>NC_137890.1:91696648-91994643 GCF_963455335.1 Martes martes | reverse complement strand
CATCTGACTTATTTTACTCAGCCTTATTCCCTCTGGGTCCATTTGTATTGTTGTAAATGGCAAGATTTCATTTTTTAGGGCTGAGTAATATTCTGTAATATATATGTACCACATCTTCTGTATCCATTCATCTCTTGATAGACACTGGGCTGCTTCTATGTTTGGCTATTCTAAATAACACAGCAAAACACATAGGCGTGCATATACCTTTTTGAGTTAGTGTTTTCATTTTCTTTGGGTAAATATCTAGTAGTGGGACTACTGGATCATACAGTGATTCTATTTTTAATTTTTTGAGGAACCTCCATACTATTTTCCACAGTGGCTGCCTCAATTTGCATTCCCACCAACAGTGCACGAGGGTTCCCTTTTCCCCCCGTCCTGACACTTGTTATTGTGTTTTAGATTTGGGCCTTCTGACAGGTGTAAAGTGATATCTCATTATGGTTTTAATTTGCATTTCCCTGATGATTAGTGATATGATTCATGTGTCTGTTGGCCATCTGTATATCTTCTTTGGAAAAATATCTATTCAGATCCTCTGCCCATTTTTAAATTGGACTATTTGATTTTTTATTTTTATTTTTTATTTTTTTCAATTTTTAATTTTTTTATTTTAATAAACATATAATGTATTTTTATCCCCAGGGGTACAGGTCTGTGAATCGCCAGGTTTACACATTTCACAGCACTCATCATAGCACATACCCTCCCCAATGTCCATTTCCCCACCACCCTCTCCCGTCCCCCCTCCCCCCAGCAACCCTCAGTCTGTTTCTTGAGATTGAGTCTTTTATGCTTTGTCTCCTTCCCAATCCCATCTTCTTTCATTTTTTCTTTTCCTACCTCCCTCCAAGCCCCCCCCGCGCCTTGCATCTCCACTTCCTCATATCAAAGAGATCATATGATAGTTGTCTTTCTCCGATTGACTTATTTCGCTAAGCATGATACCCTCTAGTTCCATCCACGTTGTCGCAAATGGCAAGATTTCATGTCTTTTGATGGCTGCATAGTATTCCATTGTGTATATATACCACATCTTCTTTATCAGTTCATCTGTTGATGGACATCTAGGCTCTTTCCACAGTTTGGCTATTGTGGACATTGCTGCTATAAACATTCGGGTGCATGTGCCCCTTCGGAGTACCACGTTTGTATCTTTAGGATATATACCCAGTAGTGCAATTGCTGGGTCATAGGGTAGCTCTATTTTTAGTTTTTTGAGGAACCTCCACACTGTTTTCCAGAGTGGTTGCACCAGCTTGCATTCCCACCAGCAGTGTAGGAGGGTTCCCCTGTCTCTGCATCCTCGCCAGCATCTGTCATTTCTTGACTTGTAAAATTTAGCCATTCTGACTGGTGTGAGGTGGTATCTCATTGTGGTTTTGATTTGTATTTCCCTGATGCCGAGTGATGTGGAGCATTTTTTCATGTGTCTGTTGGCCATCTGGATGTCTTCTTTGCAGGAATGTCTGTTCATGTCCTCTGCCCATTTCTTGACTGGATTATTTGTTCTTTGGGTGTTGAGTTTGATAAGCTCTTTATAGATTTTGGATACTAGCCCTTTATCTGATATGTCGTTTGCAAATATCTTCTCCCATTCTGTCAGTTGTCTTTTGGTTTTGTTAACTGTTTCCTTTGCTGTGCAAAAGCTTTTGATCTTGATGAAATCAGACTATTTGATTTTTGATGGTAAGTTGTGTAAGTTCTTCATATATTTTGAATATGAACCCCCTGTTGGTTGTATCATTTACAAATATCTTCTTCAATTCAGTATCTTGACTTTTTGTTGGTTGATGGTTTCCTTTGCTGTGCAGAAGCTTTTTATTTTGGTGTAGTCCCAGTAGTTTAATTTTGCTTTTGCTTCCCTTGCCTGAGGAGACATATTTAGAGAAATGTTTCTAGGGCACCTGGGTGGCTCAGTCAGTTAAGTGTCTGCCTTCGGCTCAGGTCATAATCCCAGGGTTCTGGGATTGAGGTCCTCATCAGGGAGCCTGTTTCTCTCCACCCCCTCAACCTCCTGTTCATGCTTTCCCTCGCTCTCTCTCTCTCTCAAATAAATAAATAAATAAAATCTTTTTAAAAAAAGAAAAATGTTTCTGTGGCCAATGTCAAGGGAATTGCTGCTTGTGTTTTCTTCTAGGAGTCTTATGGTTTCAGATCTCACCTTTAGGCCTTTAATCCATTTTGAGTTTATTTTTGTGTATGGTGTAAGAAGTGGTCCAGTTGCACTCTTTTGCACGTGGCTGTCCAGCTTTCCCAACATCATTTGTTGAAGGGACTGTCTTTTCCCCATTGCGTATTTTTATCTCCTTTGTCAAAGATGAGTTGGCCGTATAAACATGGATTAATTTCGGGGCTCTCTATTCTGTTCTGTTGATCTACATGTCAGTTTTCATGTTAGATCCATACTGTTTTGATTATTACAGCTTTGTAGTAGATCTTGAAATCTGGGATTGTGACACTTCCTGTTTGCTGTAAATCTTTGTTGTTTGTTTGTTTGCTGTAAATCTTAAAACAACAGGTTTCATTCTTAAATCCCACATCCTGTGGTCCTACTGTGCCCACTGTTGGCAAGGGAGTGCTGTCCTGCCATACCCCTTCCTGAACACCCATCTGAAGCTCATTTTGTATACTCAGTGCCTGGAGGGATGTTACCTGCACCCTAACATCCAGGCCCAGAGGGTCATGTAAAATATTTCCTTGCCCTTCTCATTGGGATGTCTCACAGCCCAGCCAGCTAGGAGGACTGTCTGAATGTCCCTTCACTCGCTCTCCTTTTTTTCCTACTCTTCCATCAGGACATTCCATCTGTTACCAACTCTATGACCAAGACTGGGGAGGCCATTCCTGCCTTTGTCCTTGGGTGATAATGGAGTGGGTTTCATCATCATCTTTCAGGGACAAGCACCTAAGTGCCCTGCAAACCTCTCCTACCTTACAGATTGCTTTTCACACACAACTCTGATATGTTGTTAAACCAAAGGACCCCTTTCCCGTTTGGAGTGAGGACAGATTGAACAAAGTGAATGGAGGGAACAGAGAACCCTGTTTCCTCTCACACATATACCACACAAGGAGACATGTGCACACACACATCGTATGGTTTTTTTTAAACATAAACATAATTATGCTTTAAGAATTATTTTGCAACTAGCTTTTCCCATGTACTGTAATATGTGTTGGACATCTTTCTGGTTAGTACTTATTCTTTTTAAGTACTGTTTAGTCATCCATAATATGGGGGATGGTGTGTAGAACAGGCATGACCAGAGGGATGTAATCAGATTTTATTTTCCACTGTCTCTTACCACAGTCTTTTTTTTTTTTTTAAAGATTTTATTTATTTATTTGTTAGAGTGAGAGAGAAAGAGAGCACAGGCAGGCAGAATGGCAGGCAGAGGCAGAGGGAGAAGCAGGCTCCCCGTGGAGCAAGGAGCCTGATGTGGGACTCGATCCCATGACACTGGGATCATGACCTGAGCCGAACGTAGCCACTTAACCAACTGAGCCACCCAGGCGTCCCTCTTACCACATTCTCAGTGGAGAGTTTCTCTCTGTGTCTTAGGTACAAACTCAGATGGTCCTGTGACTAGTCTGATCCTTTTTTTTTTTTTTAAGATTTTATTTATTTATTTGACAGAGAGAGAGATCACAAGTAGGCAGAGAGGCAGGCAGAGAGAGAGGGAGGAGGAAGCAGGCTCCCTGCCAAGCAGAGAGCCCGATGTGGGACTCGATCCCAGGACCCCGAGTCAGAGACTTAACCCACTGAGCCACCCTAGTCTGATCCTTTGTATGTCACTTGAATCAGTAAAGCAGTCTCTATGCAGAAATGAGAATGTGTGGTCTGATGTGTTACCCGTTTAATGCTTTCTGACTCCTGACTCCTTTAGGCTCTGGCATTGGGTGTAGGGGGCCCCCAGCCTGTGAAGAAGGGAGTGTGTGGGGGAAGTGACCACTTTCTTCTTTCCTTTTTAATCCTCTCATCCAGGGTTGCACAGAGGATGGGAAAAGCAGAAAGTTCTACACTGCCTGGTATTGTCTCAAGATGGCTCTGAACTCACTCATGTGACTAAAACTCCTGACGGGCAGGGTGTTGTGTTGCTCTGGCTGCTGCTATCCCCGGAGACCCCCAGTTTCCAGCAGACCCCTCCACCTTGGTTGTTGAACACCCACACCCTTTCATGTGATCTCCAGGCTGGCTTTGTCTCCTGGATGGCCCACATCTGGTCCACATGAAGCCCTTGAGTATCTCTTACCTGCCATGTTCTGGGAGCACTAGCCAGCCCAAAGCAGTCACCTCCCTTGAGCCTCAGTTCTTAAGTGGTTAGCTGCCTCTCTTACTCTCTTGATTTCTTGGGCTGGATCAGAACGTGCTTCTCAAACTCTGGGGACACGTATCAGGTACATTTATTCTGAACCCTCTCTGTCTGGATAAGTCTGGGGTAGTGAGGTGGGACTCTCCTCCCTCGGTGTATGGTCAGCCTCATGAATTCAGTGGTCTACTGCAAAAGTCCTCCTCATAAAATTCATTTTCCCCTTTATACACCCTCAAGGTTTGGGGAGGGGTCTAATGGTCTTGTGATTGGTGTTCAGATACCTGCTTTGATGATTCCTCTAGAAACCTCGATATGTGAGATCCATTGTCTCTTAGCATCGCAGTCAAAACTCCTGATTTAGTATTGATCACATGAGTCTATTTTTCTATTAAGAAACATTTTGGTTGTTTCCTTCCACCCCCAAGCCATCTTGATATAAAAATACCACTGCCGTGAATATCCTTAAATATCTTGGTGCACAAGTGCAGACGTTTCTTTTGACTGAATTACACACCTTGGTCATTTGCTTGCCTGCCTCACTTGGAGATTTAGGGAGAGCTTAGCAGAAATGCATGTGTGTGTATGTATGTGCAGACTGGGCAGGTTCAGAGAACCAAGGATCTGGAGGGACAGAAGTAGGACATCTCCAAGCAGCAGATGAACCTACAGAACCACACCAGCGCACCTCAGTGTAGGGGCGAACAGCTTCCCACTAGCCATTAGCCTGGCCAGGCTAAGTGGGCCACGCTGGGCAGCCAGCATGATGTTTCTGAACGGCCAGTAGACACAGGACAGTGAGATAAGGCACACTTTAACAAGGCGATTAAACTTTCAAAATGATTTCTAGAAAGGATTAGCTATGCTACTAGATTTCTGATACGGTCAGAAATAGGTAATATGTAAAATAATTTAAAGGTAGGAGATTGAAACGGTAAGTTTTAGCTTTTAGAAAATTTACTTACATGGATTCCCTTATTCCCTGATGATGCAAGTAAATATGATATAACAACTTTATGACATTTGGAGCCACATAATCATTTATTTACTTTTGGTGCCTATTAGTTTCCTGTTGACCATGTAATGCAAATAAAAGTGGGCATCTTCGGAGCCCATCTATTCTTGGTGCATCATTGAAAAGAGCCATGTATCTGATAATCAAATCATATGAAAAAGGAAAGACTTCATGTATCTCCCATACAATCCAGGCATTCTACTTCTAGATATTTACCAAAAAGAAATGAAAACACATTTCCACATAAAGACTTGGACTTGAATGTTCACAGCAGTTTGGTTTGCAATAGCTAAGGACTGGAAACAGTCCAAACGTCCATCAGTAGATGAAGGGGTATACAAAGTGTGGTCTCCCTGTATAATGGAAATCCACTCAGCAGTAAATAAGAATGAACTCGTGATACGTGCAGCAATGTGAACACATCTCAGAATCATTATGCCAAATGAAGGAAGCCAGACACAAAGGAGTTTCTTTTGCATGCGTCCATTTATATAAAATACAACCTAATTTATAGCAACAAAAAGCAGATCAGTGATGGCTTAGACATGAAGGGTGGGGGGTGGAATACAGAAGGAAACTTCCGGAGGTGGCAGAAATGCCCTGCATCTTGATCATGTTGGGGGCTTCAGGGGTGACTACAACTGTCAAAGCCCATAGAATTGTACTCTGTGAATGGATGCAGTTTACTGCACGTCAATTATTTCTCAATACACTTGATAAGGAAAAAATAAGCAAAATCCTTACTGAAGTGTCTTAGAGTTACTATTTATCTACTCTGGAAATCTAGTTTAACTGCCTTTTCACTTGATAGGGAAGTGGAAAGAGGCATATATAAAATGCTGTTGACAGTGGCTGGTCCACGACAAAAGGTCAGAGACGGAGAGATGGAGCTGCTGTTGTCGTGAAGCTAGGCATAGATGTCCGCAAACACGTATTCCAGAACCTCTCTGCGGACCTGGCTCATTGCTTTTCTCCAGTAAATGCTTTTTTTTTTTTTTAAATTAAAGATTTTGTTTATTTATTGGACAGAGACAGACACACAGAGAGAGGGAACACAAGCAGGGGGAGTGGGAGAGGGAGAAGCAGGCCTCCCACCCAGCAAGGAGCCTGATGTGGGGCCTAATCCCAGGACCCTTGAGATCACGACCCGAGCCAAAGGCAGACGTCCAGCAACTGAGCCACCCAGGTGCCCCTTCAGTAAATGCTTTTTGATGAAAGGAAGAGATTTTCATATCAGCCAATACTTCAATTTACACCTTGGATGGGGCCTAAGGTCAGAGAGAGGATGATGCTCTGGTTGAAGAGCAGTGTGGGTAGCTGAGGGAAGGTGCTAAGGGCACTTGAAATGTTGCCCCAGTCTCCCTCCATGGAAGTACATCTGTGCAAGTGTGTTGCTGCTCCTGCCACGTGGTGTTCAGGTTCTGGGGCTCGCAGGGCGAGCTGGAGTCACTTGAGGGTGTTGTCTGTCATGTGCTTCAGTAGTTGCCTAGAGGAAGGATGAGCTTTTTTGTGTGTGCTTCTTAGGCAGAGATAATGTGCCTGGGTAGCAACTTCATCTCCCAACCATAAAATATTGATAGTCCTGGTGCTGGACAGAGACCAGGAGACACGCCCTGGAAGGTGCTGTTTGTCGGCAGGTGGTGAATGATTGATGAACAGGAAGTAAAATATTGATGTTCTGAGTCTCACATCAGGCCTCTTCCGACCCAGAGGGGCTTGCGTCTTGTATTATTAAAGGTGAAAATTCAGAGATGGGTTACTTTGCCTCTGTTTGGAACATGACAGCTTTGACCAGCTATGGCTTAGAGATAACTCTGGGATATTAAGGTTGAGTGCCCTTGGAAACTTGGTAGGTGGATGTTTGGATCCAAGAAAAGGAAATCCTACTTTGCCTGTCATGAAAAACTTGTAATGACAGCTTTGTCAATGTATTCTTTTTTTAAAGAAAGATTTTATTTATTTATTTGAGAGTGAGAGAGAGTGAGAGCTAGAGAGCACGAGCAGTGGGGAGGGGCAGAGGGAGAGGGAGAAGCAGACACCCTGC
Organism: Martes martes; assembly: GCF_963455335.1. NCBI lineage: Eukaryota > Metazoa > Chordata > Mammalia > Carnivora > Mustelidae > Martes > Martes martes. The sequence continues at coordinate 91,987,268 of NC_137890.1, read as the reverse complement.
TGAGCAGGGAGTCTAATGCGGGGTTTGATCCTAGGACCCTGAGATCATGACCTTAGCTGAAGGCAGATGCTTAACCTACTGAGTCATTCAGGTGCCCTATCAATGTATTCTTCTTAAAAAATTATGTTTGTCAAAGTTGTACATGCACATAACTTAAAGAGAAAAAGAGATCTATTAGAAAAACAGCACTCTCAGGGTGCCTGGGTGGTTTAGTTGGTTAACCGTCTGACTTCAGCTCAAATCATGGTCTCGGGGTCCTGGGATTGAGGCCCCCATAGCTTGAGTCCACTGGAGATTCTCTCTCTCCATCTCCCTTTGCCCTCCCACCCGCTCATGCTCTCTCTCTCTCTCTCAAAGAAATAAAATCTTAAAAAAAAGAAAGTAGTACTCTCCTATGACACCCTGAGCGCCTTCCATTTTACCCTCTGCGTAATGTAAGCACTATAATCTCTTTTAGCCAATTCTTTTTGTATTATTTCCATATGACCAAATAACATGCTTCATATGCTGTTTCTTGAAATAATTTCAGAGTGTCTATTGACTCTTCCTTGCAGAAGATAAGTGTTTGACTCTTTCATACCACTACTTAAACACATAGACCCTTTTCAAGTCCTCTATTTTCCCAATATAATTATATTAGAATGCTAGTTCCCTCATTATTCAGTATTTCCATTCTTATGAATGTATACAGAGATCTACAGCTGGTCAAGTCATTCACTAAGATTACATTTACTTTCCTATGTTGCCTTTGTTGGGGAGAAAAAATTTCCTCTACACTCCAGATTCTTCTGGCTGGTCTAAGAATTAAACTGATATGAAGCAGATTAACAGAAGAAAAAAATGAAGTTTAATAATATGGTCATGGAAGTCAAATAATAAAATTGAGACCCACAGAAACCACAAAGGCATACAGCTTTAATACATTTAGACAAAGAAACATAAATTTGTGAGGAATTGACAAGATGAGAAGACTTACATTTCAGAGCATCAGTTAACAAGGAATTCTAAAGAGAATTATGGGCTGGAGTAGTAAATGAATAAAAGTAACAAGATTTGTTTGTATTGGCTTCTTCCCTATACAGGCCCTGAATTCCCTATCTGACAATAAGGATGTCTCCCTACCTTCTTGTGCAGGGAAGGTACCTTTTAGATGAGGGATATATTTCCTTCTATCTGGAGACAAAGAAGGGTCAGAGTGTTCTTCTTGTTCTGACTTTTTAAAAAAGCAACTTTAATTCAAAATAATCAATATGCTTCATTGGGGTAGGCTTCCTTGAGTCCCAATACTTTTGTTTTCTTTTGGAGTTAAGGATGATCTTGTTTTTGGTTTACTTGCCCAGTTTTCTATTTATTGTTTATTCAATCTCAAAACTCTGCCACTTACCTAAATTTTTTCTTGAGGTTCAGATACATTAACCATCCTATCAGTTTCATTTTCTGGAAGGAATGTCTCCTGGGGACTGTTCACCTCCTCCTATGAGCACTGGTTGCTTGAAGCATCTGGTGCCCAGCATCATCATGTACCATAATTCAAGGGGTGACCCTCACCTCTTTCCTGTGCTGAGTCCCAAACTTTTTCTCTATGTGTACTATCTTAATTTGGAGGAACAAAGCCTCCATTGGCTTCCCAAGAAATGATACAAGGGAGATAGTTTTTGGGGGGACTTTGCAAATGTGTATTATAGCTTAGCTGAGTACAGAACTTTAAGTTGGTAATAGCTTTCTTTCATAATTTTGAAGAATTTTATTATTGTCTACCTTTTGAAAAGTTTGAAATCATTTGACTTTTTAAAATCCTTTTTTTTACATGAGATTTTTATTTTAGGGACGCTTATAGAATCTTCTTTTAGTTTCCAGAGATTTACAGTTTCCTGATAAATGTCTTTGTGTGGGTCTTAGTTCATCCATTCTGACAGATACTAGTTAAGGTCCCTTTTTAAACACATCAACTTTATTGAAGTTTACATACATACATACATACAGCAAATGCAAACATTTTAAGTGTTGCATTTTAAATGCAAACATTTAAGTTTCATGAGTTTTGATAAATATATAAAAGATGGACTCTTTTTGGAGTGCCTGGGTGTCTCAGTTGGTTAAGCATCTGACTCTTGATCTTCTAATTTTCTTTTCTTTTCTCTATCAGGAAAAAGAGTGAATGTTCTGTTTAGTGCACTCTTCTGGGTTATCCGATTCTGAAAAGGCCTCTACCTTTCATTGGCTTTGAGTTATTTTACAACTCTGCAAATTGTAGAAAATTGATAACAATGCAAATGATCTTTCCCATAGAGATGCAAATAAATTTTGTCTGGTGCAGGTGCAAATTGAGTCTCCTTTTTCCCCAAGAACCCAGTTTTGCATCTATTAACACATTCATTTCAGCCTTCTTGATTGTCCATATGTCTAATATGTCCTTTGATTTCTCAGCTGAATCATTTGCAACATTTTAAGGATTCCTCACTAATAGATAAGTTAAAGAAAATCTTTGACATGTGGTCATTTTAACATTCTAACATTTTATATCTATTACCCTCTTAACTTTTAATTTAATCTGGGGTAGTTCCTTCACTTTATAATCCAGACCTTCCATTGAGTTTCTCATATCTGTTTTCATATATTTTTAAAAATATTTACTTGGGAGAGAGAGAAAGCGAGAGAGAGAGAGCGAGCGAGCGAGCACCCAAGTGGGGCAAGGGGCAGAGGGAGGAGAGAATCTCAAGCTGATTCCCTGCTGAGTGCAAAGCCTGATGCAGGGCTTGATCTCATGACCATGAGATCATGACTTGAGCCGAAATCACCAGTCAGACACTGAACAAAATGAGCCACCCTTGTTTTCATATCTTTAATTTCGAAGAGTCCCCTTTTTTTGGTTTTCTGAATGATAACTTAAAAAAAAAGCTCTTCTTATTTCATAGATACAATATCTTATTTATTTGGGGATATTAATGATAGTTTGTTTTGATGTCATCTTCTTTTGCATGGCCTTTTTTTCTTACAATTTGTTTTTCTCTGTTTTGGGGGCTGACACTCATGTTGGATGCTTTCCTCAGATATCTGGCAATCCTTCATTATTCACTCACAATCACTAGTGGGGCTAGAAGACCGATAGGCAGTTTGGACACTGGGAGTGGTATTCAACATAGGTTGATCTGGCTGGGCTATTCTACTGGGAAACTTTCAATGTCAGCATCTTTGGGAATTTTCCCCAAAGAAGACCTTAGCAGCTTAGGCTTATAGTATCTGCACATAGCTAGCAGTTCTCTGTGGAGCCTTAGAATTCTGTCTGCAAATGTGCACTTAAACTATATATTTTAAAAATAGTTTCCACCCGGGACTATGCCCAGTGCCCCTAGTCCAGAGACTCTGCTTTATCCTCTTCAGAGAATAAGCCTCCAGGTTTCTGCTTGGTGAGGGGGAAGCAGTCCCAGGCTGTGTGGAGTTTGGGAGGGCATTTGCTTATTTGTTTTTTACAGACTCTCTGTTAATCATGTTTTTAGTCCTACTTTTACTCCAGTGGTACTAGACCCCTCCAATTCTTCTTTCAGGGGTCATGCGGGGTAGTTTGGGTGTTTCTTGGCTTTACCTACTGCCAGCTAAGGATTCAGTGTTCTTGAACCTTCTAAATCAGTTCCCACTCATCCATCTGTCTTCCACTTTCCAAATTTTGATCCAGTGATTTCATCCTCTGTTTTCTCTGTCTTCATGGGTATATGTCTTCAAAAACTTACATCTCATTATTTTAAGGGAGTTTCAAATGGAGCAAAAGCATATGCTGTTTTCTATCTTGGCTTGGAATTTCAGTATATTTTTAATTTCAGTTTTCATTTCTTCCATTTACCTGAGTGTGAAGAGGCAGGATTATGTTGTGAAAAGGCACAGACACCAGCCGGGGGTAAGTTAGAATTCTCTATTACCCATTATGAGCTCTATGCTACTGTTCAGGTCACTCCATGTTTCTTGCCTTAGTGTAGTTATTTGTGCAGTAGTCACTGGAAAGTAATAATATCTACAACTTGGGGTTGTGATGTGGTTTAAACATGATGCATATAACTTGCTTGCCCCTCCAGTTATGTTTTCATTGACAGATTCTTTCCTTATATTCCTGAGAATATTAAATTTAGGGCCAGCACTCCCCACGGAGTTGTATTAATATGTTTCATCGAGAACGGGCAACATGTATTTGATGGCTGGTGAAGGAATCCTGCAAGGTTCCCTAAAGCAGATCTGTTTGTAATCTGGTGGCCATCAGTCAGCTAGCTACATATTCAAATGTGAAAAGATTTTGGACTTCGGTTCCAAAGTTTCCTGGTATTTCTGCTCAGTCCTCCAGGGGGCAACATTACTTCTGCCCATTTAGACTCTGCAGTCTCCAAAGAAGCCGGCTGCCATAATGTGTTGCTTCTCATTTCTAAACTGAGTCTCGTACTTCTAGACTCATCCTTATTTCATCAAAGAAAGAGGAAATTATTGACAGTTGTTTGAGGTTTCCATGGTTTTCTTCTTCCTTCCCTGATGTCTTTTTGCCAGAAGTCTCCCTCTTCTGGTGGAAGTGGCTCCCTCCTGCCTTCAGAGGAGGATTCCTAACCTCCGATCACCCTGGGTTCTCTGTTCTCAAGGTCCTTCAGAGTTCCAGTCAGAGCTCCTGATATGCCATTTATTTTGTGAAACTGTTCTTAAAGTTTTTTTTTCTTTCTTTTTTTTTTTTTTCCTTTCTACTCTCTCACACTATATCGTCTTTGGGTGGACTTATGAGAAGCTTTCTATCAGGGGTGAGCATTGGAAATATCTGGGCCTCCCCTGAATATTTCGCTGAATTTTATCTTATTGGTATTTATGAATTATGCTGAATTATCACTGAATATTTCTTATTGGTATTTATGAATTATGCAGTATCTGTTTGACCCTTTCATTGGCTGTCTGGAAGCTTAGAAAACATGTTTGACTCATCCCAAGCAAGTGCATCGAATCCAACAATAAGCACTTTGGATAATATCATTATCCTTAACTTTATGTTATTTTTCTCATCTTAATTTTTCTCAACCTTGATTTTCCCATGTATTTATTTTCCAAAACTTATTTTCTTTGCATTTTTTGTTACGCTGCAGCAAATCTTTGTAGAATGTGGTGATATATAAACATATGAATGAAGAGACAGGCAGCATAACACTTTTTGCCTGCAGAGGCAACACAGGCCAGAAATAAATGCAATTCCACAGAGGCTGGGATAAATCTACAAAGGGGAGAGAGAGAACATCATGCTGGAATGTTGGAGAAATCGGTACAAAAGTCTGTGATTGAAGTCAGTAAGGACATTTATAGTTTCCTGCAACCCTGGGTGTTCCTTCTGGACACTAAATCCTAAATTGGACAGACCACAGGACTGACACAGCGAGTCTGATGGATTTAGAGCACTTCCGTCTCTGGATTCCACAATGAGTGAGGAACCTTGGAGAGACATAGGCCAGTGTCAAGCCTCAGATCTGGGGTTGAGCACAATATTTGTAACCTAATTGAGACTTGTGGTAGTGACATTTATTGCTCAACAAATAGCCCTGCACTCCTGCACACATCCCAGTCCACTTCCCTGCTTTTTGGTGGGAATTGATTCTGTGTGGAAGCATAGAGCAGGTGTGAGTTCACCTTGCTTAACTTGTGCTGCCTCCGTGATGAGGAAGCCAGTGTTTATGCTGAACCCACAAGACGGCAAAGCCTCCGTCGACTTGGGTCCTTGAGTGAGTGGGTAGAGCCAAGCCCCTGTTGACCCACATTGGGCATCAGCATGAGTGAGGAGTAAATATGTGAAGTTAGTGAGATTTGGGGGTTATACATTACTGCAAACAGAGCCGAGCCCAACTTCACTAATATAGCCCTCAGTTTCCATGGCGGTAAAATGGGAGTACGAATTACTCCCTGACATATTTCTTTCTTCTTCTTTTTTTAAAGATTCCATTTATTTATTTATTTGAGAGAGAGACAGAGAGAGAGAGAAGAGAGAGAGCACAAGCAGGGGAGGGGCAGAGACAGGGCCAGGGACCCCAACATGGGACTCCATCCTAGGACCCTGATATCATGACCTGAGCCAAAGGGAGACGCTTCACTGACTGAGGCACCCAGGCGCCCCTCCCCAACAGATTTCTTTTTGGAAGTTTAATGACAATACAAGTGGAGCTAGTGGCTCAGAACAAAAGGACTGCTATTATAATAATGATCATTCCTGTCGATTTCTTGAACACAGAAGATGACGGCTGATGGGCTCTGGCTTGAAGCAGGGCATGTAGTAAAATGGACAGAACAGAGTTCAGGGGATCAGACAGACCTGCAGTCATGACCTAACTCAACAAATCCACCGTGGGAATGAGTGCAAACAATTTAATCACTCTAAGTCTATGTCTACAACAGTAAAACGTGGATAATTTTATCTCACTTGTGGCTTATCGTGAAGATTAAAAGAGCCTCTAGAGCTGCTAGCAAATAGCTTGGCACATAGGTAATTCCTCTCCTTTTGCTTCCCCGCATGTTTCCCCGGTGGGCTGTCTCAAAGCAAGCTCCTTGTCACGGAAGATGCCTTCTTCGAGGGACTCTGATGCTGGCCATTCAGTTAAGGACTGAGCTGTGCTGCTTTCCCAAGACTACCCAGCAACTCTCATTGCATTGCCCAGCAGGAGTCACACAAGGAAGCTAGGTCTTACTGATGTCATAAGACTGATAGTATTGGGAGTTGTTCTGACTCAGGTCACTAGGAACTTTGGGGAGAGCGGTGGGAAGTCAAGGGATGTAGTCTTAACAGGGGGGTGATGGATGGTGATGGGGAGGCAGCAGTAAGCCGTGGCGGGGACCTGGGTAGCAATGAACACAAGTCTCTTTCCTCTGCACCTGTCTCCCTCCCTGTTCACAAATGTCTGGAGCACAGAGGTGCACAGATTCCAGTGTCCACCAAAAGGAGCTACACCTGCAATGGGAAAGGGAGATTTAATTGAAAAGTATCAAAGGGCAAAATGTTTCTAGGCCGGTCTTCTTAAAGTGTCTTTTATTTGTCTTATTCAGATGGCCTCTCCTCCCCGTGCAGGCGTCCTCCTGCCCTGTGCTAACCTCTCGGGCCCTCCGAAGTCCTCCAGCTGTAGCCAAACATGTGATTCATGTGGTAATTAATTAGGCCTGGCCTTGTGGCTCGTCTTTTACTACTTTCTCGAAGTCCTGTTCCTCTCTTGAATTTACATTTGAATTTTCCAGTGTTTGGGTTTGACGTTACAGCTTGGGTTTCAAGTGCCCGGATGGCAAGGTGGCTTGGATTTCCATGGGTCCCCCCATGCCTAGGATGGTGCCCGGAACAGGGCCTGGACTTGGGGAGGACCCAGGGAACCTGATTTTCTTGTTTAATTATGTTATGTTTAATTTTGTTACGTGTCTGTTCTCCTTCCTGGCCTCCCAGTTTCCGCTTTTGTCAGTTTATCTGTTTCTATCAAAGCAATCCTTGTCATGTTGGAGACGTAGGCCTGTGATATTTACTAGTCCTTATAGAAAGAGCTACTGGTAAGGAGTAGACTCCCCCCCCCCCCGTTTAATTTTTTTATATAGCATTATATTAGTTTCAGGTGTACAACATGATTAAACAATTCTTTCTTTTTAAATTAACATATAATGTATTATTTGCCCAAGGGGTACATTTTTTTTTTGCTTAATTTTTTAAATATGGCATTGTATTAGTTTCAGGTGTACAACATGATTAAACAACTCTTTTTTTTTTTTTAGACTTTTTCACATGCTTTTCGCTGCCTTCACCAGCACTTGCGGTTGGCTTTCCACAAAGAAACAAAATGTCCATCACTTATAAAAATGATTGGGTGCTGGGGCGCCTGGGTGGCTCAGTGGGTTAAAGCCTCTGCCTTCAGCTCATGGGATCGAGCCCCGCATCGGACTCTCTGCTCAGCGGGGAGCCTGCTTCCCCCCAACCCTCTCTCTCTGCCTACTTATGATCTCTGTCAAATAAATAAATAAATAAATCTTAAAAAAATTAAATTAAAAAAATGATTGGGTGCTGAAGTGAAGGTAGGAGAACAGGTTCATTTTAGGGGGGCTGATGCTGTCGGTCTGCTGTGCTCACAAGCTTAGCAACTTCCTTCCTCAAGGCACGTACCAATTTGTGACTCAGGAAAAGAACAAATCCTACTATCTCATGGACATGTGGATCGCAAAACTATTCAGGGCAGAAGCCATGAATGCCCAGTCTCCTGTGTGCTTTTTAAGGTTTATCCTAGCTAATTGCTCCCGATGGCCACCCAGGGGTCCTCGCATATAACTTTCGACTCCCCAGAACTTAACTACTAAGAGCCTGTTGACCAGAAACCTTACAAATGACATAGTCGGTTAATCCATATTTCATATGTTACATGTATTATATGCTATATCCTTATAATAACGGAAGGTAGAGAAAAGAAATGTTATTAATAAAATCATAAGGAAGAGAATATATTTACAGTGCTGTACTATATTTATTGAAAAAAAAAACCCTGTAAGTAATGGACCTGCGCAGGTCAATCCTATGGTGTTCTAGGGCCCACTGTACTTTGCTGAGGCATAAGTCACCCACTTACAGTGTATAATTTAATGACTTAGTGTATTTACGGAGTTCGGTAGCCATCACCACAATCAGTTCTAGAACATTCTCAGGACTCCCAAAGAAATACTACCCATTCGTGTTCAACTCTCTCTTTCTGCCTAATCCCCTGAGCTCTAGGCAATCACAGCCTACCTTCTATCTCCACAGATTTGCCTGCTCTGGCCCTTCACGACAATGGAATCCTATAATACGTGGCCTTTTGGGTTGGGCTTCTTTCCCTCACCGTGTTTTCAAGAGTCAGCCATGTTGTGGCACTCATCAGTACTTCATTCCTTTGTATGGTCAAACAGTACGCCCCTGTATAGACAAATCACATTTTATTTATTCATTTATTAATGGATGCACACTTGGGTGGCTTCCTTTTTTTTGTCTGTTATGAATATTCGTGTACCAGTTTTTTGATGGACCCATGATTTCACTTGTCTTGGGTAAATACCTTGGGCTGGAAATTGGGGTCAGATGATAACCCGGTGTTTGAGATTTCAGAAACAGCCAAACGACTTTCCACAGCCACTGCACCATTTTGCAATCCCACCAGTGTAGGAGGGCTCCCATTTCCCCACTTCCTTGCAACACTTGTTACTATTTGTCTCTTTGCTCAGTCTCCTTGAAACAATTATCGGTGTCCCAGGTTTCTGTGTGTTTCTGCTTCCTTCCCGGCTCCTTCCCAAGAAGCCCACAGAGTGGGCTGAGCTCGGAGGAGGCAGCCATCCTGGGGACCAGGAAGGCTGGGATCCTGGACAAGGTGTGCTCTTGTTCCTGAGGCCTCCTCTGACTGTTACAGGACAGCTATGCTCAGTCTTCCTTCTGGAGCTCCATCTGGGGAGTCAACTCAACCTTCGGGGCTACCCTTGCTGGCTGAGTACCCTGGCTTGGAAGGAGAAGTTGGGGAAGAACCGCCCTCCAGCTCTGCTCTGAACCTTCCTTCTGGCTTCTTACCACCTTCCAGGCTGGGCAGAGGGTACGATTGAATTTTGCTCCTTCTCCCACACAGCAGTGACCTCTACGACCTAGCTGTCATGGGTACAAGGACCATCTTCTTCTGTCTGTGGGGACTTTGAGGGGGAACTCCACGAGATGGACCCTTCAAGCTTTGCTCTTGATAAACTAAGGCAGAGCTAAAGGAATTAGAAATCTCCGTTCTGACAGATCCTGTCTTTCGAGAGTATTACCTTGCAGCAAAATCATACTTTGCATGCCAGGAGCAGAGGATTCATTTCCTCATTCTTTTCCTTTGCATTCTTTCTGTAACAAATAGGAATCCCAAGTGAATGAATGCATCTGAGTGAGTAGGATGAAGATTATATAGTCGGGAAGGCAAAAGAGAAAATTAATAATTTTCAAAATATTATTCCTGTTATATTGCTGTCATTTCAGTGTGTGGTCAGGTTTTTCAGCTGATGAGCCATTGCCTAAAAAGATTTTTGTCTAGCTTTAATATTGTAGTTTGTATTGTGATTATAAACAGGATTTTTTTCCTCAAACGTAGAGCCTACTAAAAATATTTTTAATTATGCAAGTATTTCCTGAATGCATTATCATTATAAATAAAATTCAGATAGCGCTAAAGTCCCTCTAAATATCACCTCTGATTCCGAGACCTTTGAAGAGATAACCATGCCTAGCTCTGATTTGTATCTTTCCAGATCTTTTCCTTATCCATTTATACATTGACACAGCTATCTTTAGAAATAATAGGTTTGTTTTCTTCCTAAATGAACGCTATTATTTTTTGTGCTTCATTCTGCAGCCTGCTTTTCCCTTTCACTTTTGAAAGAATCCTGAAGGCTTTTCTAGGTTGTCAGTACAAATAACTTTACGTCATTTCTTTTAACTGCTATGTAATATTCCATGGTACCGAAATACCACAGATTATTAAGCCAGATCCCTATTAACAGACATGTAAATGGATTATTTTTATTTTTTATTGCTACAAACTATGATTCAGGGAACATTCTGGTACATCCTTCTTTCTGTACATGCACAATGGTTTCTCTGGGGACTCAGAACAGAAATGGTTAGGTCAAAGGATATTCATATTCAGCATTTTAATAGATGCTACCAGACTGCCCAACTGGAGGCCTGAACGAAGATTATGCTATTTGAATGTGCTTTTTAAGAACTGCAAGTGTCTTAAATCCTCTGCCCTGAGAGATTGTGATGCACTCCTCCATTCCCTTGAGAATCACTGATTTATACTTCAGTATGAATGCAATCATTGTGTTTTCTCGACCAGAGAAATCTACATTTAAAGGCTTACTTCTAATTGTGGAATAAAGCATGTTGTTTTCTGTTGAAGTAATTTCAGGCATCAGTGAGCAAGTAAGGGAGGCATTTCGGGGTCGGAGGCTTTTCTGTGCCCCTGAAAATTATTCTCTCGTGGTTGCTGGCTCTACCCTGTGAGGCACACAGAAGACCCTGGGAGAGGGTCTTCACATGCTTCGGGGAGCTGGGTCGATGCTCAAGGCTCCGTCCAGAATGGGAAGCCCTCAAAGACAAGACCGTTAACTCTTGGTACCTGGCTCCTCTTTGCCGAGCACAGACCCTTGAGACCGGAGGGGAGAAGTCCAGAGCTGCTGGGAGCAGACGCCGTCCCAGGAGCACATAAAGCCCCACGGTGGAGGAAGAGCAGGGTCCGTCACGCGCAAGCTGGGAGGGGCGTCGTCGGGCTGCAGCCAGCAGGCTGGCTAAGGCGCACAGGCAGAGGCCTTCCTGAGAGCTGAGAGCTGAGAAAACAGAGCACATGGCTGGTCAAGGAAGAAGTGGCCCAGGACCAAATGGCAGCACTGGGCAGCATTTGTCCTTGTGGGGTCCTGACCACAGGCTCTGGGGAGGGCCAGGTGGCCGAGAGGGCTCCAGACTTGAGCGTGTGCTGTGGATGGCGGAGGTGGCGCAGAGCTGGGGAATAAACTAGAACGCACAGAAATCTCACAGCAATGCTGAGTGGATCTTAACATCGTCCCATTTAGTGGATGCGAAGACATGCTCAGAGACCACTCCACAGTCCCTTGGGCAGAGTCATGGTGTGCACTCAGATCTGTCAGACCGGGAGATGCGTGCTCGGCCCCAGGGGGAGAAGAATACTTCTATGTCCCCTGTCTGTCTCTCCTGGTGACTGTGTGCCTGGTGCCTGGGGGCACACAGTGGATACTCAGCATGTACTTGATGAGTGAATAAATGAATGAGCGAACGAAGGGAGGCTCTTAGCCTTCAGGAGGTGCCACAGGTAAGGACGACAAAAAGCTCATCTTGCGGAGCCCACCCTCTGAGAGCAGAGCTGGGGAGAGGCTCTCTGTGGTTGGAAGGCAGGGGGCGGAGTTCTGAGAAAGGGGAGGGGGTGCCTGATCTCTCCACTTCTCTAGTTTTGATAGAAATCAGTCCTTGGACAACATCAGGGCCCCTCATCCTCCCTCCTCTCCCGCGCCAGCCCCTCCCAGCTGTCACCGCCGCTGCTTGTCCTGCGCCCACTTGCGCTGCACACACTGTCACCATGCCTTGAGCATTAATCACAAGGAGGTGCTAAGTCTCCAGGCTACGAAGTCGAGGCTCTGAGGGGTAAGTAACTTTCTCACCAGGTAATAGTAGATGGCCTGACCCCTTATCCTCCCCGGGTCCCAACTGTGGAAGTCTAGAATTCGCTGAAGGCCTGATGTTGACTGCCTGGGTCTGAGATAAAAGGCGGCCCTTCTGGAGCAGACATCACCGCCTGGCCGTGAGGATAAGCTATACTACCTGTGAGGCTCTCAGCTGGATCGTGGCTCTAAATCAAATTTATGGCCTTATGCCCAGTGACCCTATGAACAAAGGAGGATGTCAAATTTTCCACTATAAATCCCTAGTTATATGCATTTACTTCCAGAAAAGAAAGCTTGGCTTTGGCTCAGGATGGGGTACCAACGATCAGAAATAGGAGAATTCCCCTCAAGAGAATGAGAGCATAGTGATGATTTAGAGCTCACCAGAGGGCATCCCATCTGGGAGGGCAGGATACCGTTAGAGATAGCCCTTTGCTCCATCCTGCTTGGGTGCTAAGAAGTAACAAGAGATCTCATTTATGGGTGGCTTCCTCTGGGCGGGGTCTGATGCACATGTCATTTACCTCATCTTGACCAAACTCCTCTTCCCCTCATTTTACATATGAGAAAACTCAGGTTTGGAAAGGTATGGTACTTGGCTTAAAGTCACACAGCTATTCAGAGTAGAAATCAAGATCTTCACCAGGTTTGTCTGGCTACAAAGTCTGAGGTTTACCCACCAACCCTCGAAGCTTTGCTAAGGTTCTGCTCTACGCCTTGAGGATTATTTCAAACTCTCCATACAGGTCAGGGGTACACAGAACAAGGAGAACTGACATTTATTGAGTGTCATATTTTTCACACATTCTTCATTTTTCCTCACAATAACTCTGTGAAAGAGATTAGGGACTGATGTCACTCTACACCTGATTGCTTCAGTGGGAAAAGGGTTAGAAGTCATGGTCTCTGATTTGCAATTACACATTTACTTTTTAAAAATGCTTATTTCAACTATGAAGGTGATTTTCAAACATGGCAAGTATAAGCTAGGAGTTGAAAGTAATAGAAACATTGCTGCTGAAATCCTGAGTGGTACGTTAAAACCAAAGTTAAATGAAAGGGTTACAAGACCATCAAATGTGAAATGTGAAATCCACAACCTCTAACAGGAACAAAAGTCCCCTCTCTGTCAGAGGGCAGATGGCCACATGGTGAACAGTCTATGAGCTCCTCAGTTGCCCACACAACTGACTTTCCCTGTGCCCAGTAGAGAAATGATAACAGCCACAGTATTCATGAGGCAGACCATGCTCCCCAGTCAATAAATTTCCTATTATCCAGTTGATGTGGTAAAAACGGGAACAGTCATGTTGCTCTCTGGACTCACCCAGGGCTTTCCTACTGAAGCTTTCCAAATAGATCCGCCTCCCTGGGAGCATTAGCTCCAGGAGGCGGTGGGACAAAGGGAGAAAAAGCTCCTAGGGCAGCTCGCCATTTCTTTCTCTTCCTTAGACATTTGGTTAATTCCATTCCATTACCCTGTGTCTATATGAGTTCCAGCTGAAAACAAAACAAAACAAACCCTCAAACCCTCTTGCCCTCTCTGCCCTCAAGATAATGTGATTAAATGGGGCAGAACAGGCCAGCAACTACACCCATAACGTCTTGAAATTTTGCTCTTAACCCATTAGGAAATACAATGTCTCCGCGGAGAATGGACTCATTTATCACGTCTCCCCAGGACGTTTGCGCCTGACTGAGCTGGTGAGCAAAGCTCACTGCAGAGGAAGGACGCAATCAGGGAAAAGCCAGCACACCTGGGGTAGTTCAAATTCTGTTTTTCTACTCCGCAAGCAGTCTCCTTTGGCTCCGCTAAGTTACAGCAGAGGCAGGAGAACTGTTCAGTGGAACTTCGAGGTGGACAGTACCCCGCCTTCCTCCCGAAATGGAACATAGAGCAACCCCGCAGATACCACTTAAATCCATCGGGTGGCGGTAGTGGTGCGCACAGAGTACTTGAGGGACAGGGAGGGGATCCTATTTTCTGCCAACCATTTTTTCTGCTTCCTTCCATTGTTCTCTACGCTTTGGGGGCAAAGAACACACACTGTTAACTTCCGTGTGCTCTTGCCCCTTTATCTCTTTGTCTTGATCATCTGCCCTGCCTCCCCACATTTACTGAACTTCTTCACATTGACTTTCCACACGTCAAGCTGGTTCCAGCCTCAGGACCTTTGACACTGCTGTTTCCTCTACCTGAACTGCTCTGTCCCAGATCTCTCATACCTGGCTCCTTGTCCTTCAGGACGCAACTCAGATCACCTGTGCAGAGGCTTCCTAGTCTTTTTTTCTCTTCAACTTTACTGAGGTGTAACCGGCAAATACAAACGGTGTGTATTTAAGGTAAACAAGTCGATATTTTGATGTACCTATTTGTACAGTGTGAAATAATCACCACGATCAAACTAATTAACATCTCCATCACCTCACATAGTTCTTTTCCTTTTTTATTTGTTCTTGTTGTGACAAGACTTAAGATCAACTCTCTTAGCAAATTCCAAGTATACAGTATAGTATTGTTAACTCTCCTCACACTGCTGGCAATTAGATCCCCAGAAGTTAGACATCTCGCTTAACTGACATTTTTTTTTTTTTAAATTCTTTTTTTTTTTTTTTTTTTTAATTTTATTTGACAGAGAGAAATCAGAGCTAGGCAGAGAGGCAGACAAAGAGAGGGGGAAGCAGGCTCCTGCTGAGCAGAGAGCCCGATGCGGGGCTTGATCCCAGGACCCTGAGATCAGGACCTGAGCTGAAGGCAGAGGCTTAAACCACTGAGCCACCCAGGCGCCCCTTAACTGACATTTTGTACCCTGTTTTCCTACACTCCAGCCCCTGGCGATCACCCTTCTACTCTCTGCATCTATGAGTGTGACTGCTCTAGATTCTACATATAAGTGAGATCACACAGCATTTGTCTTCCTGTGTCTGGCTTATTTCACTTAGCACAATGTCCTTCATGTTCATCCCTGTTGCAAATGACAGAATTCCCTTCTTGTCAGCAGTGGAATAATGTTTCATTATATACATATGTATAAAAAGTAGGGGATATGTGTTCCTGGGAGAGGAACTTGCATATGGGAAGGAACAGAAGTGAGGGGAAATGGAACCCTAGAGATATTCTGCAATATGGCTAGAATTAAGGGAAAGAAGGAAGAAGAAGAAAGAGGGGCAAGGTTTTGCTTTTAAGTAATTAGAAAACACAATGTCCCCCCCCCCCCACAAATTAACTCAGTTCTTACAATTATCAAAGAATATTTAGGGAATGTGTTCATAGTTGAAGGTAGAGTGCTTGGCGGGGTATGACCATGGAGGACTTTGAGCCCCATGTTAAGGAGCACCTGGTTTATCCTGAGGCCTGGAAAGCCCCCAAATGGTTATTAGCAGAGGAGTGATATGGTCGAATGCACATCCACCAGCAGAAACCCACAGGAGTGACCTTGTCTGCTTCAACAGAAGTCAGTGGGTTTCAAGGTGATACAGTGTTGTAAAAGGTAGCCTCAAGACAGTGAAATTCCACCTCTCCCCAGGACTTTTTAGAACCTTTAATATGCTGCTAATGAGTCTTGAGAATCTCTAGAAGGGAGAATAATGTATAGAATTTCTCAGCTTTATCATGTGCCATTTTTTCCCCCTATATCCTCCAGGACATAATCAATTTGGGCCCAGAGATTCGAACTCATTTAAAGGTGTTGTTGGCTTTCTTCTTATTTGTGTATTCATTTTTTGTTTTGTTTTGTTTTCATTTTCTTTTCTTTTTTTTTTTTTTTTAAGATTTTCTTTATTTGACAGAGAGAGAGTAGGCAGAGAGGCAGGCAGAGAGAGAGGAGGAAGCAGGCTCCCCACTGAGCAGAGAGCCCCATGCGGGGCTCGATCCCAGGACCCTGGGATCATGACCCGAGCCAAAGGCAGAGTCTTTAACCCACTGAGCCACCCAGGCGCCCCTCGTTTTCTTTTAATGTGGTAAAAAAACACCACGGATGTAGAGGTGTAAATCAATACAGATATATTACCTCCGGTTCTGTAAGACTGAAGTCTGACACAAGTCTCAGCAGACTAAAATCAAGGTATGTGCAGGGCCACGCTCTTTTCCAGAGGCTCTATGGGAGGACCTGTTTCCTTTCTCATTTGAGTTGTTGTCAGAATTTCGTTCCCTGTGGATGTGGGAACTAGATCCTCACATCTTGGCTGGCCATCATCGGAGGGCTCTCCCTGGCTTCTAGAGGCTCCTGCATTCCTGGGCTCATGGTCCCCTTCTTCCATCTCCAAAGCCAGCAAAGGCAGGTGACATACCTCCCACACTTGGATTCTCTTCTTCCTCTTTCCTTTCTGATCATGGCCAGGGAATGCTCTCCATTTTTAAAGACAAATGTGATTATATTGGGCTGACCAGAGAATGCAGGACAATGTCCCCATCTCAAGGTTGTGCCCTTCATTACATCTGTAAAGTCGCTTTTGCCGCAAAGTAACATATTCACAGGTGCTGGAGACCAGGGAATGGGCATCTTTGGGGGGTTCTTACCCTGCTTGCCCTTCCCAACCATGCGTTTCATTTTCAGTATGATCAAGTTGCAAGGTTGATGACCATTTTCCCCAGGATAGTTCTGCTTCCTTTCACTTTATAAATCTTACAGCATTCCTGAAGCACTGAAACTTTCCTTACAATGTCCATCCTTCTGCTTCAAATGTGTGTTGGTGGGCCAACCTTGTCTTCTCCTCGGTCACGCAGCCCAGATGTCTCCTGGGTTCCCTGCATCTCACAGATGTAGTTGAACTTGATTGAATCCAACCTGCTGGGCCTGTGAGGACCCAGAGCTCTCTCTAGGGCATCTGCCCGTTTCCATGACTGCTCCCTGTCTTGGCAATCCTGCCCCTTCAGGACACCACTTTACAAACCCCCAAGTCCCAGGATGTAGGACTTTGCTTCTCCCAAAGAACGTGACTCATGGCCCCTCACAAGTCACAGTGTTGCAGCCTTCCCCCATCTCACTGCTTTGTGGGATTTCTCCTCTCCCCTCTTTGTTCTTTTCCCTTGTCCCTTTGCAATCAAGAAATCTCCTTATTAGTCTTGTAAAAGACTTTTTTCGGGCCAATATGAGAGGTCCTCCTTTTGGAGGTAAGCTAATTCCCCAAGCTCCCTTAATGGATGATACCAGCTCGGGATCATAAAGGGGACATCCCGTGGTTTTGCATGGCATCTGTGCAGATAGGATGGATGTGAGCATTGCATGTTTCACCTTCCAGAGACTGACCCTGAGTCCAGCGACCAACAGGTCAGCTACGAGTGGGGTGGTTTACCCTCCAGACAGGTCCCTGCCCTCTCTCCTTCTTCATCCTTCTCCCTAAATCAGCCTACCCGTACTCTGTATGCGTAAGGTTTTGGGGTGCCTCCCACTTCTGAGTGGTAGGTTGAAGACAGTCTATAAGATAGAGAAAACCTGAACCGGGGTAAAATGGTGAAAGATTCCGGCCTTCTTTTGTGTCTGGAGTAACAAACCCCGGGACCTGTGATGTGAGGTGAACCTGGGATATTCATTTGTCGATGCTGCTGCATCTCAGAGGGCATTGATGTGGAAGGGGCGGGGCCATGAGTAACATACGCAGGGAGACCACAATCCTGTCCCGCGCACACCCGAGGCAGGGCGCGCTGCCTGAAACAGGAGCGCACAGAGTGGTCCCATCCCGAAAGGCCGTGAGCCCCAAGCACGGAAACAGCCAACCTTTGGTAGGCTGAGGCGGAGCTGCCGGGGGCCGACAGGTAGGGACCAGTTTCATGGTACGGGTCAGACGGTGTTTGGCAAACTGGACAGTCAGCGAATTAAACATTCAACACGACGTGTTTTGGAGAATTAGCTCTCTCTGAATTGGCTTTTGGCACATTCGCTACAGCCCACCGCCTCCATCCCGAGTGGCTTATTAAGGAATCTCTTCTGAACAAGTACGGAGCAATCCGCGTAAAGAAATCCTCCTCTGAAAGCAATTTTTATCTCTTTCTTTAGAAAGCTGGCTTATTTTCTCTGGCGGTTTTCAGATTATCCTGGGCTCTAGCCTTTCCTGATGAAATTTCTTGGGTGTCAGACCCTGGGGACATTGACTTGACCTCTGGGGCACTCCCTATGGTGAACCTTTTGTGTTTCTCAGGGGCACCCCCCCTTCCCCAGTGGGAGGCTTGGAATTTTATGATGAGAATTTAGTTTCTTTTAGCTTTCCACTTGTCCTGAGCCACTGAATCATATTTATCTTTTATAGACTAAAAACATCTCTTTCTCCAAAGTCTGGGTTGGATGCTGCTTTTGACTGGCTATCCTGTCCTCCCCTATCAGGGACTCCAGTGTGACATTGTCACTCCTTCTCAAGGCTGTCATCACTTGGACATTGCAGGCTGCTCTCTCGAGTCAGTGGGAATTAAGCTGCTTTGCCCCTCGTGCCTTCCTCTGTCCTCATCGATGTTATTTTTGTGGTCCACCAAGGGTTGCTATGGTGCCCGGTTTCTTGGCAGCAGGAGACTGCCAGATTGTCTGGGTCCCCTTCCTGCCCTATCTGACTCACAGTGGTGTAGAGGACTGTTTTGGGAAAGCCTTTGTTGGAGGGTTCATCCTGGGGGGACCTTCCGACAAGGAGGTTGCTTTGTGTCTCTCCTGTCCTCACCCAGAGGTTTGGCCCCGCTTTTCCCTCCAGCCGCCTGCCTTTGGAGCATCATGTCACACCCTTGCCCTCTCTCAGACCTGCTTCTTTACAACGACATCCAGACCTCCACTGCGGTCCTCCCGTGGTAAACACCATCCCACTGAGTTTTGCTGGTGAATAGAATGTCTTAAAAACAACAACAACAAAAAACCCTTCCTGTAAATTCCCTCCACTTCATTCAATATTTATTGACTGTTTATTGTGTGCCCAGCCCCGTGCTCCATGCTGTGAGCAACACGAAAAGGATAAGCTTGGATTCGGCTCGAGGACAAATGGTGATCTCGGTGGGGACCTGAGATTAATGCGCAGGGGACTCTGAGGCGCATAGAACGAGAATTGAATACGAGCCACAGGCAATGGTGTAGTGAATGTCGAGAGGCTCAGAGAAAATACAGCCGGGTGCGTGGAAGGGATAGAGGCTGGTCTGGGAGAGGGGTGTGGATTGAAACTCGTCCTTGAACAGCTGCAAGGATGGGATTAGAGGGACGGGCAGGCAGGAGGGCGTGGAAGTTTTGCAGAGGCGGGAGCAAGCCTGACAGTCCCCATGAAGGACCACAGCTGTTGGGAAAGTCTGCACAGAAAGCAGTCAGACCCTGCTGCCCAAGTTGCCCCTCACAGTGATTTCGCAGTAGTGACAGTTTCATTGGGAATATGCGTCGTTCATGTTCGCAAGTTGTGGTAATATTCGGACAGAATTAGAGTCATTTTGCAACACGTTGTGTCTCCCTGAGAGTTTCTGATCGTTTTTTCAGAACCTCCTTTTTTTCTTACATTCTTTTTTCTTGTGTATGTAAAGTTATTCTTAGCCACAACTCCCTCTTCAGTGCTTTTTAGAACAAGGACAGTGTGGATCACTGTAAATGCCTAATGGGATTCGTTTGCAAAATAGTATTAGACAAAAATGGATGCACGTATCTGCATAAGAAAAGGTCTAGAAGGAGATTCTGAGGCGCTATATTGATTGTCATGGAACGGGTGGCATTCGGGTATTCTCCACCTTTCCTTTCTGCTGGGTGTATTTTCACATTTCTTTCATAGGAATGGATTGCTCTTATAAAAGGAAATCAACAACAATGGAAACTCATCAGCAAAAGAAATTGCAGAAGAAAATTTTCTGGACTTTTTCGGGGGCTGGAGTTCCTTGTTTTTCAAGTTTTGAATTCATTTAAAGTCAATTATGTCTGCTCTGTTGCTTCGGCCATGCTTGCGGGTTTCTCTCCTGTTTGAAGGATTTAAGACTTGTATTCTGGCCAGCTTGCTTTCAGTCAAATCATTTTCTGCCCCGTCGCCAGGGTTTGTGATGGACAGCCTGAGCAGGCAGCCAGGCATGGACAGAGCAGGCGGTCACCTCTGTGGGAGCCTTTATGTCCAGTTGTAGTGGCCTTCAGCCTGCCATGCATCAGAATCTCTGGGGGAACTTTCCAGATCTGCAGGTGCTTGGGGATTCTGAACCATTAGTATTTTCAGGCATTAGTACTTAATAAAAAAAAAAAAAAGATGCCCATATGCCCCCAGGGATAAGACTCAGTGAGCTAAAATATCCCTGTGTGGGTCCCTCTTCAGCCTGTGCACTGGATGGAACCATTCTGCTTTCTCTGGGTCCTGTTTCTCAAGGTGTGGTGCGGAGACTGCCACATAGAATCGGCTGGGAAGCCTGTGCGCCATGCAGAGCCCTGGGCCCCTCTGCAGACACTGAATCAGAATATCTGGGTATTGGATCCAAGCAGCCAAATTTTCTTATGCTCTTCCTAATTCTTTCATATTGTATTTGAAAATTTGAAAACTACTGTTGTCATGTGTCTCTAACTGGCTCTTCTTTTTCTATTTTCACCTGTCTCTCCTAGCACATTGATTTTGTTAATCCTTCATGGGATTGGCATTTCTTTTTTTTTAATTTAAATTTTATTTTTTAAGAGATTTATTTATTTTTGAGAGAGAGGAAGAGAGTGTGTGAGAGAGAAAGCATGAGCAGGAGGGGCAGAGGGAGAAGGAGAGAGAGAATCTCAAGCAGGCTCCAAACTGAGTGTGGAACCAGATGCCGGGCTTGATCTCATGACCCTGAGATCATGACCTGAGCTGAAGGCACACACTTAACTGACTGAGCTACCCAAACACCTCAATATATAGGACTTCTTTAAAAGAAATCATGATTGTACTATTGGGGGAATCAGGCATTGCTGCCTTTCTTTTCACAGATTGACTTCAGTTATAGAAGCGAAGCTGTAATGATCTTGAGCCCTGTGGACTTTCACGGCTGTGTTGTAGTTGATAAGAGAGGGGATGTTCACTGCAGTTCCCATCAGAGCTTGAGAAATGAAGGGCTAGGTGGGGCCCAGGCTTTTCAACAATAAGTTCCTCCCCCATGTAACTAGCCCTTAATGAGAAGAAGGAACTGGTGAGTTTAATGGGCTAGTCACTTAGACTTGGGAACCAGGTCTGTTGTAAGAAATGCATTTATCTGGGGCGCCTGAGTGGCTCAATCGGTTAAGCATCTGCCTTTGGCTCAGGTCGTGATCCTAGAGTCCCAGGATGCAGCCCCACGTTGGGGTCCCTGCTCAATAGGGAACATGCTTCTCCTTCTCCCTCTGCTCCTCCACCCTGCTTGTGCCTCTCTCTCTCTCAAATAAATAAATACAATCTTTAAAAAAAAAAAGAAATGCATTTATCCACTTAAGTTATAAAATACATTGGTTAGGAGAAATTAAATTTACTAACTAAGCTGTAAGATGACCTCACTAGCTGCATGTGAATTTAAACTGCTGTGTATACCCCGAGGGTTCTATCAGATGAATATTCTCAGAGCCTTGGTGATTGATTCACAGGAGTGAGGGAATGGTTTAAAAAAAAAAAAAAAAAGCCCTGGAGCTTTAAACAACAAAGTTTTATTTCTTGTTCATGCTTCAGGTTCATAGTGGCTTAGCAGGTGGATCTGTGCCAACCAGTTCTTCTTCACTCAGGGTCCACGGTTCACCATTTGCAACATCTTCAATTACCAAAGGTGGGGGAAAGAAAGATGGAGACACATTGGCTCTTACATACTGATATTTTATTGGCCATCGTAACATGCACCCCTGCTGACCATTCGGGGGGTGGGTCATAGTCCCTTGATGCTCAGAAGTGGAGGGAACCAATACCCATCCATGGTTCATCAGAAGGTGCATAGAGGCTCTAGGCAGGTGTCCCCAAAAGAGAAGGAGGCCTGAGGAAGGGACATGTTGGGAGGGTAGCCAGGGATTTGGTAGCTGGGTGTGGCTTCTCCTTCTCTTTGCCAACTCACGAAAGTCACAAATATTTTATTTTTCCCCCAGTTTTTTGGTTCTCCTGGTCATTTTTTTGCCCTTTCTTTGCTCATCCATTCTACCCCCTTCCATTGGGAAGGTAATGAGATTCCAGAAAAGACAATCATGCAACCAGTCCACCCCTGTATGTTATGCCCAACGGGACCAGCGACCAGATTCATCCAATCAGAGGGCATCTTGCCAGGGGTCAGAGAAAGATAACCCAACTTCTGTAGTCAAGTTCATAGATATTCACTGGGCATTGTTGTGTGTCACCATTTGGCTACAGGTCTTAGAAGGGGAAGAAGCACTGT
This sequence comes from Martes martes, assembly GCF_963455335.1. Taxonomy (NCBI): domain Eukaryota; kingdom Metazoa; phylum Chordata; class Mammalia; order Carnivora; family Mustelidae; genus Martes; species Martes martes. The sequence goes on along the minus strand of NC_137890.1, from coordinate 91,964,800 downwards.
GGCTCTTGGGAAATTTAAAATTTACAATTACACCTTAGTTATCTTGAACCTCTAAAAAATGGAAAACTTTAAACACTCAATTGAAAGAGTGTGGCACACTTATGTATAATTTTAATAGAGCATTTTATATGATTCTATTTTCTTCCTTTCTTACATTGAAATTATCCTGCTTCAACACATTATTTAAATGGTTGCCCTAGAGTTTGTGATATGCATTTACAATTAATCTAAATATATTTTCTTATAACACTATATTACTTTATGAGTATTAAGGTACTTTATTTTTTATTTGTTAAAATAAGTCTTATTTTTAAAATACTTTATTTACTTGACAGAGAGAGATCACAAGTAGGCAGAGAGGCAGGCGGGGGGGGGGGGGGGGAAGCAGGCTCCCTGCCGAGCAGAGAGTCCAATGCAGGGCTTCATCCTAGGACCCTGAGATCATACCTGAGCCGAAGGCAGAGGCTTTAACCCACTGAGCCACCCAGGTGCCCCAGTACAGGTACTTTATAACAGTATTCTCAATTCCTTCCACCCATCATTTCATAAGCTATAGTCACTAATACATTGTTACTATTATTACTCTGAACAAAAATTTATTTGATGAATTAAGAATAAGACTTTTATTTTATCTTCATTCATTCCTTCTTATAATGATCTTCCTTTCTTTGTGAGATCCAAGTTTCCCTGCCATTTTCTCTCTGAAGAATTTCTTTTAACATTTTTTGCAGGGGACATCTGCTGGTGATGCATTTTGTTTGTTTTAGAAAATATTTCTCTTTAACTTGTGAAGGCTAGTCTTGCTGGATTCAAAATTCTAGGTTAGTGGTGCTTTTCTTTCAATACTTTAAACATCTCATTCCACCCTCTTCTTGCTTTCATGGTTTCTGATGAGAAGTCTGTGGTAATTCTTATACTTGTTCCCATATAGATAAGTGTCCATTTTCCCTTCTATTTCTTTCAAGATTTCTTCTTTGTCTTTAGTTTCCTGCAGTTTGACTATGATATACTTTGTGTAGGTTATTTTGATATTTATCCTGCTTAGCCTTCTCTGTGTGTTTAGAATCCATGGTTTGATATCAATTGTTAATTTTGGAAAATCCTCTGCCATTATTACTTCAGAAGTTTTTCTCTGGCCCATTTTCTCTTTTTTCTTCACCTGGCATTCCAATTTAACCTTTTGAAATCGTTGCAGAGTTCTTGGATATTCTTTTGTGTTTTTAAATTCTTTTTTTTTTCTCTTTGCATTTTGGTTTAGGAAGTTTCTATTGACTGAGCTTCAGGCTCATCAATTCTTTCTTCAGCCATGTCTAGTCTAATGATGAGCCCCTCAAAAGACATTTTTGTTAGAGTGGTTTTGATTTCTAGCATCTCCTTTTGATTCTTTCTCAGAGTTTCCATCTGTCTGCTTACACGAGACTACTCTTCTTATATGTTGTGTACTTTTTTTTTTTTTTTTTTTTTTTTACTTATTTGACAGACAGAGATCACAAGTAGGCAGAGAGGCAGGCAGAGAGAGAGGAGGAAGCATGCTCCCCGCGGAGCAGAGAGCCCGATGCGGGGCTCGATCCCAGGACCCTGGGATCATGACCTGAGCTGAAGGCAGAGGCTTTAACCCTCTGAGCCACCCAGGTGCCCCGTATGTTGTGTACTTTTTCCTTAGAACTCTTAACACATTAATCACAGTTCAGACTTTTTCTTGCCTTTTAGCATGCCTTGTAATTTTTGTTTAAAAGCCAGACATGATATGTCAGGTAATAGGAACTAATCTAAATAGGCCCTTGGTATGAAGCTTTTATGTTGATTTTGCTAGGAATTGGGTTGTTTAATGCTTGCTATCGCTTAAAGAGGCTTAAAATTCCTCTTTCAGATTCCTTGTTTTTGTCTTCCTTGTTGTCTTTGTATCTCCCTAGAGACTCCCAGTAGAACTGTTGCCTTAAGCTCTTTCACTTGTAATCCACCAATCCACCACTGGGTAATACTGGAACCCTGCTGGTGTGATAGGGAGGGGTGGGGAAGGGAAGTGTTCTACAATGTCATGAGTGAGTTTCAGTCCTTTAGTTGGCCTGTGACCTTCACAAATGTTTCTTAGCTTTCACCCTCCATAGGTGAGACAGTGAGGCCAGAGGGGCTGGAGATGGGTAGGGCTCTGGGCTTCTTTCGTGGAGAGTAGGCTCTTGTTATAGAGCTCCTTTGGGTTATTTAAAAATAGTGACCTTTCCCTTCCCCTGCTGCCCAAATCATAGGATCTTTCTTATCTCTTCACAGTGATAATGTAAAGCTCACAAAACATAGGGCCCTCTAAGCCTACAGTCCCTAGGAGCTTCTCACTCTCCCCTTTGTTCATACTCAACCTTCACGAGTTCATCAGAGCTTTCACCGAGGTGTTCCTACCAGTTTATGGCTGCAGCAGCTTTGGCTCAAGGTAAGATTTCTTACCTTGTCACTTAGCTGTGACTCTCTGGATTTGTCTGTCTCTCCAGATTTTGGGGTGATGGTTTGCCCTGTGATCTCAATTGTCTAATGGGTCTCAGAAACATCACTGGTTTTCAGTTGGTTCACTTTTTTTCATGTTGTGAGTGTGGGAGTGAAAACTTCCAAGCTCTTCACATGTTGGAATGGAAACCTGAAGTCCCTTGAAAGCAATTTTCAGCATAAAATGGGACAAGGAAAAAGTTGCGGGAAAATATGTGGCCCTACCTCATTCTTGCAGACATATAGTATATAGAACATATATACATATTTATATGTTGGTGTGTTTGTATGTAAAGAATGCCAAAGGTGCACACCCATGTGTTAGCAGTAGTTACCTCAGAGGGCTGGGGTAGAGATGGATGGGGAGTTGCCCCTTCTATACTTCACAATGGATGACTTAGAAAAATAAACAGGTATTACTTCATTAAAACCATTTAAAAAAGCATTTTGCAGTATGGAAGCAAAGGGACATAGTTCAAAGGAAAATAAACAGGACAGATTGGGTTAGTAACTAGAGAAACTGAAGGCTGCAGGTGAGATTGGACAGTGAATAAAAATGATAATGAGTTGCTTGTGCTGAGTGCTGATTTAATCGTTGCAACGGTGTTCCTGTGCCCATTAGCTGATGAAGATCCTGAAGCTTATGCTGGTGAAGGAATGCATCCCAGGTGTTACAGCTAGAAAGTGGCGGAGCTGGGATGTCAGCAGAGTTTTGCGCCCTCTAGAGGGCATATACGCAGTGGGCAGGGGAGAAAACGGAAGGGATGAAGGCATTCAGTTGGCTAGAGCGACTGGTTTTTTACCGCAGGGGCTGACAGTTTCATAGTTAGAGAAGATGCGTGTGTGCTGAGAGGATACAAGGCAGTTTCTATCTGAGCAGTAGGTGTGTAACACTGGACTCTGGGATCAGATGCAAGTCCTCACTCCTCTATCCCTAATGTGGAGTTGTACAACAATGCTCCACCAGCTGCGGAGGAGCAAGGAGGCCCCTCAGGTGGGGCTCCGAGATGGAACCTGGACTATAGGTCCTCTGAAGTATGGTCTGGGAACCGGTGAGGAATGCAGATTCTAGAATTATCCCCCTCTGCCAGGCCTGTCAAAGCAGAAACTCTGGGGAGTGGAGCCCAGTGATGTGTGTTTTGATTGGTCCTCCAGGTGATTCTGATGTAGGCTTACATCTGAGAACCACTGGGAAGGCTATTGGCCAATTGTTGTAAGAAAGAATTAGCTTGAAGCCATCTCCAGCCTCCGCAAGAGACACAGATGGAGGAAAGCCAGATTGCTCTTGGTAGAAGACACAAGTGTCAATTTATGTGGTATCAAGGAGCAACCTTTGGTCTTGCTCTTTTCTCCATTTTAACTTCCCTCTTCAGCTTCCACAAGATGTGAATCTTTTATGAAACATTGTATATATAAAATGCTACATGTTCCATATATATATACACACACATATATATACACATACATACATATATAATGTAGCACATCATATATAGAAGTATAATAGATACACAGTACATATTAATATATATTATAGTACATTATATATGTATGTAGAATTGCAAAAGTCACATTCTTCCAAAGCTAAAGAAAAGGCTAAAGACAAATATAGACACATGCATGCATATTTCTCCAATGGCTTTTCAAGACAGTTGCATTAGCTTATGCTTCTATCAGGAATACATTATATTGCCCATCTCACCACATCTTCATCAACACTGGGCATTTTATTTATTTACTTATTTATAAGATTTTATTTTATTTATTCAGAGAGAGAGAGAAGGATGCCTGGGTGGCTCAGTCGGTTAAGCCGCTGCCTTCAGCTCGGGTCATGATCCCAAGGTCCTGGGATCAGAGTCTTTCATTGGGCCCCTTGCTCAGCGGGGAGCCTGCTTCTCTCTCTGCCTCTGCCTGCCACTGTGCCTGCTTGTGGGCTCTCTCTCTCTCTGACAAACAAACAAATAAATAAATAAAATCTTAAAGAAAAAAGAGGGAGAGAGAGGGAGAGCAAGCATGCCGTGGGGAGAGGGGTAGAGGGAGACGGAAAGAGAGAACGTCAAACAGACTCCCTGCTGATCATGGAGTCCTTTGTGGGGCTCCATCTTACCACCCTGAGATCAGAACCTGGTCTGATATCAAGAGTCAGATGCTCAGCCTACTGGACCAGCCAGGTGCCTCATTACTGGGCATTCTATGCTCAATTTTTTTTAAAAGACTTTATTTATTTATTTGACAGACAGAGATCACAAGCAGGCAGAGAGGCAGGCAGACAGAGAGAGAGGAGGAGGAAGCAGGCTCCCTCCCTGATGCAGGGCTTGATCCCAGGACCCTGAGTTCATGACCTGAGCCAAAGGCAGAGGCTTAAACCACTGAGACACCCAGGTGCCCCTTGTATGCTCAATTTTTATGCCAAAAAGAATTTATATATTTATTTGATTCCCAAATGGAGTTGAATATTTTCCATTTGTGTTGATTTATAATTCTTCCTTTTTAAACTGCATTTGTCGTGTTTTTATCAGTCTGTTATCTGTTTTAGCTATTAAAGATTAATGACATGTATTTCATTTTTACTAGATTTATTTTTACTGGGATATAGCCACCTCTTCTATTCTTCTGAGCTTAGAAATTTCTTCTCTTTGGTATGTTTAACTTATGTTCAGTTCTATTTTTTTTTAGTTTATTGTTGTTATATTTTTAAATATTTGATGTTTTAGTCTATTAATTTAGTTTTCAGTTTCTCTACCTTTGTGAATTTTATTTTGACAAGTGAGTAATATCTTGGAAACATGCAACTAAAAAGCATACAAAGTGTTTCTCATTTAAGAACATCCTTCAAAAAATAAATATTTTTGCAATGCAAATAATCTCCCCTCATTAGTGTGATTTCCGAGTTTGGATATTTCTTACAGCATTTTCACACTTAGAATAAGTGTAGATGAAGAGACAGCAGACCTGATGCTAGAATCAGCCCTACCTCAGCTGCCTCTGCTCAAATGTGGATCCTGGTGCATTTCCCCTTGACCTCGTAGAGCTAAGATCTTGAATGTGACGGCACCTCAGCCGCATGGGGCCATAAAAAAATGCAAGGTGGGCATCTGCTTTCTTAGCCAGGTGCCAGCTACTGTAGGATAAACAAAGTCACTCCACTATAGGAAGGTCCAGCCCAGAGGACATTATAGTTATTTTCTCTGGTCCCTTTCCCCAATCCGTACACTGGCTAAGAAGCAGTAAAAATTTGGGGGCGTTTTGGTTCATGACAGTGCTACATTGAACATAATTAAAAATTCAGAGAGCAGATGCTGTGGGAATGGAGGACACGGGAAGCTGAAGTCCCCACCCACATACGAGGGAAACAGAGTCCTCAGAAACTCCCCCTCTCCTTGCCCCATCAGCCCAAGCACACACCCACAAAGCCCGCTTGCATTTATAGGCAGAAGTCGTGGCATTTCTCATTTGAACCAGCTATTTTGGGGGCACCTAGGTGGCTCAGTATGTTAGGCATCTGACTCTTGATTTCAGCTCAGGTCATGATCTCAAGGTTGTGAGATTGAGTCTGTGTCTGGCTCTGCACTCAGTGTGGATTCTACTTGAAATTCTCTCTCTCCCTCTGCTCCTGCCCCTTCCCCCTCAAAATAAATAAAATTTTTGAACCAGCTGTACTGAATGGAGCCCAGGAAAGAACACTTTATTCCATGTGCACATCGTCAAGATGCTCAGAGATCATGAAGCTCCCATTTAGCCCTGGGTGGAGAGGGGACCTTAGCTGGCTGGCATTTCCTGCTCGGCTTCCCTCCCTCCATGGGAGGAAAGGGAAAGCCCTGCACCATTAAGTGGAGGTTGTTCCCCGTAGTCCCTTTCTCACCTGGGGTTAGCTGGGCGAAACTCAGATGTTGAAATGCCTTTTGGACCCATTGCTGGGGCCTGTGGATGAGAAGCTCATGAAGACAGTGAGTGCTTCAGATGGGTGTGACCAGATTGCGGTGAGCCAACCAGGATGATGGGAATCCAAATCCAGACAGCTGGTTTGGGAGGCAGTGACCACAGAAGTGGAGCGCAGTCCCTCTCCTCGGAGGACTACAGTATAGTTGGGGGGACCAAAATAGGATGGGGTGCAATTTCTCCTTTCAGGGTCTTACAGTTGAGTTGTGAGGGCCCGAATAACATAGGGGAGATGTCCTTGAAACAGTACAAAGGTGATGATATGCAACGTGGAATTCTCAGATTTTAAGCATTTGGTAATTGAGAGACGTATGAGGAATTAACAAGGGAGATTTTATGTTTATTAATCAGTGTACAAAAAGTAAAGTCTGGTCATCCTGGTTCTTCTTCCATCTATTTGTCTTCTTGACACAGGGTGCAGCTGGTCGTGAAATCCAGGGTATAGGAAGAGACAGAGTGTTCTAGCAAAATGAGGCTGAGGGATCTGCTAAGAGGAAGTTGAACTTGGCAGCACTGAGGGTCTGATCATTTTGGAGATAACACTTTGGGCTCATGAAGTCTCCCTTCTCCTTCCTCTTCTGCTGCAGTCTGTATCCACCTCCCCTGTTCCTCCATCAGACCCATCTTGAGTGGACTCCCCAAAGGACCAAAGAACTGATGCCTGAAAAGAAGCTGGGATGAAGGTCAGGATAGCACAGGTTAAAAGGAAGCTCAGAGCCGGGCGGAGGCGGGGGCAGCAAGAGCAGCAAGCACTTCCAAAAGGGAGAGATTATCCTTGACAGCTGTGGACAGGGCAGCCCCAGGGGCTGTGGAGAGCCAAGAATGAGGCTTCCCACCATGGGAGGCAGAGATGCAGGGAGGAGGCGAAGCCACTTGTGCTCCCAGCCCTGTGAATTCTGGGTTGGAATCCAAGGCTCGAATGAGAAGCACAGAACTGGGCTAAGCCTCCAGCCCCTGTGGCTGTGCTAGGCCCTTTGGTTGTGGGATTGGTTGGCACAAGGCTTAAAGAGAGACGAGCAGTCCCTGATGGCAGGGCGCTGGCCTGGCACCCACAGCTCCTGTTGAACACCAACCATGCCACGAGGCCCAGATAATCAGATCCCATGATTAAGGGGTTAAGGCCAAAACAAGACCCCTCTGTCATGTTTGACCTCAGAAACAAGAATGTTGTTAAGCCACAAGATTGATCAGCTTCCCCACATCCTGGCCGATGTGAGTGACCTCTGCCTCCCTCCCACTTGCACACTTAGCCCTGCTTCCTTCCCCTCATCTTTCAAATAAGATTTAGGAAAACAGTCATAGAATTACCCCTGCTTCCTCCCAGCTTCCTGTCCAGAGCAAAGCCTGCTTTGCTGAGCCCTCCGTCAAATCAGAAAACAGTCAAATCCTCCAAATCCTTAAAAAAAAAAAATCAAATGTATTACATGTACATGATATATTTATTATAAAGTCAACCAATGGAAACAGCACGGTTGTGTAAGTGATAAATTTTTTCCAAAATATTTTACTTATTCATTAGAGAGAGAGCACACAAGCAGGGGGAGAGGCAGAGGGAGAGGAGAAACAGACTCCCCTTGAGCTAGGAGTCCAACGTAGGGCTCAATCCCAGGACCTGGAGATTATGCATGACCTGAGCTGAAGGCAGATGCTTAACCATCTGAGCCACCCACGCGCCCCTCTCCAATTCCTTTTTAACACCCTCTCCATGAGATGCCCCATTGTTCCCCATGGTGGTGTTTGCCTTTGTTGCAAGGAGTTACTGCGCTCAACTTCGTTCAACCACAGGAGGGTGCCTGGGGGTCTCTGGCCAGAGGGCACTGACAGGCCCACCTTCCGCCATTAAGGAATCTACACTGGGGGCGCCTGATCATTGGTTCATTCAGCTCGTCGTGCCTGCAATCTGCCAGGCTCCGTCAGCTGCTGGATGCCATGGTCAATAAGATGTAGGCCTTGTCCTCAGTGACCTTGGTCTTAGCAGAAACAGACAAGCACAGGGGCAAGGCCTGTGCATACATTAAGTGCTCTGACAGATGTGTGAGGGGGTCAGGGTTGCCCAGAGGAGGGCACTTTGGCTCAGTCTGAGTAAGTCAGGAAAGGCTTGAGTAGTTAGCTCAAGACAGGAGGGAAGAGGCTGGCTTGGGCAGGGGCCAGGAGAACTTCGTAGTCACAGGGCCTGTGGGTGAATGGTAGAAACTGAGTGGGACATGGGGGCCACGGGGCAGGCCTGGGAGGCCTTTGCTCTACCACTCCCCTGAGAGCCACGAGAAGTCAATGAGACCACAGAAGGGAAGTGACGGTATGTTCTGCGTGAGCAATGAAGTCATCAGAGACCTGGGTGGGATTCAGGGGCTGGAACTTGGCCACACACCAGATGTAGCAGGTGAGAAAGAGGGAGAGGCCCAGGACCACACCTAGACAAATTCACAGAGGAGGCTTTTCTCTGGGAGTGCAGCCAACTAGAATTGGGGACTACTGACCTCAAGGAGGAGGAGACTGACCAGTCTCCTGAAGGAGCAAAGGTGTCCAGGGGAAAGCCCACAGCAGCAGTTGGCAGCATGCAGCAGGACTGAGATATCTTTGAGCCTTGGTTTTCTCATCTGCAAAGTGGGAGTAAAAACTCTTACCTTGCAGGGCACCATATTAAACAAGACCACGTATGGAAATCATTTAGCACAATGCATGGCACACAAGAGGTGTTTATACACAGATGTTATTATTTTCCCATTCTGTGCTTACACACAGTTAGGGCCATTATTATGTTATTTATTGTTGGTCTCTTTGTTTTGGATAAATGGTGGCTTCCTTCTATGTCCCCCCATTCTCTCCTCATTTCTGGTAAGAGAACAAAAGCTCATACTTTCTTCACTTGCAAAATATCCCCTTTCTCCCTCCCTGGTGGGTCTGTGCAGCATTACCTGGGGACAAGAAGAGTCCTGCCCAACAGCTGGTGATTCAGAGCTTCTGCAGCTTCCCTGGGTCAGGTTATCAGAGGCCTGAGCCTCTGCCACTTGGAGGAGGTCAAATGAACTTCAACATTTCTATATAGAAGCTCTCCCAGAGCTGAAGCAGCTCATTATATGGACCAATCCAGTAAACCCCACTCTGGCTCAGTTGTGAATCTGCTTGCTTTTGAGTCACTCCCTGGGATGAGGTGGCTTGGAAAATCTCTCTCAGGGAGAAGCCCTGCAGACCTGGTATTTGTCATTCTGTTTTTTCCTCCAAGACTCCTGACCCTGTCCGCTCAGGTGCCTGGGCCCAGGCTCTGCCACGTGGGTGTCCCGGTCAGGATAAGAGTGAAGGCCAGAAGCAGACAGTCTGTAAGTAGGGGAGACACTACTGTTAGGGAGACCCTGTTGGGTGGTTCTGGGGATGTTGAAAAGGGACTGGAGATTGTCTACACCCTTGAAACCCTGGGAGGGGGTGGTGGTGGGAGAGAGGTGGTGTGTGGGCTTTTCCAACCTGCTCACATTCTCAGTGTCCTCCTCTCTCTCTGCTTCTGTCCTCGGGTCTCAGTAGGGGTGAGTGTCGACAAGGCCTGGCATCAGGGAAGCAGCATGTCCTTTTTTTTCTCATCTCCTGGTCAGCACAGCGCTGGTGTGGATGGCTCTGGCTCGATCACCACAGGGAGGTTCCTACTGACTCTCAAATCCATCATTCACGAGGAGGAATAAACGACTGCTTACTGCTGAGGTGTGAACTCCTTCAAAGAAGCTGCTTGGCTGCCACAATTCAATGCTAAAGAGAGAAAACTTGCTTTATTGGGAAAGGATGTCCGGCTTGTCTGTAGATGTGGAACTCACAGTTCCACAATTTCTTTTTTCTTATGTTTATTTTAGTCACCATACAGTACATCACAATTTCAATTTAAGACTGTAAAATTGTAGGTGAGCTAGAAAGACACAGTTAGAAAACCGTGTGCTAGGCAAACCCTCCCCCCCACCAAGGTCAGGGAACGATCAAAGGTAAAGAAGACAGTCTCTCTCTTTATAGAACAACCTCCCCCTACCAAAAAAAAAAAAAAAAAGGAAAAAAAGAGTGCTTGAACGCCAAGGGAATGATAAGTGGGCCCAGCAGAGAGCATCCCCTGAGGCTAACAGGAAAGTCTGGCTTCATTGGTAGCAGAAACATGGCACCTGCGGGGCTGGGGAGCACCCAGAAGGTGGCCGAGTCTCCCGGGGTGCGTGGGAGTAGAGCAGCACCAGGAAGAGCTAAATGGTCGGGTAGCAGGGACCGTGAACCGTGTGTGTTGTGGGGGGGGGGAGCTGCCCCGCGGGCCTCTTCTGGTCACATGACTTCCGGCGAGGCCGCCTTGCCCTGAGTTTCCGCTTCCTCAGAGGCCCAACCAGAAGAGTAGTTATTCACTTGGGCGTGTGGAGTGGCTGCGGGAATGATGTATGTGAGGGCATTTGGTAACTAGTGAACTTGAGGGTCGCGACTTTCTTGTGCCCCAGAATCACCTACAGGGCTGTTGACGCTGGGTAGGACCCCGGATATAAGGCTGGGCTGAGAATTCGCGTCTCTAACAGGTGCTCAGGTGCCGCTGATGCTGGCCTGGGAGCCGGTTTTGAGGAGCGCTGTTGTGAACGTTTGTGGCTGGGGGTGGGGGGAGGGAAACTAGTACTCATTTAATTAATTAATTAATTAATTAATTTGGTGCCATTAACCAAGTTAGGTTTAAATGCATGGGAAGGAGTGAAGGAGAGCATCACACACGCTCTTTTCCTACCCCTGTTTATTGTACCTGATAACGACAGCCTTAGGAATGAAACAAATATGGAATTTTCTGATTAATTATCCTAATGTTTTTGTACCAAGGGGAGACAAACCCTTGTTTGGTGGCCAGTACCGAAATCTGCTGGAGCTTGTTTAAGCATAAAAGGAAAATGTTTTCTGAGCTAGGGGGGAAGATTTGAAAGCTGCTGGAAGTGTAACGGCCCCATCCTGGTCTCCAGAATAGGGGAATTCCACCCTGTTAGGCTGTCTGTCCATCTTTCTCTTTCGTCCTGCCCTGTAGAACAACGTCCTCTGTCTGCTTCCCAGGCCATATCGTGGCTCATGGCTCTCATCAGTGGCCTGCTTTCTGTCCTTCCAAGGAGTGTCGCTGGTGGAATCAGCACCCTGCCTAGAGGCCTTCCGGGAGCGCTGGTCACCACGGAAACAACGTGCTCCTGACCTGGAATGTGCCTGTTTCGCGATCTCCACCTGGAGCTTCAGTGCCGTGCCTCAGGTGACACGGGGAAGTTGTCCTTTCCTTCCTAACTGCTGTCCTGCAGGTGTTTGAAGATCACTCTTTTCATGTCTTGCTGAAAGGCCAAATTGTTGCCTTTTTCTCTTACTGCATGGTGTGTGAGGCGGGGTTTGGCCATCAATATGTGGTCAGAGTGGAAGGATGATTATTTCAGGACCCATTCAAATATCAATGAGCCTCCACTGTGGGCACAGCGCTAGCCCAGGTTCCAAGAACACAGAAACGAATGTGAGAAATGGTCCTCTGCTTGCAGGCTGGGGTGGCAGGGAGACCTGGGTGTGCAGGTGGGGATGGAGGGTCCTGAGAGGACTGTAGGTAGGGTGCAGAGGAGGGGGAGGAGGACAGGTGTATAGGGGCAGAGCCCTCCAGGCAGCACACTTGGGGATGACACGCAGAACCAGAGTGGTCATGGGGTGTGGTTAAAGCAGTGGGGTAGGATGTGAGGGCGCTGGCCTGTGTGAGCTAGGAGAGGCTAGACAGAGCACCCAGACCAGGCTGTGAAAACCATCACCCCCCCACCCCGTGCCTCGATGGCTGCACAATGGCATCACCAGGAGAGCGTCCCTAAGTTTCCAGTGCTCATGCCTGGCCCAACACTGAGATCAGAATGTCAGGTATGCCAGGGATGGGACATTCGGAAAGCTCCCCAGGTGTCTCTAATATACAGCAAAGTGAGAAGCACTGGGGTAGCGCGGGGGTTCTTAAAGTGTGACCCCTGGACCAACAGTGTCAACATTCCCTGGGCACTTGTTAGAGATTGGAGTTCTCAGAACCCACCTCAGACCCGGGGATGAGAGATGGTGGGGGCAGGGCCCAGTAGCTGTGTTTCAGTAGCCCTCTTGGTGATTCTGTTACCCTACTGGATTTGAGACTTGGACTTTTGGGACCTAAAATCCAGGAAGACTGGCTTTTTTTCCCCCCTGTTTTTTGCTATGTAGTATATCTTCCCTGAAGCAACGAAGGATAGACCCAGCTACTTGCTTTGGGGCCAGGAGCAAGTGGGGCTGGTGGTGGGAAGGGGACAGGTAGGGAGAAAAAACATCTGTACACAATTGTCTTGCAACGTTAGCCAACCATAGACAAGTCTCAGGAGCTGGCAAAGGTGGGCAGAGGTGCACTTGCAGGTCTAGAAGGGGTTGGGGTTCCTACTTGACCTTGGCTGGAGTGTGAGGCGCTAATGGAGGTTTGCACTCCTGTTCCGCTAGGACTAGGTGGGGGTGAGGTCCTTGCCCTCAGGCATGTCTAAACAAGCAGACTTCACCTCTTGGTGATTTACCTGAACCTACTGAGATCTGCTGGGCCCAGGCCCCTGCCAGGACAATGGACTCTTCTTCAACACCACCCCTGGCGATGTCCGAGGACAGGTGTTAATAGGCGTGCAGGCTGTGTGTCCCTGGAGGCTGGCCTGTGAGGGCATGATGCACCTCTCACAGGTTCTGGGGGATAGGAAGGGAAGGGTATCGTTCCTGAGATGGTGAGCATGTGGGGACCACGGGCAGGTGGGGACCGTTGCTTGAGGACTGGTGACCTCTAACACCCCTCACCTAATCTGCTCACCTGACTCCTATTGGTGTTGCTGAGAGCTTGGCTGCGAACATGCCAGGTCTTGGGAAAGTTACTCAGTGTTCCCAAGCAACAGTGTCCCCATCCGTAAATGGGGTCTGTAACAGCGTCAGGAAGCTTCACAGAGAGATAATGTGGGAGAGTGCTCTGTAAGTCCACGTGGCACATCCAGGAACATGAGCTCTTCTGGAAACCCTTGCTGACCCCACAGACTGGGCCAGGTGCCACCTTGGACTCCCACAGCCCTGGGAGCCCTCCAGGAGGGCAGTGGTCAGAGGCACAGCCACTCTGTTTATGTGCTGGTTTCTCCCTGGACCCCGAGTGCCTGATAATGGAGGCAGTCTTTTTTCTCTGTCCCTGTGTGTCTGGCACATGATCTGGCCAGAGCAGGTGGTGCTTTGATCACCGCGTAACCACAGTGACCAGATCCAGGTGCTGGATCTTATTGCTGGGGCCTTCCTCTTGGTGGTCGCATGCCCACCCTCGTGCTTTGTGGGGCTACAGGGAGATTCCTTTGTCTCTCAACCCCATCCTGTTTGTCCAGGCCTTATGTCTCCTCCGTTACATTGAAATGGTCCCTATTAGGGGGCAAGAAAGATCACAGGGGGTGGGGGTGGAGATGGGGGAGATCAGGCACAATAATAGCTTTTTTTTTTTAAGACTTTTTATTTATTCATTTGACAGAGAGAGAGAGGGAACACAAGCAGGGGGAGTGGCAGGAAGAAAGAGAAACATATTTTCTCTCCTGGGAAGGGAGCCCGAGGCAGGGCTCTGTCCTACGACTCTGGGATCATGACCTGGGCTGAAGGCAGACTCTTAAGTGACTGAGCCACTCAGGCGCCCTGGGCAACACAGTAATTCCCATGCAAAGCGACTAGAACCCAGAAGACAGCAGCAGCAGGGGTGATGGTGGTGGTCGTGGAGATGGCCAGCCCAGGGAAGTGGTTAGCAGTATTGGGTGAGTGGCAGGGGGGATGGGCGGTGGGCAGCATAATGTAGTAAGTGACCCTAATTTCAAGAGAACCTCTGGGGCTGGGGCTTAGGCCTTGGTTTAAAACAAAAACAAAAACAAGAACCCAAAAAAACTTCCCAGGGGAATCTAATATGCAACCAAGGCAGAAAATACTTAATGTTGGATTTGTCTGCATTAGCTGCAGATGAAGGAACTATCCAAAAGAGCATGGGGCTTCCTCTCAACGGTGTGAACGAACAGCCTGTAATGGCGGCACCTGTGCCCATGCTCTCGCAGGAATACAGTGTTTTCGATGACTGCACAGAAAGTCCATTGCTGCAAAAAGGAATATTACTATCTGTAATTAAAACTTTAGCAGCACCTTGACGCTATTTTCATGCTTATGAATGATTTATATTTTTTAATTTTAATGTTGCATTAACATTGCTGTGCCTTTCCTTTTGATGCAGGGAAAAATACAGCAAAATGCTTGAATTGTCCAGATTCTCACACCTGGGGCTTCAGAAAGGGAAGCTTGGAGGGGGAGTAAGTCCGCCTCCAGGGTCTTTATCTGGGAGGAGGTTGGGTGCTGGTGGGGAAGTCAAGAGGGGCAGTGCATTTAGATAAGACCAGCTGATGAAAATAATCCTTGAAACAATAGTTGAATAGAGTTTGCAGGGTTTTATGTGCTTTTGAAATCAATGATGTTGACCAATCCAAGACACTTCATTCTCAAAATCTGGGCTTGATTGCATCTTCAAGTTCCACCTTCAAGTTCCGGAAGGCCTTCAGTTTATATTCTTTCCCTGTTCCTTCCAGCCTTGTGTTTGGGATCCATTGGTCTACGGTGGGCTCCCTAGGCTCAGAAAAACCCCATTTTTGGGATTTTATGAGTATGACACAACCCTTAAGAAGCCCAGAGTCCTGTGTGGAGGAATGGACATCAACTACAAGCAGAGTTAAAAGCAGAAGGATAGAGAAAAGATTAGAGACATAGAGGAGGGATATCTAATCCAGCCCAAGGAGTAGGGCCATCTCTAAAGTTTTCTCAAAGGAGGTCACATTTTATTTGGGTTTTGAAGGATGAATAGTAGTGTTCTAGAACTGGTGGGGGATAGTGGTGGTAAAGAAAGAAAAAAGAAACTGAGTTGCATTTCTCCCAGTTTCCAGAGAATGAATGGGGCTGACAGAGTGGAGTGAGAAGCAGGGAAGAAGACAGCCTAGTCTTGGGGCGCCTGGGCGGCTCAGTTGGTTAAGCATTTGCCTTTGGCTCAGGTCATGATCCCAGAGTCCTGGAATCAAGCCCTGCATCAGGCTCCCTGCTCAGTGGGAAGCCTGCTTCTCCCTCTCCCACTCTCCCTGCTTGTGTTTCCTGTCTTGCTATCTCTCTCTCTCTCTCTGTGTCAAATAAATAAATAAAATCTTAAAAAAAAAAAGAGGAAGATAGCCTAGTCTTATTCAAAATGTTGGAGGTAGAGCCTTGAGTGAGACAAACAGGATAGCATTTACTCTTTGCTTTTGGGGTGGGAGCATGGCTATTTAGTAGCAAGAATTTAGACTGGCACTGAATCCTGGCTCAGCTTCTGCCAGCCATGAGACCCTGGGTATGTTATTTTTCTTCTCAGAGCCTCACTTTTTTTATCCTGCTTATTATAGTGGATAGTGACCTTGGTGCCAAAACCTGAGAAGTTATTTCAGAAACCAGGCTCACCTGGTGGGATGGTGCTCGTGAACATACTAAGCAGGGACAGTGGATGGAGGATATTGGGCAAAGGCAACTTTATGAACTGAGCCATCAGTCAGAGGGAGGAGGGGGCCCAAGATCTGGGATTCTTTCTTTAGAAATTTTTTAATAAAGATTTTATTTATTTATTTGTTGGAGAGAGAGCGAGAGAGTGCACACACACAGAGGCAGGGGGAGCAGCAGGCAGAGGGAGAAGCAGATTCCTCACTGAGCACAAAACCTGATATGGGACTCGATCCCAGGACCCTGAGATCATGACCCAAGCTGAAGGCAGACATTTAACCAACTGAGCCACCCAGGCATCCCTCTTTAGAAAAAGTTTTAATTGGAGTATAGTTGACATACAGTGCTATATTAGTTTCAGGTGTATGACATAGTAATTTGACAAGGTTATCCATCATGCAGTTCTTGCCCTGATAAGTCTAGTTACCATCTGTCACCATACAAAGTCATTACAACATTATTGACTCTATTCCCTATGCTGTACTTTTCCATCCCTGTGACTTAATTTATTTTTTGGCTGGAATTTTCTACCTCTTAATTCCCTTCACCTATTTTTTTAAAATTAATTAATTTATTTTAATAAACATATAATGTATTTTTATCCCCAGGGGTATGGTCTGTGAATCGCCAGGTTTACAAATTTCACAGCACTCATCATAGCACATACCCTCTCCAATGTCCATATCCCCACCACCCTCTCCAGTCCCCCCTCCCCCCAGCAACCCTCAGTCTGTTTTTTGAGATTGAGTCTTTTATGGTTTATCTCCCTCCCAATCCCATCTTCTTTCATTTTTTCTTTTCCTACCTCCCCCCAACCCCCCCACATTGCATTTCCACTTCCTCATATCAAAGAGATCATATGATAGTTGTCTTTCTCCAATTGACTTATTTCGCTAAGCATAATACCCTCTGGTTCCATCCACGTCCTTGTCACAAATGGCAAGATTTCATTTCTTTTGTTGGCTGCATAGTATTCCATTGTGTATATATACCACATCTTCTTTATCCATTCATCTGTTGATGGACATCTAGGTTCTTTCCACAGTTTGGCTATTGTGGACATTGCTGCTATAAACATTCAGGTGCACGTGCCCCTTCAGAGCACCACGTTTGTATCTTTAGGATATATACCCAGTAGTACAATCGCTGGGTCATAGGGTAGCTCTATTTTCAGTTTTTTGAGGAACCTCCACACTGTTTTCCAGAGTGGTTGCACCAGCTTGCATTCCCCACCAACAGTGTAGGAGGGTTCCCCTTTCTCCGCATCCTCGCCAGCATCTGTCATTTCTTGACTTGTAAAATTTAGCCATTCTGACAGGTGTGAGGTGGTATCTCATTGTGGTTTTGATTTGTATTTCCCTGATGCCGAGTGATGTGGAGCATTTTTTCATGTGTCTGTTGGCCATCTGGATGTCTTCTTTGCAGAAATGTCTGTTCATGTCCTCTGCCCATTTCTTGATTGGATTATTTGTTCTTTGGGTGTTGAGTTTGATAAGCTCTTTATAGATTTTGGATACTAGCCCTTTATCTGATATGTCGTTTGCAAATATCTTCTCCCATTCTGTCAGTTGTCTTTTGGTTTTGTTAACTGTTTCCTTTGCTGTGCAAAAGCTTTTGATCTTGATGAAATCCCAATAGTTCATTTTTGCCCTTGCTTCTGTTGCCTTTGGCGATGTTCCTAGGAAGAAATTGCTGCGGTTGAGGTCAAAGAGGTTGCTGCCTGTGTTCTTCTCAAGGATTTTGATGGATTCCTTCCTTACGTTGAGGTCCTTCATCCATTTTGAGTCTATTTTCGTGTAGGGTGTAAGGAAATAGTCCAATTTCATTTTTCTGCATGTGGCTGTCCAATTTTCCCAGCACCATTTGTTGAAGAGGCTGTCTTTTTTCCATTGGACATTCCTTCCTGCTTTGTCGAAGATTAGTTGACCATAGAGTTGAGGGTCTATTTCTGGGCTCTCTATTCTGTTCCATTGATCTATATGTCTGTTTTTGTGCCAGTACCATACTGTCTTGATGATGACAGCTTTGTAATAGAGCTTGAGGTCTGGAATTGTGATGCCACCGACTTTGGCTTTCTTTTTCAATATTCCTTTCGCTATTCGAGGTCTTTTCTGGTTCCGTATAAATTTTAGGATTATTTGTTCTATTTCTTTGAAAAAAATGGGTGGGATTTTGATAGGGATTGCATTAAATGTGTAGATTGCTTTAGGTAGAATAGACATTTTCACAATATTTGTTCTTCCAATCCATGAGCATGGAACATTTTTCCATTTCTTTGTGTCTTCCTCAATTTCTTTCATGAGTACTTTATTTCTGAGTATAGATTCTTAGCCTCTTTGGTTAGATTTATTCCTAGGTATCTTATGGTTTTGGGTGCGATTGTAAATGGGACTGACTCCTCAATTTCTCTTTCTTCTTTCTTGTTGTTAGTGTAAAGAAATGCAACTGATTTCTGTGCATTGACTTTATATCCTGACACTTTACTGAATTCCTGTACAAGTTCTAGCAGTTTTGGAGTAGAGCCTTTTGGGTTTTCCACATATAGTATATCATCTGCAAAGAGTGATAGTTTGACTTCTTCTTTGCCAATTTGGATGCCTTTAATTTCTTTTTGTTGTCTGATTGCTGAGGCTAGGACTTCTAGTACTATGTTGAACAGCAGTGGTGATAACGGCATCCTTGCCATGTTCCTGACCTTAGCGGAAAAGCTTTCAGTTTTTCTCCATTGAGAATGATATTTGCGGTGGGTTTTTCATAGATGGCTTTGATGATATTGAGGTATGTGCCCTCTATCCCTACACTTTGAAGAGTTTTAATCAGGAAGGGATGCTACACTTTGTCAAATGCTTTTTCAGTACCTATTGAGAGTATCATATGGTTCTTATTCTTTCTTTTATTAATGTATTGTATCACATTGATGGATTTGTGGATGTTGAACCAACCTTGCAGCCCTGGAATAAATCCCATTTGGTCGTGGTGAATAATCCTTTTAATGTACTGTTGGATACTATGGGCCAGTATTTTGGTGAGAATTTTCGCATCTGTGTTCATCAAGGATATTGGTCTGTAATTCTCTTTTTTGATGGGATCCTTGTCTGGTTTTGGGATCAAGGTGATGCTGGCCTCATCAAATGAGTTTGGAAGTTTTCCTTCCATTTCTATTTTTTGGAACAGTTTCAGGAGAATAGGAATTAATTCTTCTTTAAATGTTTGGTAGAATTCCCCTGGGAAGCCGTCTGGTCCTGGCCTTTTGTTTGGAGACTTTTGATGACTGTTTCAATCTCCTTACTGGTTATGGGTCTGTTCAGGTTTTCTTTTTCTTCCTGGTTCAGTCGTGGTAGTTTATGTCTTTAGAAATGTATCCATTTCTTCCAGATTGTCGAATTTGTTGGTGTAGAGTTGCTCATAGTATGTTCTTATAATTGTTTGTATTTCTTTGGTGTTAGTTGTGATCTCTCCTCTTTCATTCATGATTTTATTTATTTGGGTCCTTTCTGTTTTCTTTTTGATAAGTCTGGCCAGGGGTTTGTCAATCTTATTAATTCTTTCAAAGAACCAGCTCCTAGTTTCGTTGATTTGTTCTATTGTTTTTTTAGTTTCTATTTCATTGATTTCTGCTCTGATCTTTATGATTTCTCTTCTCCTGCTGGGTTTAGGCTTTCTTTGTTGTTCTTTCTCCAGCTCCTTTAGGTGTAGGGTTAGGTTGTGTTTTTGAGACCTTTCTTGTTTCTTGAGAAAGGCTTGTACCACTATATATTTTCCTCTCAGGACTGCCTTTGTCGTGTCCCACAGATTTTGAACTGTTGTGTTATCATTATCATTTGTTTCCATGATTTTTTTCAGTTCTTCTTTAATTTCCTGGTTGACCCATTCATTTTTTAGAAGGATGCTGTTTAGTCTCCATGTATTTGCATTCTTTCCAAATTTCCTCTTGTGATTGAGTTCTAGCTTCAGAGCATTGTGGTCTGAAAATATGCAGGGAATGATCCCAATCTTTTGGTACCGATGGAGACCTGATTTATGACCCAGGATGTGGTCTATTCTGGAGAATGTTCCATGTGCACTAGAGAAGAATGTATACTCTGTTGCTTTGGGATGGAATGTTCTGAAGATATCTGTGATGTCCATCTGGTCCAGTGTGTCATTTAAGGCCTTTATTTCCTTGTTGATCTTTTGCTTAGATGATCTGTCCATTTCAGTGAGGGGAGTGTTAAAGTCCCCTGCTATTATTGTATTACTGTCGATGTATTTCTTTGATTTTGTTATTAATTGGTTTATATAGTTGGCTACTCCCCTGTTAGGGGCATAGGTATTTAAGATTGTTAGGTCTTCTTGTTGGACAGACCCTTTGAGTATGATATAGTGTCCTTCCTCATCTCTTATTACAGTCTTTGGCTTAAAATCTAATTGATCTGATACAAGGATTGCCACCCCAGCTTTCTTCTGATGTCCATTAGCATGGTACATTGTTTTCCACCCCCTCACTTTAAATCTGGAGGTGTCTTTGGGTCTAAAATGAGTTTCTTGTAGGCAGCATATTGATGGGTTTTGTTTTTTTATCCATTCTGATACCCTGTGTCTTTTGATTGGGGCATTAGCCCATTAACATTCAGGGTAACTATTGAGAGATATGAATTTATTGCCATTGTATTGCCTGTAAGGTGACTGTCACTGTATATTGTCTTTGTTTCTTTCTGTCCTACTACTTTTAGGGTCTCTCTTTGCTTAGAGGACCCCTTTCAATATTTCCTGTAGAGCTGGTTTGGTGTTTGCAAATTCTTTCAGCTTTTGTTTGTCCTGGAAGCTCTTTATCTCTCCTTCTATTTTCAATGATAGCCTAGCCGGATATAGTATTCTTGGCTGCATGTTTTTCTCGTTTAGTGCTCTGAATATATCATGCCAGTTCTTTCTGGCCTGCCAGGTCTCTGTGGATAGGTCCGCTGCCAATCTAATGTTTTTACCCTTGTATGTTACAGACTTCTTTTCCCGGGCTGCTTTCAGGATTTTCTCTTTGTCGCTAAGACTTGTAGATTTTACTATCGGTTGACGAGGTGTGGACCTATTTTTATTGATTTTGAGGGGCGTTCTTAGCATCTCCTGGATTTTGATGTTTGTTTCCTTTGCCATATTAGAGAAATTCTCTCCAATAATTCTCTCCAATATATCTTCTGCTCCCCTCTCTCTTTCTTCTTCTTCTGGAATCCCAATTATTCTAATGTTGGGTCGTCTTATGGTGTTGCTTATCTCTCGAATTCTCTCCTCGTGGTCCAGTATTTGTTTGTCTCTCTTTTGCTCAGCCTCTTTATTCTCTGTCATTTGATCTTCTATGTCACCAATTCTTTCTTCTGCCTCATTTATCCTAGCAGTAAGAGCTTCCATTTTTGATTGCACCTCATTAATAGCTTTTTTGATTTCAAGTTGGTTAGATTTTAGTTCCTTTATTTCTCCAGAAAGGGCTTTTATCTCTCCGGAGAGGGTTTCTCTAATATCTTCTATGCCTTTTTTGAGCCCGGCTAGAACCTTGAGAATCATCATTCTGAACTCTAGATCTGTCATATTACCAATGTCCGTATTGATTAGGTCCCCAGCCTTCGGTACTGCCTCTTGTTCTTTTTTTTGTGGTGAGTGTTTCCGCCTTGTCATTTTGTCCAGATAAGATTTGCTTTCTCCTCCTCTGGAGTTCCGCTGTTCTCCTTGGTGAGTGAAGTTGGTCTTGGCTGGGTTTCTTGTTGATCTTCTGGGGGAGGGGCCTGTTGTAGTGATTCTCAAGTGTCTTTGCCGCAGGCGGAATTGCACTGCCCTTGCCAGGGGCCAGGCTAAGTAATTCGCTGGGGTTTGCTTTCAGGAGCTTTTGTTCCCTGAATGCTTTCCGTAGAGTTCCGGAGGACGGGAATGAAGAGGGCGGCCTCCCAATCTCCGGCCCGGAGGAGCCGAGAGCTTGGGGTCCCGCTCCTCAGTGCGCCCTCGGAGAAAAGCCCCCAACCGCCCCTGCCTCCCTGGCCTCTGGTCGCACCTGGAGGAAAGCAGTCAATTGCTGGCACTTGGAGAAAAGCACCCGGAGGCTTCCGTCTCCGTGGCCTCCGGTTGCGCTCCGAGCCCACCCAGCCTGCGACCAGCTCAAGGTAACCCTGGGCTGAGAGCTCACTCCTCGTCTTTGTCACTGTAGCCGGCTTCCCCGCTCTAATACCTGCGAACTCTGCGGCACTCAGACACCCCTGGTCCTTCTGTGACCCCGTGGGACCTGGGGTTATGCTGACCCTGCCTAGGCTTCCCCCCGGTTTAGCCTCTAGAGCGATGTCCCTCCGTGGAGCAGACTTTTAAAAGTCCCGATTTTGTGCTCCGTTGCTCCTCCGCTTGCCGGGAGCCAGCCCCTCCCCGCCTCGGTCTGTCTTCCTGTCACTTTGGATTCACTTCTCCGCAGGTCCTACCTTTCAGAACGTGATCGATTTTCTGTTTCTAGAATTGTTGCTCTTCTTCTCTTCGATTTCCTGTTGGATTTGTAGGTGTTCACAATGGTTAGATAAGCTATCTAGCTGATCTCCTGCTACCCGATGTCGTCTCAGCCTGCTACTTCTCCGCCATCTTCCCCTTCACCTATTTTTCCCATCCCCCTCCCACCTCCCCTTTGGCAACCACCAGTTCTCTGTATTTATGAATCTGTTTCTATTTTTGTTGTTTTGTTTTTTTATATTCTGAATATAAGTGAATTCATATGGTATTTGTTGTTGTCTGATTTATTTCATTTAGCATAATACCCTCTAGGTCTATTCATGTTGTCACAAATGGCAAGATTTCATTCTTTTTTATGGCTGAGTAGTATTCCATCATGTACATATACAAATTTTGTATCCATCCATCGATAGACACTTAGATTGCTTTCATGTCTTAGTTATTGTAAATAATACTGCAGTAAGCATAGGGGTGCAGATATCTTTTCAAATTCATGTTTTTGTTTTCTTTGGATAAATACCCAGAGGTGGAATTGTTAGATCCTATGGTGATTCCATTTTTAAGTTTTTTGAAAAACCTTCATACTGTTTGCATAGTGCCTGCACCAGTTAGCAGTTCCACTGACAGAGCACCAGAGATCCCTTTTCTCTTCATCCTCACCAACACTTGGTATTTCTTGTCTTTTTGATACTAGTCATTCTGACAGGTGTCAGAAGACTGAGGGGGGATCTCATTGTGGTTTTGATTTGTGTTTCCCCGATGAT
This sequence comes from Martes martes, assembly GCF_963455335.1. NCBI lineage: Eukaryota > Metazoa > Chordata > Mammalia > Carnivora > Mustelidae > Martes > Martes martes. The sequence goes on along the minus strand of NC_137890.1, from coordinate 91,941,662 downwards.
GAGTGACACCGAGCATCTTTTCATGGGAGACCTGAGACTCTTAGAAGCTTTCCTATGAGGTGAGGCCATGGTCAGCAAAACAAGCCAGGGGGCAGAATACCAGGATCAAAGAGGGAAAGGGTTACCAATGGAATGACTGGGATGTGGTCAGCGTGGTGGCAGTGCCAGGCACTATTCTAAACCCTATATAGATGCTGTAATTGAACCCTCACATCCATTCTACCAGATTGAAGCTATGTATTTTTTTTGTGTGTGTGGAAAAATACATACAGCATTACATTCACCATTTAAACCATTTTCACGTGGTTAGTTATAGTACATTCACATTGTTGTGCAGTCATCACCACCATGCATCTCCAGTACTTTTCCATCTTCCCAGCTGAAACTCTGTGCCCATTAAACAACTCCCCAGCCCTCCCCCACCTCCTGGCCACCGCCCTTTCACTTTCTGCCTCTATACAATCTTTCCTCTTTGTGACTGGCTTATTTTATGTAAGTCTAGTATCTTTAAGTTTCATCCATGTGGGAGCTATTTTCGTCTTTATTATAAAGGATGAGAAATTAGGGGCGCCTGGGTGGCTTAGTTGGTTAAGCGTCTGCCTTCAGCTCAGGTCATGATCCAGGGGTCCTGGGATCAAACCCCTAGTTGGGCTCCATGCTCAGCAGGGAGTCTGTAACTCCCTCTTCCTTTGCCTCTTTCCCTGCTTATGCTCTCTCTCTCGCTCACTCACTCTTGCTCTCTCTATCTCAAATAAATAATATCCTAAAAAAAGGATGAGAAATTAGTTTTTGGAGAGGGCCAGAGGAAAGGGTGGGATTTGAACTGAGGCAGCCCAACTCCAGAACCTAAACTCAACCCTTGCTAGCGGGCAGGGGCCAAGGTACATCCATTCCCTGACAGTCTTCTTTACATCTCTCCAAGGCAGCCTCACTGGCACTGCATGTTCTGAGCTGAGGCTGGGGAACACCAGGCCCCTCTGCTGTCTGCTCATGGGAATCCATCAGGAAGTGACGTGTTTTCCAGCTTCGGCGGCTGCTTATGACTTCTCTCATCAGACTTCATGAAAACACAGGAGCTTTGCTCCTGCTCGTAGCCTTGTAGGGATGTACAAGAGCCTGCTAATTTCGGAGGCTGTGTGAGAAACTGTCATCAGAGGTCTTCAGAGCACGGTAGTGGGGCGTATCATCGAGCCTGGGGGTGGGGGCAGGGGAGGCTTCCTGTAGGAGGAGGTGAGGCCAGACAGTGACTTTGAAGGGTGGGAGGATTAGTAGGAAAGCTTGGGATATAATTATGCCAGAGAAAGGCATAAATTCCCCAAGTAAAGTAAAGCTAATTGAAATGTCAGCACTGTCACCTGTGCTCTCTCCCAGAGCCAGGATCCTCTACGCCTCATAAAAGAGCCATGCCGGAAACTATTGCCAAGAAGTGTTTTCTTTAATTGGACAAGGCGCTGATTTAGACAATGCATCTCCAGTGTGGATTAAAGAAAAAAGTAAATTACTTAATTGTGGTTGGCTTGATGAAGCAAATGCTTCTAAGGGGGCTGTTGGAAGAATTGGAATTTCTCCTCGCCCCATTGGGTTCCTCTAATAAAAAAATCAAACCTCATCAAGGCCTTAACCTACTGGGGCTGAGGCTGGGACAAGGGACTCTCCAGCCAGCTCCTAGAAACCCATGAGGCCGGAACACCATAGTGACCTTCTAGAAGCAGAGAGGAGAGGTGGAACTGGGGCTGGATTGGAGAAATTATCAGTTCTTGAGGGGAAGTAAGGGACTGACACTGAGCCCAGGTCCCTGATCCCCATTGCCGGGACTTAGGAGACACCCTGGAATCTCTGGACCTGGCCTGTTCCCGAAAAGGACATGACCCTCTGCGCATGCTCCCATGGGTCTAGTGCTGGCTGGCTTTCTCACCTGGAAAATAATAGCCACCACTCCTTGAGTGTCTGGTCTATGGGAGACACATTCTTAACCGCCATCCTATGGAGTAGTGAGGAATTAGCCCCATTAACTGATGAGCAACTTGAGATCGGGACAGGAAAGTAACCTGACCAAGATTATGGAGCTGGTAAGTGGTGCAGTCAGCATGCACTCTGCACCTGTCTGTCTTCGCAACAGGAATAGCTCCCTGTTCTTTGTGGATTGAGCTGGATAATGTTTAAGGGTCCCTGGCAGACCACTCTCAGCATAATCCTCTTGGTTTTATAGATCATGCGTTTAAATTGGCTTTGGGGGCTCGTGGGGCCCCAGCCACTCATGATAACACCTTGCCAAATAGAATATGTTGTCTCTCCCCGTGTTGTTCATCAGCTAGCAGGTAATGAGGTTCATGCCATGTACCCAGGAAGGGTGCCAAGGGTGTTCACTTCAGTTACCAGCAAACTTTAAAATAAAACCTCAGAGATGTAGAGATTGGATATTTAAGATCTGTGGAAACATTAGGATCCTAGACTTAGAGAATAGGTCTTATATGGCAGGAATTGCTTATAAGGTTTGATTCCAATAGTTAGATAACATTATAGACCAAGCCCCTATTTCTCATGCTATTTTGGTGCCATCAGGCTTGACTAAGAAATTGGTAGGAGTTGTAATTTGCCTCCAAAACATACACATATCATCTCAAGGTCAAACCCTACTAGACCTGATTAATGTAATGGGGTGTGGCCTAGAACAAGGCAGGGGCCAGACATTATGGCACCTGTGCTGTGGACATGCACTGGCCAGGCCTTGCAGAGCTCACAGAGGGAGAAGATAAGGCATCGCTCATGAACAGTTGGCCGCAGGCTCACTGGCCAGTGCCAATCCATCATTGTGTCCCAGTCTGAGAATGTTTCTTGGAGGGGATGGTTCCAACCATCATTGACTTAGCTCTCACCAGGGCCAGGGTCCTCTGCTTGACAGATGGTATTCCATGTGTGTCTTTTAAGGGTGAGCTCATCGTGTCCATGGATATTCATCCACTCATTCATTCATTCATTCATTCACGTATCACTGTGCATTTATCGTGTGTAAGTTGCTGTTCCAAGCTGGGGATAGAATGGCAACTAAAAACAAGACAGTCCCTTCTCTCATGGAGCTGACATCTTTAAAATATTTTATTTATTTATTTGAGAAAGAGGGAGAGTATAGGGGGGAGAGGCAGAGGAAGATGAAGCAGGCCCTCTGCTAAGCAGGGAAGCCGACATAGGTCTCAATCCCAGGACCCTGAGATCATGATCTGAGTCAAAGGCAGACACTTAACTGTCTGAGCCACCCAGGCATCCCTGGCATCTTTAGAATCTAGTTAGAAAGTTCTAATTTCTAGAATGTTCTTTCTTATGACAAGCAAGTCAGCCTCCCTGGAACTTCCCCCCACAGTCCTGATTTGGTTCCCGGGGTGGTCCAAGGCCGTCTTGTCTCTTCTGGTAGTTGAACAGCATTACCATTTCTTCTCTGTTCAGGTTCTTGTGGCCTGACAAAGAGCCAGACACAGCCCCTGTTCCATTGCACAGTTCAGGCCGGTCCCTTCCTCTTGGCCCAGAGTCCTCCTGATGTCCTTCCCAGGGGTCCTGGGTGGGCAAAAGCAACCCCTAGTGGATGCCACAACTCCTTTATGTCTAACATCCTGCCCTGGGAAATTGTTCTTCCTAAACCAGTCAGAGTTTGGACTTACCAGAAAGTTCTCATCCAGAAATGCCATTTTAGGATGGAGAAATGAGGAGGTGATGACTGAGGTTTGGGGAGACAAAGAGATGAGAAGGGAGGCAGCTTCTGGTGTCCACCACCCTTCCTTCTGTTCCATTCAGCGGCCTTCCTGGCTCCCTGTGCTAAGACTTTCCACACCCAGATCCAAAGTATGAGGCTGTGTTTCTTTGACATGTGGGTGTCAGCCCTTGTATTGGGAGCAGGAGATGCTGAAACTATGTGCCCTACACTCTAAGAGCCCCAGTCCTGGGAGAAGGCACAGCTGGAGCAGGTGTCTAGGCAGGGTGTTGAGGGAGACCACAGGTGAGCGTTGGGGCATGGAGGATATGGACCAGGTGGTAGTTTGTGCCACTTCAAGATTCGGGGATTGCTTCCTGGGTGAGGAGATGCGTGGGGCTTTGAAGCCAAGTGGGCAGGGGTCCTGGGCAGAAGGAGGGTCGGAACGGAGGTCATGGCAGGCATGTGGGAGCTCTGAGTGGCTTGCCTTGTCTCTAGGCTTCAGTGCCTGGAAGAGCATTCTGGGTTTTTTTCTGTGGGGTTTAAGGACAGGGGGATCGGTTGGGCACCAGTCAATAGTATTTTGAGTTCTAACTGGGCTTCTTTATAATTCTGAGGCTTTGGGCAAATCAGAAACAACCCTTCAAACCTGTTTCCTTATGTCACCCTTTGAGCCTTCCTCTGGCCAGCTCAATGCCAGCCCCTTCTGGGAGATGGATGGGGTGACTGTCCCCGTCTTGAATACCCTCAGCGGTAATGGAGACTTGGGTAGTGGGAATGGGATAGGGTGGCCATGCCTTCTCTGCCCCTGGGGGCTGAACACACCCTGTGATTGGGGGTGTCTGGCAGGAGGCCTGGAAACCTGGCTTGGGGCTTTCCCCACCCCTTCCCGGAGTGGTCCAAGGGTGCCAGGGCTCTTTGGAGGGCACACAACCCAAGGTCATCCCTGCCTTGAGCTGACCCCAGGGAGGACACAGTCAGCTCTCTGGCTTGGATGCTTTAATTCTTGGGCCTTGGGGAAATGACCAGATGGGCTCTAGGATGCTCACCTATCTTTTTAGGATCCAGCAGGTCGGTGGGGCTGGAGATGGCAGAGCCTGGGGCAAATCCCCCAAAGTTTCAGACACAAATCAGAACTGTCTACTAATGTGACCGGGATTAGTCAGCTGTGCTGAAGAGCGTGGTGTCCAGAGCCCGACTCTGTGTGGCTCTGGGCAGATTGCATGAGCTCTCTGTCTCATTGATGGACTCATTTCTAGGATGAGTGGATTAATGACCTGAGGCACGTCAGTGCTTAGCCCGGGGGTGCACAGTATAAGGGCAGTGTGGCTGGCCCTGACCTTGAGCAGTAAGAGTGCTCTATGCAATTGTGAGAATTGTTACTTTCTATAGGAGGGTTGTGGGTGGGGGGAAGCAGAGGCCCACATCCAGCCCTGAGGCCAGCCCAGGGCAGCCTCGAGGCTAGAGAGTGGAGAAGTGAGGCAGGCCAGTGGAATACTGTCTGACAGCGGTTGGAGACTCTGGTATGAGTTTGGAGCTGGGCTCACCCAGCCATTGACCCACGTGAGCATGTAACATTTGGAGACAATCAGGCTTTTACGGGGGGAGTGAGGATATAAAGTTCTCCACTGAATTTTCTATAAATGCTTTTTATTAGCCGGTGCTTTACAATGTGAGAGCTATTGAATTAGGCAGCCATTACTTCTACTCCCTGGGGAAGGAAGGATGCCTTCCCAAGTCCTCCGTGCAGGTGAAGCCAAGAGGAATATGAAAATCAGCCATCAGGGAGGCCTGGTTATCAGGAGGGCACTGGCAGCCCTCAGGGGACCTTTTTCTCAGGAAGCAGGATAATATAAGACACACGCACTATCCTTTGCCCTAAAAGCTAACTATCTCCCTTCTTAAACATCGCTATGTTCAGTGGTCTCCAGAGCCATGTCTTTTGGCCTACCCCCTCCTCTTGTTTTGATAATGAGAGCTTGCCCTTTGTATCCTGCTTCCCTAGCCCCGAGCTCACTGACACCAAGAATATGTAGAATGACATAAGCTTTGTTGTTTTTGGGCAAGGCATCCATCCTGTGGCTAGCGCTGTAGGGCTCAGTGTAACCCCAAAGCCACAAGGGTGAGGGGACGAAAGGCCCATCTTTAAGGAGTCTACCTTCTGTGGAGTGTAACAAACAGAAACAAGAAATAGGGGCATCAGTGGGTATATGAAGAAGTGGAGGCGTGTGGGAGCCAGGACAGGGTACCAGTCACTAGCCTGGGGGATCAGGTACACAACTGAAGGAGGGGCTTTGAGCAGGGCACTGAGGGATGCTGGGGGCTTCTCTTCTTCTAGGGACACTTATATTCACCCTGGGGGAGGAAGGTTGGACAGATGGGGGTGGGGGAACATTGGCCTCCAGGAGATTCCCCTGCGGACAGGATGTGGACTCTCTGATCTGCAAAGTGGGTCAGGATACCTCTGAGGCTGGTTTGGCTTCACAAGGAAGGCATCCAAGTAGCAGGTGGTTCTGGAACCCAGGTGTGCTTTGGCTCGTATATCATTGTATATGTGTTTGTGTGTATGTAGGGGTGGTTCTGTGAACAACTAAGAGGAGAGGGAAGGGGCCAGCCTTCTGGGTACAACTCTAGCCCTAGCAGTTAGAGAGCTAGGCAGGGCCTCTGTATACAGTTGTGCAGGCTGTGCATTTGCTCAAGGATGCCACATCAAAGAGAGTACCATTCACATAATAAAAACCATGGATTTATACATCTAATATGAGAATTCAAGAAAGTAGAAGTAAAATGTCTCATTTTAATGAATACCAGAAAATGATGACAGTTTTATAATACATGGAAATGAAGTGTCTGAAGAAGGAGAATCTTTTTTGTTTTTGGTCTGTGCAAAGGTGCAACATAGTCTCCCAGTATCCCTGAGGCTGGGCGAATGAACTGGGCCAGTCTGTGGTGGGGAGGGGCAGGCAGGGTAGCAGGGCCCCTCCCTGGCACACTTTCTACCTCTGTGCTTCTCATGAATGTTGATACTGAATTTTTCATTGGGTAGCGGGGTCCCTCCCTCATGAGGATCTCTCAGGTGAGCAGACGAGAGAAGCAGGGGAAGCTAGGGGCAGGAACACCTTGTTGGTGATCCTGAACCTTGCCTAGGGGATGGGGAGTGGGGGACGTGGCGAGAGGACAGATGCACCTCGCTGTGCATTTGACAGTGCCTGAGCAGAGCCGGGAAACCCTTGAAGGCAGGAGCCCAGCTGGGACTGGCTCCACGATGCTGCCATTCCTTACCTTGAGGGGTGTTGCAATTTCTGAATGGTTTTCTTGGAATACTGGTGTTGAGGCAGACGTGGAGGAGCAAGCCAGACCATGAGAGTGCCTGGAGGAGGAGCGGGAGGGGACGGCACAGGGTCTGTGGTCAGACCCGAGTGTCCCGTGTTGGTTCCCAGAGGCTCCGTCCGAAGGACCAGATTCCTATCCCAGCCATCATGGCCTCGACACTTGTCTAACCTTTTCTAAGGAACCAACCCCTATTCATTTGTTTAGGCCCTAGTATTCCAGGGTCATCTGTGTACTGCGTGGGCTCAGCAGAGGCATCTCTCCCCAGCTCAACAGTGTGTAGAGCCCTGGGGGGCAGTCGGAGCTTCCCACCAAGGCACCCCCAGATGCCCTTCTTCTCTACCGTCCCTTCCCACCCCTGGCAGCCGTGGGTGGTTCTCAGTCCTGCATCTGTCTCTCCTCCACGGTGGTTTGTTCTAACAGGAGCTAGCAGGGAAAGGCAGATAGCTGAGGCAGGCACGCATGGGCCGCGTAGGGGAGGTGGGGTGGATGGTGGCTTTACCTTCCTTCCAGCCTTTCCCACATCACACCTGTCTCTTTCCGCCACCCCTCTGGCTGCAGCTCCAGCCCTAGTCCCTCCGGAGGTGCCTGCATTTGGAGGCAGGGCCCTTGGAAAGGCAGCTGCAGTAAGATGAGGTCATGATTGGGGGGGCCCTAATGCAATAAGGTGGTGTCCTTATGAGAACGGGCGGTTAGGACACAGACACACACAGAGGGAAGACCATGTGAGGACACAGGGAGAAGGCGGCCGTCTGTAAGCCAAGGAGAGAGGCCTCAGAAGGAACCTGCCTGCCGACAACTTCATCTCAGACTGGCAGCCGCCAGAACTGTGAGGAAGTAAAAGTCTGTGTTTAAGCCCCCCGGTCTGTGGTATTAGTTATGGCTGCCTGAGCTGACTCACACGCCTAATGGCTCACCCCCCACTCCCATTCCCCACATCCTGCTCCCCTCACCTGTGGCCTTCAAACCCGGGCAGAGTGCCTGGGATCTAACCCCCGCAGACTGCTTCCCTCTGAATTCTCAGCCTGCTGCAGGGGTGCTGCATGATGAAGGAGGGCCAGTGAGTTGGCAATACAAAGAAGAATCTGGAAGGAGGGGAGGGTAGTGGGAAAGACTGCATATAGACATGTTTGTTTCTATTGTTCTTGGAACACATGTGCAGAAATGCTGCTGTTGTGCCTTACGATTTTTAAAGCACGTGGACCGGTATTTAGTTTTTTACAGTAGTTTTGTGGGGGTGCATTATCTCCAAATCAGATGGAAACTGAGGGTCTGCAAGCTTCCATGCCTTTCCTGAGGTCACCAACTAATGACAGAGTTTGGTCTCAGACCCAGGTCTCCTGGTCTTCTCAGGTACCTCAAGAACCCTAGAGATGTTTAGTAGACTGTTGAATATGGATCTGGGTCACAACAGAGAGGCTTAGGCTGCAGACAGAGTTACGATCATCATCAGTGAATATATCTTTTGCTTTTCTGGTAAAAGGGGTTTTATGAAGCTGCAGGTGGCTCTACCACTTTCCCTCTCTTACCTCGGAGGCAGATGTGATGTCTGGGACTGCAGCAGCCATCTTGTTACAATGAACTGAGAGCATTGCACAAGCTGACCCCAAAAGGAGGGAGCGTGGAAGCATGGAAGGTGCTGAGTTGTTGGCGGCTGCTTGCCTCTGGACTTATTATTATGTGAGGAAAACAGCCTCCATTCATTCAAGCTACTGAAGTCAGGTTTTCTATACTTGATGTTACATGGGGTGTCATGGTGCCTAGAGCAGTGGCATGAAGCGTACATAGGAGGGAAAAACCCCAACATGCTAAGAAGTAGTGAAAGTCCTAAGAGAATGAAGGTGCTGGTTTCTCACCTCCTCCCATTGCCGGGCGAGAGTGCAGGGAGCAGGAATTGCTGTCAGGTGCTAAGCTACGGTGGATGAGTTTTTTATTAGTTATGGGTGAAACCATTCCTGTTAACACCCTTCTTTGCTGCTACGTAGGATGCTACTCTGATTTACAAAATAAACTGTGTAAACAGATACACATCCAGACAGAGTTCAAGAGAAACAGCCAGAGGCAGGATGGAGGGGGGAAGGACACTTGTGCTGGGGCCAGGAGGACGTCCCAGGGTAAGGTCAGAGGTGAAGGTGCAAGGGGGAGCCTCAGGTCCCGGGGAAGGAAGGTAAGGGGCAGGGCTGTACTGAAGAGGCTTGGCAAGGCACTGATATTCTGTCCCATATCTTTCTTGTGATTGCCCGACCCCCTGTGTCTGGTGCTACTGTCCTAGGAACAGCTGTGCCACCAGCCCTCGCCGTCCCTCCATGCTGTCCAGTGCTCCATCTCTCTGGCTGACTGTCACCTGTGTGCAGAGCTACATGGCCATCTGTGACAAAGCAGGGGAAAGTGTGTCTCTCCTGGTTCAGGATATATTGTAGGGGAGAGGTCCCCAAGCATTGTGGATTGTGCAGAGCGCAGTGGGGGACTTTGATTTCTGGTTCCTTTTGGAGCCACCTCTCTTCCTCGCCCAGATATGTGTCCAGGAGGCAAGGCCTGGGGAGGGCAAGAGGAGTGGCAACAGAGGTCGCCTCGGAATTCCTTCTTCCAGCCGAAGGTGTAGGGCTTTGCATGTTCTTCTTGGGGTGGTGAACTCTTTGCTCCCTAGAGGACATGCCCCACCCCATCAGCTTGTCAGGTGAGCTAGTTTCACAGGCTGCTAGAGTTCTCTCGGGTGGGGGGGTATAGCCCCCGCCTCCTAAGGAGCAGACTTGACTCAGCTACTTCTTGTCAATTCACCAAATGTACCCCCCGGGCCATCAGACCCCCCAACAGCCACGACTCAGGCCCAGGGTGAATGTTCTGCTTCAGAAAAAGTCACTCAGGGGACATGTTTTTCTCTCAAGTTTGGGCCCCACCCTATCAGTGACCCCTGGTACACAGACTCCAGATCTCCTGCCCACTGTCATCCCTGAATGTGTCAAGCAAGCAGCCACAGAGACAGAGCTCCTGCTTCCCTCCATGCTTATTTGTAGCCCCTGGATCCCAGAATAGACATTTCCCTATCAAGGAGCACAAATAATGGAAAAAGAAAGAAGGCGCTCCTTATTGGAGTAGATTGCCTTGCCTGAGATAGCCCCATAACAAACGTGCTTCTCACGTACCTCTTGATGGAATCTACGAACATTTGTAGTATTTTACATTGAGCTTAATAATTTATTAATGTTTAATATTTCACAAGAGTAAAGCAGAAAAGCTGATGAAATTTTCATATCTGCTATTATAAGCTAAATGGAAGCTGGGTGGTGCTGAGGGCCTGAGGTCTGGTGCACGCCCCCATCTGCAGGCTCAGTCCGCCTATGTAACCCTCTTCTGCCTGCTACCCGAGGAGGGTGCCCAGACCGCAGAGGTCCTGCACACTCGGGAGAGCCAGATGCTTGGGGGTGTTGTCGGTTTGGAAGACCAGCGAGACCCGTTTGTGGCATGGTTTGACTAGGGCCAGGCATCTCCTCTATTCCCCAGATCTCCCTCACTGGGCTGTTGTGAAGCCTCCATTGTCCATCATTAAGATAGATTATATTCCCTGTGAGAGCATCAGCACCCACGGGAAGAGCGACTTGCAGCTAACGATAGCAAATCGGATCCATTGTCATAAATGTTTAATATCAACAATTCATTAATTTCTCACAACAATCCTAAGAGACAGGAGCTCTTATCCTCATTTTATAGATGAGAAAACTGAGGCCCAGCAAGAGGAAGCAATTCGTTTAGGGTTGTGCAGGAGCCCTGAGTTGGAATTTGGATCTAGGCAGTCTTGCTCAAGAGTTTATCTTCTTTTTTTGGTGGGGTGGGGGTAGGGGGAGAGGGGAGAGGCAGGTGGAGACGGAGAGAAGGAATCTCAAGCAGGCTCCACGCCCATTGTGGAGCCCGACAACATGGGGCTGGATCTTACAACCCTGAGATCATGACCTAAGCCAAAATCAGGAGCCGGACACTTAACCATCTGAGCCACTAGGCACCCCCAGAGTCTATCTTCTTAACTCTAGCACTGTGTGTTTTCTCTGAAAAAAAAAAAAAAAAAACAAAAAACAAAAAAAACAAACCAAACCAACCAATGGTTCATTGCTTCCTTACCAAGCACATGACTCTGGGCATATATTTACTTGACCCTTGAACAACATGGGTTTGAACTATGAGGAGCCATTTACATGTGGATTCTTTTTGATAAATATGTACAGAACCATAAATGTATTTCCTCTTCCTTTTTATATTTTAATTTTTTAAATTAAATTTAATTTTTTTGTGTTCCAAAATTCATTGTTTATGCACCACACCCAGTGCTCCATGCAATACATGCCCTCCATAATACCCACCACCAGGCTCACCCCTCAATCCCCCACAAAAACCCTCAGTTTGTTTCTCAGAGTCCACAGTCTCTCATGGTTAAAATAATATTCTCTTTTTTCCAGCTTACTTTATTGTAAGAATATAGTATATAACACATAGAACATACAAAACATGTGTGAATCAACCATTTATATTATCTGTAAGGCTTCCGGTCAACAGTAGGCTATTAGTAGTTAAGTTTTTTGGGGAGTCAAAAATTATATGTGGATTTTTGAGGTTGGCAACCCTAACTTGTGTGTTGTTTAAGGGTCAGCTGCACTCTGGAGGAGATAAAAAAGTGACCCCTTTTGTCTGAGTGCCATGCTACATGGTGTGCCCTCTGTAGTCAGCAGGCACTCTGGTGTTCCACTTGTCAGCTGATTGACCCTGGGCAAGTTACCCAGTCATTCTGAGCCTCCAAAATCATCCCTGCCTCAGAGGTTTCCTGCGAAGATGAAAGGAGATCAATTTTTAATAAAGTGCATTCAGGAGCAGACTTGGCAAATTATGGCCCATGGACCAAATCTGGTCTGCCAACTGTTTTTTTTTTAAAGTTTATTGAGATATAATTCATATAAATGCATTCAAGTGTACATTTCAATGGTTTTTAGTATATTCACAGATATGCGCTGCCATTACCATAGTCAATTTTAGAAAATTCTCCTCGTGTCAAAAAGAAACCAGTACCCTTTAGCTATTATTGTCCCCCCCCAACATCTCCCCACTTCCCTCCTCTCTCCCTAAGCAACCATTAATCTATTTTCTGTCCTTACAGGTTTCTCTGTTTTAGATACTCCATTCATATGAATAGAGTCATATAGAATATGGTCTTTTGTGATTGACTTCTTTCCCTTAGCAATTCTTATGGGTGGATAATGTTCTTATCTAGGAATATGCCATATTTTTTGTCCCTATTCCTTAGGTTGTTTCTACCTTTTGGCTCTGTAATGCCTGCTGTTTTTTTAAGTAAAATTCATTGCAACATAGCCACAGCCAGGACTGGGATTAAGTAAGAGAAGCAAGGTGCCCAGGGTGCAAGAATTCAGAAGATGTCCTCCATAGTGCAGGGTCAATCCTGGCCAGGCCCAGTCATTTGCCAATAGCCCATTGCTGCCTTTGCCCTACAATGGTAGAGTTGCATAGTTGTGACATAGACTGGCCCTCGAAGTCTCAAATGTATACTACATGGCCCTTCGCAGAAAAAGTGTGCTCACACTTCTTCTTCAGCAAGAGATTTTGGCCTCTTACTCCCAAGTTTGGAAGAGAAGATAAAAACAAGAATTTAATGAGTCATCTAAGACTCCTGGCTTAGCCTCATATCAACCTTGTCCTTGGTTGTGTCTGGATGGGCCATTGAAAATGATGAAGTGGCTTTAGGCTCTGAAATACTGCTTTTAGGATGGAAACTTGTCTTCTAGAAGTCATAATATTCCAGCGCTCCATGCCAGAGCCCGCATGCATTGTTAGCTCCAAAACTGTATGGCTTCCCCTTCAAGTTAAACAGCCCTATCCCAAATGTTCCATCTATTGTTCTAAAAACCTTTTTAAATTGAGGAGTAATTAACATACAATGTTATATTAGTTTCAGGTGTACAACATAGTGATTCGACAATTCTATACGTTATGCAGTGCTTGCAACGAGAAGTGTACTCACCATCTGTCACTGCACAATGTTATTACCATATTATTGGCTCTATTCCCTATGCTGTACTTCTCATCCCCACGACTTATTTATTTTATAACTGGAAGCTGGTGCCTCTTAATCCCCTTTATCTATTTCACTTCACCCCCGTGTCTCCCCTGGCAACTACCAGTTTGTTCTCTGTATTTAAGAGTCTGTTTTTTGTTTGTTTGTTCATTCATTTGTTTCCATCTAATCAAAGCTTCAGTGTTCGAGATTGGATTAAAGAATCCTTAATGCCTACCAAGCTGTTTGCCTTCCCCTCAAGCAAGGATGTGTTTTACTTGTTCTTTCAGTGTCACAAGGAGTGATGCTATCCTTGTCATGAATGAGTCTTCCCTTAGTGATCATTCTGGAAAACCCCCTCTGTTACCCCCACCCCCTTCAACTTTGCCACTCCCTCTTTCTTAGATCAGAAGATACTGCGTTAGAAAGAGCATTGCTATTAGAATCCACATCCTTGGGTTGTAATTCGGACCCTGCTGCGAAGTAGCAAAATAGCTCTGTGGCCTTGGGCAAGTCACTTTACCTCCTCTATTAAATAGTGGAAACGATACCTACCTCACTACCTCATCATAAGGATAAAGTGTCAGGGGATGCAGGCATTATACATAAGTACAATATGATTGTTTGTTGCAGACTCAAAATTGTGGGCAGAATGATGAAGAAAATGAAGGATGGCTTTCATTTACCTCCTCTCAGTATTCCTTCTCTTTCCTTGGTTGGAGTCACCATGGTGTGATCATCCCTAGGGATCTTCTTACAATTTCTTCTTGCCTAACTTTCTTTCACAATCAAAATATATTCTACAAGTGCTCTGAGCCACCAAATCCATTCCAATATACTAATGACTGAGAAAATTTTCCCGTGTTCACAGAGTCAGAGGTGTTTGCTTTAAGTCAAGAGCCTTATGCTCGAAGAACACTTTCCCAATATTGGAATGCATGAAGTGTGAGAAAAAGGGGGAAAAATCCTGGGACCTTGGTCTCAGGAGGCAGATTTTGTGTCTGTCAAATCACATCACGTGGGCACTCTCTGCACACACAAATGGCCAGACCTGTCCAAATGCCCAGAAAAACCAAATGAGAAGGAGAGGGAGAACTTCTTACATTGCATTATGACCTTTTAGCTTATTTTTTCTGGGTCTATTATGGTTTCCTTAATATTTGGGTACTAATTTACCCAGATACTTATCATGGACAATTTGTTGTTTTGTTGCCTATACAAAGACCATCCTGACTTGGGAATATTCATCACCCTGCTAAGGACATTGTGCTAGCACTAACCCAATACCAGCCTCCGGATATTCATATCTCCGTGTAATCCCCTGCCCCTCGTGTTGGGCTGGATCTAGTGAAGTCAGTCCTTCTAATGAATAGACTATAGCAGACACACTATCACGTCTGAGATTAGGTTTATAAAAACACTGTGGTTTCCATCTTGGGGCTCTTTCCCTCACTTTCTCAGACCCCTGGGAGAATCAAGTTGACATATTGTGAGTCACTCTATAGGCCCATATCATAAATGTTCGGAGCCTGCCAATATCATTGTAAGTGAGCTGGGAAGCAGATCCACCCTCCCCCAACTCCCCACCCAGTTGAACCTTCAGAAGAAACCACAGCTGTTGATTACTGTAACGTTATGAGAGATCTCACTCCATGGGGAAGGGCACAGCCAGAGTGGAACCCACAAGGGACATGGTTTCTTGGAATTAGGGCCAGCACTGCATATGCCCCTCAGGAGGGCCTCGACATTATTCTTCATTAAGGTAGTCTGAAATAGATTGCTGAGAAAGAGTATTAGCATTTTTGAAAAGTACCATAGGGGGATATCTCTACTTGCTGGTAGGAGACATTATAGCTGAAATGGGCTCCCTGATTTCAATCAGGGTGAGAGAATTCTGGGATGGCACAGGCTGAAGTGAGAATCAAGATGGTTACCAAATTATGGCTACTGTATAGTTAGATTAGTCAGCAGAGTGTTCTGACCCACATATATCTTTGGGGGCTAGTTAATTTTAGGGACTGTAGAATTGAAATAAACAGGCATTCCACTAAGATCCTACTGATCTAAGAAGTAACAAAAGAAAAATCCCCTCAAAGATGTGGTGGTCCAGTCATGGCCCTTACCTCATCTGAATCTGAGTCAGTTGTCAGACCCAGATCTCTTTGAATCTAAGAGAAGACAGGGTTCCTTGAGGAAAGATAACTGCAGTCTTGCCACAAGTATGTACTACAAATCTTTCTTTAAATCTTTTGCAAAAAGATTGTATCTATTTACTAAAGTAGCTGTGCAGTGGGGACAGGGAAAGATTTAGTCCTTTTGGGGATTATTCTGCACTAGTTCTGAGATAAGGTTGATTTCTGTGGGACCAGAATGTCATGGTTGTCTGCTGGTTTTATTGGGGGTTAAAGGAGGTCAGTGCTGTGGGTGAGTATAAAATGTTGCAGGATGTGTGCTGAGTATGGCTCAGAACTGAAAGTGCAACACAACCCCAAAGAAGGACAGGGAAATTGTACGGTTGTCCTTATCAGGTGAAAGCAAGCTGCTTTGCGTTTTAAATTTTTGTTTTATTTTGTTTTATTGCTTATTGAAATAGAGGAAAAGGCATTTCCAGGTCAATAGCTGCATTGCGGGGGCCAGCGACCATGCAAGAGAACCTGGAATGAGCAATGAAGGTTGGGAGACATAAATACTATGCTTTAGAAGCAGGGACTATACTCTTTACTAATACCTTTTCTTGTCTTTTAATATGTACATTTATAATTTTAATTACTTTCCCTTCTTTTGCCTCTCAATATTGACTCTAGTCTTGATGATTTTTATTTTATAATTTATTATTTAGGATATCTCAATAATAGTTACCTAGAATATCAAGACAGACTATCGATGATACCTAAAGTATTAAGACAAGATGGCAACAGAATTAGATGTGGAATATATATGGTCTAGAGTTCATAGATTTTGAGCTGGACAGAGTAGCTTGTATGTTAGTCTGTACTTGTATGTTACTCTGGGGGCATATGGATGCCTCACCTTGGGGTGAATTGAAAGTACTTCCAGTATTTTAAAGGATAGTTGTATTGTGTTCCTAGTGTGAGGAAATGTGGGGAGTCAAAGTGATGGACTGAAATAGACATATTTTTAAAAAAGATTTATTTACTTATTTTAGGGAGAGAGAGAGCAAGAGCATGTGCAAGTGGAGGAGGGGCAGAGGGAGAGAGAGAATCTCCAGCCAACTCCCCACTTGAGCATGGAGTTTGCTTGCCCTGAGATCACGACCTGAGCCGAAATCAAGAGTCAGCTACTTAGCCCACTGAGCTACCCGGGTTCCCCTGGCCATATTATTTTTGATGTATTCATCTCCAAACAACCCACTTGAGAAAATAAGGGGGGCAGTTACCACCTATCCTCCCTTCTTGGCAGGTAGGGTACAGACACATGACGCAGCCTGAGTCAGTTGGAGGTACCTGTAATAAGACTTTGAAACTTGGGTGATGGTTACACAGGATATGCAGAGATGATTCTCAGTGGCTGATAGAGACAAGAGTCCAGGGACAGTGGCATCAGTGATGGTGTATTAAGAAGACTGTTCTCAGGATGTGATCTTCTCAATGCCTTATTTCTCTTAGTTCTTCTTTCTCTTCTGACTATGATTCTCTAAAGTTCCGTTGATTCTGTGATTCTAGCCACTGCAGTGCAAGTAAATTCCTTTTCTGCTTAATTTAGCAGGAGTTGTTTTCTGTTGTTTGCCTCTCAGAGCGGTGATTGTTAGTGTGTTCAATACTATCTATCCCACTGTGTGTGTGTGTGTGTGTGTGTGTTAGGACTTCATTGAGGATATTAGAGGTTAACAATGGGGCCTTGAAAAGCCTTAATTAGAGAAAGAAGCAAGTTAATTCCCCTGTTGACGTCATCCTAAGGAGGGTCATGGCAGAATTTGTCAGGGGGATGAATGGGCGGCTTCAGATCTGGGCCAGCCATTAACTATGATGGAGGAGAGTTTTGTCTGAGATGGTTTCCACCTGCCACACCCTACCCACTGCCCTCCCCCAAACCCATTTATAGAGAAAGGCGGCTGGGGGAATCTTGTTTGCTTAGAAGCCACTTAGGAGATATTTTGACTGATTGACTGAGAAGATGAATTGTATCACATTTATTATTTAGCATTTACTGATACATACCAGGTTCCTAGAATAGTCCTTGGCACAAAGGAAATGTACCATATGACAGACATCAGGGGCAGGAGACTAACAGGTAAAATATTTAGCATCAATAACCTTACTCACATTACCTCACATTATCAGCTGGTCTAAATCTCAGCTTGGAGGTTCCAAAATTACTGACGTGAGTATTTTAGCATATGTACGGATTTAGGAGAACTTTCTTTTGAAGTCTGATTTCCAAGTATGCGGAGAAGCTCAGGAATAAACTGCATCTTATTTGGAATGGTGTTCAGGCCTAGTGAAAGTCAAATAAAAAGCAAGATCAAAATTTAAAACAACACATCACTCAGTTTCTGCTGACAAAATAACTCCTGTTTGGAGCATTAGATTCCTGTTCCTTCTGCTTGTCAGGTGACCCCATGTGACTTAATTGGAGGGGCTGCTGTTTGGGAATTTTTTTTTTTTCAAAGATTTTATTTATGTATTTGAGGGAGAGAAAGTGAGAGAGAACAAGAGTGGGGGGGGAGGGGCAGAAAGCAGACTCCCCGCTGAGCAGGGAGCCCCAAATGTGGGGCTCATTCTCAGGACCCTGAGATTATGACTTGAGTGGAAGGCAGATGCTTCGCTGACTGAGCCACCCAGGCGCCCTGTCTGGGAATTCTTGACCACAGCATGAGTGCACCACTCTCCTTCCCCTAAAGGGCCCATCGCCCTCTTTCCCCACAGTACCCATCTGTGAGAGACGGTTCTCTGCTAATACCCCTTCTTTGAAGTCTGTACAAAGTAACCACTGTACAAACCACCCTCATATCACCATCATAGTCCATCCTGAGTCAGGGTGTTCTCTTCGAGGGTGACTCAGGGACCTAAGCTTCTTCCATCTGATGGCTTTGCCACCTGTGCTACCATAAGGCAAGCCTGGTATCACCTAGCTGGCAGACGGCGGGAACAGTGAGGAGAATCGCGTATCTAATACTTAACCATGTCAGTCTGGAAGTGACCTATATCACTTCCCCATACATTCCTTTGGCAAGACATGGAGATCCATCCAAATGCAAAGGGAGCTGGGAAATGTAGTTGCGGGCTGGTTTGTCACCAAGACCTTGACTCTGTGGAGGGGGAGCACAGCGCTTTGTTGTTTTGGGACCATCCCTCCTCCAGCAAGCAGCCTTTGGCTTTTCCCAAAGGGAGAAGAAATTATATGAGCCAATTTAGCCTCTGCCATTAATATCTGATAATATTTTTTATTTCATTTTCACTCCAGAATATTTATAAATTTTAATATATGTGCTGCCGAAGCGAGCACATATTTATAAATTTTAAAAGAATATTTGCCTGCAAATAACACAAAGCAAGGATTCTACTGGTAGAAGAGGTATCTTGGAATTGGGGTGGGAGAGGGGAGCTCCTGTTACCTTCAGGTAATTTGTCGAGCAACACTCTTCCCTGTATACTAGGGAGATTCAGATCTCAAAGGCTGACCATATCAGAGAGGGGAGACAATAAATCCCTCTCATAGATTTTCATTCAGATTCCAGCCCAGCTGTGGCCTTGCTAGCTCTGGAAGTCTGGGAGCCCAGCTGGTGCTCACGGGGCGCACAGCTTGACGGGTTGTGCTGTCCGGCTCCACTTTAGTGGGGGAGAGATTGATTGGCGCCCCATCCATTTTCCAATGCTGATGGATTCCCTGATTCACTCACTTGGGCCAGACATGCATCTCCTGCTAGGCAGTAAAAATGTCAATAACCGCTCTCTTTTTACTCTTCTTCTTTCCAGGCTGGAGACGGGCTTCCATTAAATCCTTAACCCATGCTTTTTTGATTAAATCAAATTTACAGCCACTGGAGAGGGACAGGATTGCAGCCATGTTCACCTTGCCCTCAGCATAGTGCCCTGGACTTGGTTTTTAAACAACTCTCAGTAGTTTCTGCCTTCCATAGCAGTTTCCAGTCAAAGCCAAGGGCATGCCCTTGGCTAAACTTTGGACCAGGCAAAGCTGCTTCACCTTAATGTGTGGGAGGGACCTGGGCTGCTAAAGAGTAGGAGGAAAGTGATGGCACTGCAGAGAGGACGGCTCATGTTGTAGGGAAGGAATGTGACATCAGCCTGAGGGAGGGTGACATTAAACAAAAGACGAGGTGACACCAGAGAGATGCTTGAATCACTGACTCTTTGGTCAGTTAATTTAAAACCAACCACGTTTCAATTTCTGTCATCCCCTAAGAAACAAAGCTGATAGACTAGTTTATACTTGAGTATTAGAGACTAATGATGTTGACGATTGCTTTCTCCATGTCAGTCACTATGCTAACCAGCTTAAATGTCACTTCAGTTAATACTTCCAGCAAGCCTGTGAGGAAAAGACTATGATGACCTTCATTCCACAAGTGAGAAAATGGACTTAAGAAGAGGATAAATGACCTTCCCAAGGTCACCCACCAGTGAGTGGCAGAGCCAGGATCTGAATCCCGAAGCCTGGCTCCAGAGCCCATTCTCTTAAGCTCTGCCCTGTACTGTGTAATACCAAGAGCTCCATACATCCCTGCTCCTAGAAATGGTGGCATTTCGGAAAAGGGCTAAGAATTAGGCAAAGGTATAAAGCAATAATGGTGGCCATGTGAAGGCGTGTGAGGAAAGTGTGTTTAGCTGGTGGGTCTTTCCAAAGCTGTCTCTGAAATCACCCCAAACTTCTGGTGGAGTTTGTTGTCTGTTGATAAGTCTGGTTTACAGTCACGTCCAAGATGAAGTGCATTACCCTCATTCTCTTTTTTTTTTTAATATTCATTTATTTTTAAAGAAAGAGAGAGAATGCAAGCAGGGGAAGGGCAGAGGGAGAGAGAGAGAGAATCTTCAGCAGGCTTCATGACAGCGTGGACCCCAGTGCGGGGCTCCCTTTCATGACCCTGAGATCATGACCTGGGGCAAAGTCAAGAGTTGGTTGCCTAACTGACTGAGCCACCCAGGCACCCCACTCCACTGTCACTGTCATTTTTGATCCTCAGATGTGGTATCAGCAGAGTGGAGATCACCATGAGCTGTTTATGAGCGGAATGAAAGGAATTAGGGGAGATAAAGAGGAGTCTGGTCATTACTCTTTCCCCTCGAATCTGCATTTTCCCACAATGGTGTTGGTACACATTCTCCTAAAAAATCAGTATTGAGCCAGATTCTTCAGCCTGAGCTCACATAGGACATCTTATTGAATGGAAGTTACCACTTGGGTAGCAGTGGGAAATTATTTTTGCTCAGATAGCCCTTTCTGGAAATGCTTCTGCAGCTCCTGCTGGGGCAGAGAGCCTTGGGAGTGGGGCCCACTAGGGACCCGAGGGGCAATGGCTCCTGCTCTTCTCAAGCATCCCAGCAGCCTCTCTGGAGGATTTTCTTCAGCAACAGTTAGGAGGCAGGTAACTAAAACATTCCCTCCTGAGCGTCTCTGGGGACATTAAATCATTTGCCTGGTAAGCCTTGTAGGGGATGACAGAGGCGTGCGGGATGAAGTGCTGAGGGAGGTGCCATCTGCAGGTCCCAGGAATCCCCAGGCTTAGGCTGGGCTGAGGTTCTGAGCCCGTTGTGAGTGGGACATGTGTCCTCCCATTGCTGGTGGGACTGGGGCTGGAGCTGGTGGTGGGGGGATGAGGAGGAGGAACTTCAGGGATTGACTATTCCCCATGTCTTCTTCTGCTGTCATCTTCTGCTGCAAAGCAGCCCTGGACTGAGGTGAGAGGCCAGCCACAGAACAGGTGGTCAGGGGTTAGGACTGGAGCTTTGCATATGGTTCTGCACAAGGACATCAGCTAAGCAGCAAGCAGGACTCTGCCTGACTGGCCCGGCACCCTGGGACAGGGCTGGACCCGCATAGAGAAAGAGGTGCCATTTTCCCATTATCCTATAGGTATTCTCTGTTCACCCAGGGCTGTATTGATTCAGAGAAGAGGCCTTATTCTAATTCACCCAAAGGCTCTTCCTGGTCTGGCTATGTTCCTGGGTTTGGGTATCTCAGATGTCATATGTTTGATGGGGATTCCAAGAAATGGTGGTGGGGGGCGAGCAAGGGGAGTTTCCATGGTGACCATTGGCTCTTAGTTGTAGTGGCCATTCCTGAAGAGTAAAGTATGTGTGTATGGAAGTGAAGAAGGTACGTAAGCATTTCCCTGAGTTCTGTGAGCTGCTGCTTTAGCAAATTAATCCAAATTGAGGATGGGGTTGTTGGACCCTCTGATCTATAGATGCTTAGTCAGAAGCACAGATGATGGCCTGGGCTTGCAGCTGACACTTGAAATGGGGGGATCAGTGTTGTGGGACTCAGTTCTTCACCTGTGGGATCTGACACTATCTCCCTGTAGATAGAGTTACAGTTAAATTGTGATCCAAAGGGACACCTGTACCCCAATGTTTACAGCTGCAATGTCTATAATAGCCAAACTGTGGAAGGAGCCCAGATGTCTGTTGACAGATGAATGGATCTACCATGGACTACTACTAGCTATCAAAAAGAGAAATCTTACCATTTTCAACCTTGTGGATGGAACTAAAGGGTGTTATGCTAAGTGAAATAAGTCAATCAGAGAAAGACTATTATCATACAATTTCACTCCTATGTGTAATTTAGGAAACAAATAGAGGATCATAGGGGAAGGGAGGGAAAAATAAAATAAGATGAAATCAGAAAGGGAGAAAAACCGTAAGAGACTTTTAAAAATTAAATTTTACTTCATTTTATTTTGTTTTAAATTATTTTTATTAACATATAATGTATTATTTGTCCCAGGGGTACAGGTCTGTGAATCATCAGGCTTACACATTTCACAGAGCTCACCATAGCACATACCCTCCCCAGTGTCCATCACCCAGCCACCCGATCCCTCTCCTCCCACCCCCAGCAACCTTCAGTTTGTTTTGTGAGATTAAGGGTCTCTTAAGGGGCACCTGGGTGGCTTAGTAGTTTGAAGCCTCTGCCTTCGGCTCAGGTCATGATCCCAGGGTCCTGGGATCGAGCCCCACATTGGGGGCTCTGCTCAGCGGGGAGCCTGCTTCTCTTCCTCTCTCTCTTCCTCTCTCTCTGCCTGCTTCTCTGCCTAATTGTGATCTCTGTCTGTCAAATAAATAAATAAAATCTTAAAAAAAAAGAGTTTCTTAAAAACCATAAGAGACTCTTAACTATAGGAAACAAATTGAAGGTTCTTAGAGGGGAGGTGGGAGGGGAGATGGGGTAACTGGGTAATGGGCACTAAAGGGGGCATGTGATGTAATAAGCACTGGGTGTGTATAACATGTACACATATACACAATTGCATATAGCAACTGATGAATCACTGAACTCTACCTCTGAAACTAATAATACACTATATGTTAATTAACTGAATTTAAATTAAAAAAATTGTGGGACACCTAGCTGGTATTACAGAGAATTTCTTGTGGGGAAAACCCTCCACACATCGTGACCAGAAGTGTCAGCCATGGGGAAGTAAAGGTGATACCCCAAAGAGAAACACAGGAGGTAGACTGAATTGAGTGTTTCTAATACAGTGTACCGACCCCCCACTGAAGCTTTCTGACACACATGGGCAGGGGGCAGTGGGTGGGGAACGTGTTGCTAAGGCCAGGTCTTCCCTGCCCACCCATGAGTCATCAGCTGGGCGAGGAGAAGGCTGGCTGGAGAGAATGCTCCAGTTAGTGCACTCTGTGAAGAAAGGGATGGAATTTGCAGAAGGGAAATGGACTCTAGTTTCAGTCAATTCACATTCCAATTTCACTTTATTAAATAACATTATTTATTCAGTAACCTTTGGAATTCACATGCGTCATATTTAATGGGTCCAATTATACTTTTTATGGCATGCCTATGAAACATGCCATTTTCACCATTCAAATATGGGTTTGACATGATCTCAGATGTTTTATTACTCCATAGGGTAATGCACCTTAATAGCCCGCAAACTCCGGTAACAAGAAGGATTAGTCAAGCAATAAGCTTTCATTCATCAGCTTAAGTCTAGAATTGCTGCCCACAGGAGGGACTTAAGGCAGCAAACCTTTTATTTATTCAAAGATATTTAAAAAAAAAGAAAGTAGCTTGTTTTCCCTGATGGTAAAAGTAATAAATACTCATTAAAAATTGTACACAATGAAGAAGGGAGTAAAAACAGTGAGATCACTTATAATTCTGCCACCCACATAGCGCCTCTAGAAGGTTCAATGTGTTACCATTTGATTTTCTTCCTAAACTTGTGCACATGTACGTATGTAGTGTGTGCTCTCTACAATTTTCGTGATGGAATCGTACTATAGTGCTTTAACGTATTTCCTTTCCCCCACTTAAAAAAAAAATCTTTTTATTATGAAACATTTCAAACACATACTAAAATGGACTGGATATTAGGCTGAATCTCCATTCATGGCTGATCTTGTTTTATCTGTACCTCAGTTTACTCCCACCCCAGATTATCCTGAAGCCAATCCTAGCCATCATAACATTTAATCAGTAAATATTTGAATATATATCTTTTAAGATATTGACCCTTAAGAAATGACCATACCCTTATCACACCTCAATAATTAACAAAATCTTGAAATCCTTAACTATCCAGTCTCTGTTGAAATTTCTCTGATCGTCTGTAATGATTTACTTGAATCAAGATCAAGGTGGACTTGCAATTGCTTCCTTTGGTTGATATGCTTCTTAAATCTTTAAAATCCATAGATTTTTTTTCCCCCTCCTCACAGTTCATTTGCTGAAAAAATTTGGTCATCTATTCTATGGAGTTTCTAAGTCTGGATTTTGCTGATTGCTTTTCTATGGTGTCATTTATAATGTTCCTCTAAGTTGCTAGTTAGGTCTCAAAGCTTGATCAGATTCAGAGTCTATCCTTGTTAGTCAGCTCTGCTTCGTAAATGGTGCTGTGCCCATCAGGAGGCATATAATCTTTGGTATCTCTCTTTTCATAATGTTTTCTAGATCTATCGTTATGGGCTGAATTGTGTCTACCCCCACCCCCTGCCACCAATATATACAGTGAGGTTCTAATCCCTCAGTACCTTCAGAAGGTGACTGAATGTGGAGATAAAGTATTTAATGGGGTGGTTAAGTTGAAATGAGGTCATTAGGGAACCTTATAATTAGGAGAGATACAGATATAGGCACGCACATAGGGATGACCATATGAAGACAACAGGAAAAGATGGCTGACATCTTTATCTTAATTCCAGCCTTCAAGACCATGAGAAAATAAATTCCTGTTCTTTAAGCCAGCCAGTCCGTGGTCCTTTTTCGGGGCAGCGCCAGCAAACTAATACATCTATAAATTCATTAGGTGATATAAAATGGTGTTACTCTAATCCTAACGTATCTTTTTTTGTTTATCAGCTAAAATACTTCCATAAAGATAAATTTCCCTCGCCAACCATTTGGTACCCATAGGCATCATTAGCACAGGAAGGGCAAGATAAATGCTTGATTCTTTTCCTTGAGAGTAACAGTTTTCAAAATAATGGGTTGTTTCCTCCTCATTCCCCCAAAGTGAACCACCAGTTTTTTTTCTTTTTTGTTTTTAGTATCATTATGAACTCATAGATTTAAAAATATTTTTTGTGTTTCAGTATACCTTTTTTGAACACAATACATCATAAACATCTTTCTTTAGTCAATATAATTCTAAATTATTAGTTTTAATGGCTTCATAATTTTCTCTTACATGAATGCATTAGTTAATAATTTCTTATTGTTGGACATTTATATTATACCCCTTTTGATTTAGCATTTCCACTTTAGTTCAGTCTTGCTCTCACAAATATTTTTTTTCCTGAAGCAAGGTAGTACTTTCCCTAATTTATTTGAAAGGGTGAAATTAGTAGATTAATTTTTAATGATGACCATGATATGAAAGGGAGTCTGGTTAGTTGAGTAGTCTTTTTATTGAAGCCTGAAAGATATTTTCTAGTCTGCCTATTTAAAATATTTATACCATTGGTGAGGGGAAATATCTTTTTTTTTTCCTCTCAAGGGTTGAAGATTTTCATCAAGGACAAAAGATAAAATAAGACCGTCAATTAAGAGTAAAAAAAGATGACATTGGCAAGTTACCTTTGGTATTTGCATGTTTGCTTGAATGTTTTCATTTTTTAAGGTAAATGTTCTAGTTTTAAAAGACACAATTGTTACCTTTGTTAATCCTTCCTAGTGGTAGGAAACATCAATTGTGTAACTCACTTTTGCGTATCAGTGTGCAAGTAAGGGCCAGCTCTGAGTCAGATAGATGACCATCCGTCCCGGTGTCCTGAGCTTAGTTTATGTCTCTTCTGAAGTAATTCATCATAATGTCTCCTATCATTCTCAGAAGAGTCCGGGTTTGGACAATAGATGATATAATCAGCCTAGATGTTAATAGTTTTGTTTCCTTCTACATATTCATATTTCCTCATGTTTCTTATTTTAATTCCTCAAAGACAAGAGAGAGACATTGAAGAATAAGCTTCTTCCCTGAGAATCCAGACCTTCCCTCACCCTACAATCGCATTCCATAGGTCTTTTCCTCCTTTTCTTGTTCCTTTTTCATTTAAACAAATTGCTACTGTTCCTTCCCCTATTTTAATGATCCGGCCCTTCAGGGAGGCTGTCACAACAGGGAGAAAATCACTGTGTAACAGAGCTTTGGGTAGGATTTAGCCCAGATGAGGGAACTGAGACCCGAAGAGGCATTGTCTGGGCCCAGGCGATACAGCTAGCTAGTGCCAGAGCAGGACAAGGACAGGGGTTTCCAAATTTCTCGGCCAGCTAATCTCAGTCTTGGGCCTGATCTTTGGCAAATTTGATGTTTTTCGGAAGGTAGGACACTACTTCCCTTCCCCAGCTTTTGCCATCAGGTGATGAATTACCATGAAAACAAGTCTCACATCTAGTCCTACCACACATATTACATTTATTACCAAGCCATGTTTATTAGAAGCAGGCAAAAAAGAGCTCTACTACCTCCTTCTCTAAGCTCCAGTCAACCTACCCTAATCCTCTTTGACAAGAATCTTTTTTTTTTTTTTTTTTTTTTTAAAGTAAGCTCCATGTCCAGTGTGGGGCTTGAACTCATGACCTTGAGTTCTACCGACTGAGCCATCCAGGTGCCCCTCTTTGACAAGCATCTTGCATGAAATGCCTACTTGGAGGGAGAAGCAACAGTACTCTGTAGACTTAGATGACCTTCTAATTGGGTTCAGTGACAAAATCCTAGGTTAAGCTGAGGACAGAGTGAGAACATACTCTTGACCTGGAAGCCCATTGGGTTTGATAGATTATGTCTTATACCTCATTTTTGTAAGGGCAGTACTACCTTTTAGTCTTCCTAGCCAAACATGTTTCTTGAACACCATTCATTTAACCAGTGAAAATGTATTTCTAACATCGAGGAAAGGATGATTAATACTAGGCCTGAAATCTAGTCCTTTCTTTTGGGCGGGGAGGCTCGGATGCCTCCAGGAAGGATGAAGGTGGGTAAAGGTTCTTGTAAACACGCTAATTACAGACCTCTTGGCATTTCACTAATAATAGCACTAGTGGTAACTAAGAGGAGAGTCCTTACCTGTGGATTGTTTTTAGCAGAATGTACCTGGTCTGTGTCAGATTGCTTATGGTAAGGAGACTTGGAATCTATGGGCTGTGGTGTAAGACTCCCCAGAAAGTGTCATGTAGGCTATGTGACTGAGTATAAAGATAGAGATGTTTCCTAACTCACACATTTCCCTTTAATGTAAGTGATGCAGCCACATGTAATACCTAGAGACCTCATAGTGCATGCTCATTAACAAGGAAGGGCCTGGGGATCTAAGGGTGGGGTGTCACAGACCTCTCTTTTCTTGACCTGTGCCTCGCGATTACTTATATCCTTGATATTAATAAGTCTTGATACTGGGTAAGATTTCTGAGTTTGATTGGACAATCTGACAACTTCGTGCTATCTCTCATCCCCAGTGTTAACTAATGTATGCTCTGGTTTAGACACAGGGAAAACATCTTCAAGGCAAGACCTTACTTTTGGAGTGTGGATTTCTGATCAGATGATTCAAATGTTATTCAGCCACCCACAGCATAGATTATAGTTAACTTGTGTATGTATGTACATCATGCTGTTCATACTGAGATATTTTAACATTTTACAGACACAGTAACATTACTAAAGCATAATGTGTCTCTTAGGATCACTAGTGATGGTTATTGACAATAACAATGGCATGAGCATTAGCTAAATTTGTTTTGTGATTGTTCTGTGCTAAGCAATTTGTGTATATTAACTGTAGTTCAATAAACTTCTGAGGTCTCTGTTCTCATTTTACAGATGAGGAAAGTAAGTTTCAGAGAGGTTATGTAATTCGCCCAAGGTGACATCAATATGTGACCTCAAGTCTGTTGTACCCAAAGCCTTTGGATCTGTTTCACCACTCAGCAGCCCCTAATGTTGACATAGAGATGAAGGTGAAGAAGAAGGTAGGTTTTCGGTAGTGTTAATATTACCACTGCTGTAAGTGAGTCATCTGTGCCAATCACACTCAGTTTACCATTTGTCCAGGAGAGGCAATATGACTAATAATGGTTTCAAATCTGTGCCTCATAAGTTCAAAGTGATGGTCATATGTTAAGCAACACCATCTTGTCAAACCCAGTGGACTTATGTACCTACATGAACATTTCACACAGGATTTGAGAATTGAGATCATAGCTTTTACTAGCTTTACTCCTAGAATGATTGGAAGGACAGGTGACACAACCCACCAAAAGCTTTCTTTTTCGGCGCTTTTGACCTTGATGACTTCCTTTCCCATACCTGACTAATTCTGGGTATGGTGGGGGAAACAAGGGGCTGATAAAGGAATAGAGGTAAACACTGCACTGAGCCTTCCTGGGAAAGGTTTCCAACCCCATGATTCTGGGGGATTTGCTTTGCAGGTAAGTCCATGAACACATTGGCAGCCTCATATCTGCTACTGGCTGGCTTCCAACCCCTTTCTCTGGAATGTACAGTCTATGGGGACAGATGTTTGTAGTCGGTGCATACTAGCTCCAGTGCTCGGGATGCAGTCGGTCATGGGGCTCACGCACGATACATCTTTGTTGAGTGACCCTTCTTCTCAGACATTTTTGTTATGGGCTGAATATTTCCTTCCCAAGTTCTCATGTTGGAGCTCTTACCCACAACATGATGGCAGGTGGGGTCTTTGAGAATTAATTAGGTTTAGGTGAGGTCATGGGGATGGGACTCTCATGATGGGATTCATGCCCTTGTAAGAAGAAGGAACAGCAGGAGAGCTCTGTCTCTTGTTCTGTGTGCTTGCGCAGGGAAAAAACCACAGGAGGACAGAGTGAAAAGCTGACCATCTGCAATCCGGGAAGCAGGCTCTCACCAGACATGCAATCTGCCAGCATCTTGATCTTGGACTTCCAGCCTCTTGAACAGAAAGAAATGTTTGTTGCTTAAGTCATTCAGTCTGTGGGATTTTTAAAAAAAAATAGAAGTCCACCCTAAGCTATATCTTGCATATCAGAATATGCAAGATTACTGGGTTTCCATTCAACCCAGTAAAAGCCCATGGGGACTGGACTTTTGCTCTGTTTTGTGTATACCTTAATCTTGTCATTCAAGTAGACTGTAGATGTCTCCTTTTTTTTTTTTAAGTTAGTTTCAGAGGTAGAATTTAGTGATTCATCAGTTGCATATAACACCCAGTGCTCATTATATCAAGTACCCTCCTTAAAGCCCATCACCCAGTTCCCCACTCCCCACCCACCTTCTCCAGCAACCCTCAGT
Organism: Martes martes; assembly: GCF_963455335.1. Lineage (NCBI taxonomy): Eukaryota > Metazoa > Chordata > Mammalia > Carnivora > Mustelidae > Martes > Martes martes. Next base: position 91,912,652 of record NC_137890.1, on the reverse strand, counting down.
TTGTCTCCTAGAGTTCAGTGACTCTTACAGTTTGCCTTCCTCTCACTTTTCACCTTATTTTGGTTTTCCTTCCCTTCCCCTATGTTCATCTGTTTTGTTTCTTAAATTCCATATATGAGTGAAACATATGATAATTGTCTTTCTCTGATGACTTATTTCGCTTAGCATAATACCCTTTAGTTCCATCCATCTCATTGCAAATGGCAAGATTTCATTCTTTTTGATGGCCGAATATTATTCCCTTGTATATATAGATACAACTTCTTCTTTATCTAGTCAGCTGTCCATGGACACCTGGGCTCTTTCCATAGTTTGGCTGTTGTGGACATTGCTGCTCTAAACATGGGGGAGCATGTGCCCCATTTGAATCACTGTGTTTATCAAGTGCAGGCTGTAGACTTCTCCAGTATTCTCCCAGCTTCATCCCCATTATGGGTACACCCCCCGAGGACTTGGAGATGTGTTGGCCATCACCAAAATCGGAAGCAGGCTGGCAGAGCTGAGCTGCAGGAGTGGCTCCCACCGTCCCCACTGTCTCTACAGCTCTTTGGAACAAGGCCTGGTCAGGGTGGGGATGGGGTGACCTTGTTCCAAGTAAATAGCAGTTTTGCTTCCCTTTCTCTTTAATTTATAGCCTGTACAATGGGGAGAGCGGATGGGGGAAGTAAAACCACTGATAGATGTGCCTTACTTCCTCAAGGTGTCAGGGAGTATAATAGGAAAGTCTCCATCTTCAGCCCATAGTCCACATCAACATGTTAGAGGCAGCCAGTAATTTCATGTGATGACCTTTCTGGCTCAGAGATGACAAGTGAGGTCGAGTGAATGTTTTGCACTTGCTTTTAAAGCTGTGAAGGGCAGAGGGTTAGGAGGTGGGATGAGAGATTATTTGCACCTCTAGACTTCACTCTCATTGCCAACGGTCTCGGAGAACCCTCTGTTTCTTAGTAATGTATCCTGCTAGGATCTTGAGGGTCTGAATGTCTCGCTTTTGGGTCCCCAAACTGTGTTGTCACCAGCTCTCATTTATACCAGTGATAAAGTGGCCATATAACTTATTCTCCAAATGTGGACACTTTTGAGAATGAAATGGAGTATTAATTATACTGGAAAACCCAGGACCATCCCAGGTGAACAGGACAACCCAGGCGAAACCCAGGACTGCCTTGGGTAAACTGGGATGAATGGATAGCCTAGCCAGAGACTGCTAACATCAATACCAGCTGTGAAAGCATCAGGTCATCTCCCTACTTCCAGAACTTTCCATCAGCCAATACAGGAAAGAAGAAAATCTCCCCAAAGTTCCCACCTGGGAACTTTGTTTTTTTGACAGATAGTAAATGATGACCTACTTGAGGGATAGAGTGGTACACAACACTGTCATGGTCCTTGTTCTTATGCTTACAGTCTAACTCTGTGTGTGTGTGTGTGTGTGTGTGTGTGTGTATGTGTGGTGTGGTGTCTGATGGGCAAATGATGACTATGAAGTGTGTAAAGTGCTTTGACAAATACAGGTGCACCTGGAAGCCAAGGAGGGGCAGTTCTTTGGGGGACAGGGTGGTGTGGGGCAATGCAAGAAGGCCTCCTTGCTCCAAGACTATCAAGGGACTTCTTTGTTAGCTTTTGTGTCGAGGGCAATTTAGAAGCAATATAAAACACGGTTCCATTCCCAAGGGACTTATAGTTACTTGGGGAGTAAGATGCATGTGGAAATGATACTAGTAGATTTGCACCATTTTGAATGATGAGGGCCATTTCATGGTATGTTCTTAAGCACATCAGGACTCAGTGAGCGAGGGGTGGGGGATAAGAGTTCAGGAAGGGCTCAAGGGGAACCGAGCCAAGCTTTGGAGACATGCTCAAGCTCCAGCTCTTGCTGTCACGTTGGACGCAGTGCAGCACAGCGAGGTGGCTGTCCTCTTGAGTGACTGCTGTGTGGGTCCTAGATTGCCCCTTTGCACACATGATTGCTAATCCTCTAAGCAACCCTGCAAAGCAGATGCCATTATCTTCATTTGAGATTTGAAACTAAGGGAGACTTAGTGCCCTGACAATGGGCATACTGGAGGTAGTAAGTAGGGCTTACATTTCAACCCAAGCCTATGTCAGACCTCAGCTCATACATATTCCACTATTCTGGTTGTCTTCTTTAAAAAAAATTTTTTTTTATTAACATATAGTTTATTATTTGTTTCAGGGGTACAGGTCTGTGAATCATTAGTCTTACACAATTCACAGCACTCCCCATAGACATACTCTCCCCAATGTCCATCACCCAGCCACCCCCTCCCCTCCAGCAACCCTCAGTTTGTTTCCTGAGGTTAAGAGTCTCTTATGGTTTGTCTCCCTCTCTGTTTTGTCTTGTTTCATTTTCCCCCTCCATTCCCCTCTGATCCTCTGTCTTGTTTCTCAAATTCCTTATATCAGTGAGATCTTTGATAATTGTCTTTCTCTGATTAACTTCCAGGGGTCTTCTGAACCAGGACCAGCAACATCAGCCTCATTTTCTGTCGGGAATACAAATTCTTAATCCCACCCCAAACCTACTGAATTAGAGACTCTGAGTGTGGGCCCAGCAACCTATTTTTTAATAAGCCTTCCAGGTGATTCTGCGGTACCTTACATCTGAGAATCACTGCACCAGACCAACAGTCTCAGTTTCTTATCTGTAGAATGGGGGTGTTATTCCCCCCTCACTATGTGTGCTAAGGATTACAGAAGAGAACACACAGAAAGCATCCAGCTCAGTGCCTGGCTCCTACAGGGAAGGAAGGAAAAGTGGTATTTTTCTTCCCACTGTCCCCGTTGAGGACATGGAAGTGTCCTGATCTTTAGCTGGCTCAGTATCTGGAATATAGTGGATGAAAGTTTGAGAGAATGAGGGGGCCATTTATATGGGATGAGGGTATTCTGCATGACAGGGTACCATACAACCAGCCCTTGTTGCTGGTAGGAGGGGCACGAAGCTGTCCTTCCAACATCTTTAAACTCCGTCCTTCTGTCTTGTCTGTAGGAGATTATAATGATCATTATTATTGGTGAGACACCTGTTCAGCATAATGAGCATGCCGTTCACAGCAATCAGCAATGAGCAGTTCCTTGTAATTGGCTCGTAAGAATGACAAGGTGTAGAAAGTGCAGTTAAGGCCTTTTCAATTCACATGTGCCATTAGCAGGAGCTCATTAATGACATGAATGAAGAGAAAGTGTAAATAAAGAATCCTGCTCTCTGTAATTACAACTGTACATCGAGCTGCTTCCTTCCAGGGTTCAGCTGCAAATGTGTCCCTGTGCTGGGGGCCTCCTGGCCTCCCCGCTCTCTGCACTCTTATATATGTGGTTTCTCAGGGTGTCTGGTCTCCATCGAGCCACAGACAGGCTGGGGACAAAGCGTATAGGGAACTGTGTTGCACAGTGCCCCTTACACGTTTGTGATTGCAAGTGCTAAAAGTCTTCTGTCCTGGGGTGCCTGGGTGGCTCAGTTAGGGAACTGCCTTTGGCTCAGGTCATGATCCTGGACTCCCAGGATCGAGTCCAGCATGAGTCTCCCTACTCAGGGGCAGTCTGCTTTTCCCTCTGACCCTTGCTCCTCTCGTGCTCTCTCCCTCTTTCAAATAAATAAATACAATCTTAAAGAAAAAAAGAGTCATCTGTCCTATTAAAAAAAAAAAAAAGCCTCCTCCAAGCACAAAACATTGGAAAACACTAACCAAACCACCAAAGAAAACCCCACTGGTGGCAGATGCCTGAAGTCCCGCCATTTTGCATCCTACCTGTGGGACTGGATATAGTTACCTTCTGTTCAAATTTGGGACAGCGGTCTGCATGTGCATTTCAGTTCACTATCTGGTCAGTAACCCTTACGGTGGTGAACCCTAGGTAGTTTGGGTTGGGGGCTTGCAGAGGTGGGGTCTGACTTCCGAGGTGCTGCTGGGGGCTAAAGGGGAGGAGGTGGCCCTGGTGATGCCCTTTACCTACTAGCATTTTCCTCAGATCGGGCCAGCTGGGCCTTTGGGTGCTGCGAGCTGTGGCAGGTGGGGGCCTCTGCAGCTCCCTCCTGCAGGCCAGTTGCTGATAAACTGTGTCTCAGGGAGTCACCCTGAACTTGCTCTTTCTTGCCCTTGGCAGTGTACTCCTTGAAATCCTGAGACCACAGACACACGAATGTCTCAGTGCTACCTGAACGGAAATCACCTGAGACTGAGGGGAGTTTATTTTCAGACTGGTACTTTCTGCACGCTCCCTGTTGGGTGCCCGCAATATCTGCTCTCAGTTCCCAGAGTTTAGGGCAGTGCTTCCCCAGCTTTTCTTCATGGTCTCTTCGAGGAGACTTTTGTTTGCCTTTTTTTTTTTTTTTTAATTGTCCCTCCCCCATAAAACGTTAATATCACAGGTATACTTTGTATCTGTTGATGTACTGTATGTATATTTGTGCTTTATCCACAAGAAGAGTAAGAATCTTTTCACCACCCCCCCCAAGCATCCCCACTGAGATGTGGCCATGTAGGTGGAAAAATGATCAAGGTGAAGATGGAGAGTCACAGAGGGGGTTAGAAAGCCCATAGCTGTCATTTATGCAGTGCACATTCTGTGCCAGAAGCGACTCCAGGGACCTACACAGATTATTTAATCCTCAGGACAGGACTGTAAAGTACTGAGCACATGGAGAAACTGAGACAAAGGGACTGTAAACAGCTTGTCCACAGGGGTGTCCGAGCCTGTGGTTTATCATCAGAAAAGTCCAGGACTTCTTACACTGTTGACTTCACTTACACAGTTGACCTTGGAACAATGTGGGGGGTTAGGGACTCCTTCCTCCCTATAGAAGATCTGTCCCCCCCCAAAAAACTCAACTACTGGTAGCCAGCCTGCTATTGGCTGGAAGCCTTACTGATAACCTAATGAGCTTATCAACATCTATTTTCTGTGTTGTATATATTCTACATTATATTCTCACGAAAGTAAGCTAGAGCCCAGAAAATGTTATGAAGTAAATCCAAAGGGGGTTACGTGGGTGGCTCAGTCAGTTAAATATCTGACTCTTGGTTTTGGCTCAGGTAGTGAACTCAGGGTTGTGAGATTGAGCCCCACATCGGGCTCCGTCCTCAGTGGAAAGTGCTTGAGATTCTCTCTCTCTCTCTCCCTCTGCCCCCTCCCCTCACTTACACGTGCTCTCTCTCTCTAAAATAAATAAACAAATGAATGAATGAATAAATAAATAAAATCTTAAGAAAAGAAAATCACAAGAAAAAAGAAAATCATAAGGAAGAGAAAATACATTTATAGTACTGTTCTGTATTTATTGAAAAAATCCACACATTCGTGGCCCTGTGGAGTTCAAAGCTGCATCGTTCCAGTGTCAACTGTAATTTGCCCTTTATTATATACATGTGACTATTTTGCTGTCCAGTAACATCCCTATAAAGTAGAAGACTTGTATGGTCAGTTTGGTAAATAGAACAGGCATTTCCTCTGGTCTTGGTCCTTCCTTACGAGGGGGGATAATAGTGTCCCTTACAGGACTGGAGCTAATGTGAGTGCTTAGCACATAGGCTGGCCCATAATAAAGGCTCAGTAAATGTTAGCTGACATTAATAATGAATTCATATTAGATGACTGACATAATTAGCATATCAAACACTAGCCTGAGCATCACACCCTCCTTCTTTAGCTGAAATCACATTTTGTAGGCAAAATTGCATTTCTGAGATGTTCAATAGTTTTATTCTCTTAAGTAGGTAAATATTTCTCTCATAAATTGATTTACTCTATAAAGATGAACACAGTAAGTTTTTTTTTTTTGTCCCTAGATAGAGGCATCAGTTTTGTACACCTAAATTCATTTGGATTCAACATTAGTGAAGAAAGTCTAAATTGATGGGAGCTCCTGTATATGGCTACCTGCAAATTACTCAGAAGCATTGATAAAACGTTGTGTGTTTATGTTGTCCATCATTTTCCGCTGAATTAACTTTTAAGTCCTTCAAGGTTTAAAAGGGTTTGACCTGATTAATTCAGTAGGGAAGATAATCCAAGTCTTTTAGGAAAAAAATGCCAACTTTTTGTCCCCAGATCTCTCCCCCACTCATCTCCTTTCCAAAGTGGCTTCTGGTTTCCTGGGATGAAGGAAGAAGGGAGACCTGTGGAGGGGCAGGTGAGGTGGCTCTTGTGGGAGTGTCTCATGACCAGGCACAGTCGCTTCCCGGCCCTCATTTAACATCTGTTCCCCTCTGCTCCCACCTTCACTGGGAGCGTCCTCTTACCCTAGTTCCCTGGGGTTGAAGGAATGACTTTCCCTCCTGTCTAATTGGATGTCCTTCCCTTGCAGGAAGTGCTAGAGTCTGAAGTCTCAGGGGCCTGGCCCCCGATGTGTCAAATAGGTTCTCCAGAAACAGAATCCTCTCTCTTTTTTTTGGAATGCCTGATTTTAAGCTTATTGTCTGGTTAAAGGGGTGCTGGGCTGGCCACCTATTGCCCTAGAGCAGTGAGCCATGGTCTGGGAGGTGGGAGGTGACAGATGGAAAAGGAGGAGTTGGGGTTAAAATGCCTTGGTTTAATTTGACAACATATTATTGCCCGTATCTGTGTTTTGGACATGAGGGAAAGCCTGGCGGTCTAAATGGCCACATTAGCTTGGGTAAGTGCTTTGTGTAAGTAAAGCGCATGGTGGAAGGAGCTGCCAGATGGCTGATGCCTGCCACCGCGACGGAGTGCTCGGGAATTAATGGTGACTAATGATCAGAATGCCGACTGACGCTACCGCTAACACCAGGAGCTGCAGTGAACAAACTCGCTAATAATCTGGAAAGAAAGAACAGCAAGAAGGTACGTCAAAGTTTGTGTTATCCCAAGCTCCCATATGGATCTGAGACTGTGGCACGGATGACTTCTGCTACAGGAGAACCATCTGCTTCCTCACACAGGCGTCATTTCACTGCAGAAGGACAGGACCTTGGCCTTCAAGTCTGAAAAACCTGAGTAGCCAAAACTAATGTCAAGGACAGTGTTGGTCTTAGTATATTCCTTTCCAGTCTCCTGTTATTGAACTAGACCCATATGTACTCTAGCTCCCCCAACTCACTTTGTCCATCCAACGGGTCCCTTCTTTCTTCTTTCTTTTCCCTCTCCTTTTTCCTTCCTTTTTTCCTTTCTCCTTCCAGTCTTTCTTCCATCATTCAGTTACAGTCCCTCCTGTTCCCACCAACTGCTCTAGCCCCCTGATCACTTTTCCTTCTGGAAAAGGGCCAGCCAGCCCTATACAATGTAGCATTTGACTTTGTGAGGCTATGTGCTGTCTTATGCACTTTTAAAAGAGGATTTCTTGTATTTCAAGTTCATCATCTCAATGGGGCAATATCCGCTTCCATGGTGAAGATCTAGAGTTTTTCTTCTCTGTGTCTACATGCCTGCATTAGTGAATGTTAACTCAATATTTCATGACTAATAATGAGAACAACAATAATAGTTATTTTAAAGTATTATGATCTTAAATAGTGTGGAGGACAGTGCTTTGACTTTTGGCTCATGTTTTCCTGTTGTGCCTTTTCAGGGCTTCATGGTTTCGTGAAGTGAGTGAAATGAGGTGCGTTCGACATTAAGCTCATTGTCACCATCGTCACCTGATGGTCAACACTGCTCCCACTTAGTTATGGAACCCTTACTATGTGCCACATATGTCCTCTTATTTAATTTTCAAATATATGCAGTGACATCAGCATCACTTCTTCCACTTCGTAAATAAGAAAGCAGGCCTCTAGAGATTTTCCAAACTTGTCCTTATTATAATCGATTCATCAGATAATTAATAGAGCCCCTATTGTGTGTCAGAGAGTATTTTGAAGTTCTATAAATACTACCACATGTAGTTCTCCAAACGATCTCCAAGATGTAAGATATTATCCTTGTTTTGCAGGTGTGGAAAAGAAGGGTCTCAAGCTAGTAAGTTAGTTGACTAAGTAGTTACTGAGCTCATGTTTTGTGCCAAATTCCAGTGCTTGATGCTGAGGGACAGCGGTGGAAAAGTCAGATTCAGTTGTTGGCTATCTAGGGGAACCTAGAGTCTAGTGACGTGTGCTAAGTATCCTGTTTCATCAAGGCGGACACACTGACAAACGGTGGAGTTCAGTGAATGAACTCATGTCTGGGATGACTGACTTTGCATCCCAAGGCTGCCCTAAGACATTGGCCAGGATCCCCCTTCTCCGGATCCCAAGCTTTAATGAGTCTTACATATCAGAGTCACACAACGTATGTGTATTTGAGAACACATGGCGTCCTCTGTGTCTTGGAGCTCAGCACTGGCATAGGGTGACTTGTATTTTGGGACTAACACCAGTAGGCCCCAGGGAAGCATCTCTCCAGAAGTCTTGTCTTCCGGCCTCAAAGTTGCAGGCGACTGTGTTGGAGGGTAGCTGAGGTTGTAAACCGTGAGGGGGTAGACTTCGTTGGTGATCATTGCTTGGGAGATTAGAATTGCAGAAGCACTTCAGTGAAGGAAAAGATAAGCTAATTAGGTTGTCAAAATGTCCCTTGAAGACAGACTAATTAAATTGTCAAACTCTCTCTCAGAACGCGTGAATACAGTGGAGTCTTGCAAAACAAAGTGTCATTTTTCTACTGGTGCCAACAGCTGTTTTCTTCCTTCTCTTCTTTCTTTTCCATTTGGAAGCGCTTGCCAATGAGGCTGGTGCTCACGGACATGCCCGTAATGTCTGGAGAACATTTTGTGATAATGTTTGTAGGGAGGTCTAGATGTGACACCATAATATACATCACCTAGCCTTTACACTGGCATTTAGATAGACAGCGAACATCAGAATCAGAAATGATTTTATTTTCAGATAAATAATTTTAAATTTTTAATTAAAAAAGTTTTAATTTTTTAAACTTTAAACTTTTTAAAAGTTTTAATTTTTTAAAGCACCTGGGTGGCTCAGTGGGTTAAAACCTCTGCCTTCAGCTCAGGTCATGATCTTGGGGTCCTGGGATGGAGCCCCGCTCGGGCTTTCTGTTCAGCAGGGAACCTGCTCCCCCTTCTCTCTCTGCCTGCCTCTCTGCCTACTTGTGATCTCTCTCTGTCAAATAAATAAATAAAATCTTAAAAAAAATAAAAAAGTTTTATTCAACCATACCTAATTTTAGAAGTTGATATTCGTTACTTATAATTTTATACCACCTTAACTTTAATAGGTAAGTTTGCCTATCTTGGAAGAAGAATAACTTTTTAGAAAAATTAGGGACAATTTTGGTTTTTCACTGACACTTTTGAAGAGACTGAAATTTTGCACAGTTAAATGCAATTCCATTTTGTTCTTAAATTCCTCACATTATAGCTGATAATGGAACACACATTGTGTGCAGACTTTTAGCATAATGATTTTAAGGAAATCAAATAAAAAGGGTTAGGGAAGTTGGAAGGGTCAGACTTGGCGTCAGGAGGGAGCAGTGGGGGCTTTAGATGTTTAATCAACCAGTGGAATTTGGAGAGACAGAAACCACACATGGATCTGTTGAGGTCTTCATAGACCCAGGAACCTTTTTTTTGGTTTGAGCGCGTAAAGCAGAGATGTCCAAAAGAGAAAGAATGCGAGCCACATATGTCAGTTTAAACTTTCTAGTAACTGCAATAAAAGAGTAAAGAGAAATTAATTTTAATAATATATTTTAGTTAATCTATCAAGTGATTACTAAACAATTATGAAGTATTTCCCTTTTTATCATTAGATTAGCAATCTGGTGAGTCTTCTACACTGGTGAGTATTTACCTGTCCACGTGGAATAGCCAAACCGTGTAAGCACTCATGGGCTGTGTGTGGTGATGGTGATTGTGTGGCATGGTGCTGGTCCCGATCTTCATTTGGGATTTTGTGTCTGAGTCACCTGAGAGAGTTACAGTCCTCCAGGGACCAGGATTCCATAAATGGAGTATTCCCCGGCTTGACTCCTAGGCTACGTGGTCAGTTAGCTCCTTTTTACTGCTGGCAGGAAGTCAAGTTCACAGGATGTGCGTGGCACCCTGAGCTTATTTTTCAGAGGTTTTGCCACTCCTGTAAGGTGACAGACCAGAGGCATTGATGCTCCAGCCAAGGAGGTAAAAATGTATCAAGAAAGCCCTGGCCCATGGATTTCTGCCAACAAAACTTTCTCTGAATCTCAATGACAGCTGTATGATGCTGAAACTTGGAAACAACTTAATTTTCACAATTAGGTTGGTTACCTTAAAAAGGTAATGTCCTGAATGAGGATCAATTGACAGCCTCTTGAACTGAAGGAAATAAAGACTTTTTTTTTGGTAAAAGATTTTATTTATTTATTTGACAGAGAGAGAGAGAAAGAGAGCAAGAGAGCACAAGCAGGGGGTGGGGCAGAGGCAGGGGGAGAAGCAGAGCAAGGAGCCAGATGGAGGGCTCGATCCCAGGACCCTGGGATCATGACCTGAGCTGAAGACAGATGCTTAACGGACTGAGTTACCCGGGTGCCCCGGAATAAGGCCTTTGGAGAGACAGTCCAAACCAAACTTCTTCTGGTTCTGGAGAGAGTAAATACTTCCACAAAGAAGGTATCAGGATTTGGTTTTTGAACTTCTCTTTCACCGAGGAGGAGTGGATTGGAGGTAGCAGGCAAAGTGGAGCAAAGGCCCCCACGTCTCAGGGGGTCAGCATGGTCTGCAGCATCAGAAGGGCTGGCCCAGGGGTGTCCAGAGCAGGAGTGCAGGGCAAGGTATGGTCAGAAATCCTGGCCAGAGGATGGACAGGCAATATGGGGAACAGATGTTACAGAGCTTCGGCCAAGACACATACCCCAAGAAGAAAATTGAGAAAAGTAAGATGGGATCCCAGCAATGAAGATGTCTGGGAGACCATGAAAGGCAAAGAAAAAGCTCTCCCCACCAGAACCCAGGTATCAGTGTCAGGATGTAAGATCGAAATGGTACAAGGGTAGGGGAACCTTCACTTACCTACCACGGCTGTTCATAGCTCTTCACACTTGAGCTGTAGGGTCCAGCCAGCTGTTGGGTGTGCTGGGGCTGAGCCTGAGCGGGTGGGAAAGGGGAGGGTGAAGTGGACCCAGGAAAAAGCAGAGTTGGGTACAGAGGTCGTGGGCAAACAAGGCCTGAGGCCACAATCTTCACCTATAGATCAGCAAAGCCTATGCTAGAAAGGGCTTAAGAAAAATAAACCTGATCCGTGCATGGCTGGATCCTTCCCTTCATTCAGTTTTCTGTTCAAGGATCTCTTCCTCGTGGGCTTGTCCCAACCACCATGTCTGCCCTTTCTGATTCTCTTAGTCCCTTTATTCTGCCCTACAATATACAGTATCTAATAATATATCATACTCCAATATACATATCTATGTATTTATGTAGAATATAATAATATACGATATAGATACATATATATGTACAGACACACCCACCCACACATGCTCATTTTCTGGCTTACCCTCTAGCCTGATTTTTAAAAAATTAACATATAATGTATTATTTGCCCCAGAGGTACAGGTCTGTGAATCATCAAGCTTAGACATTTCACAGCATTCACCATAGCACATACCCTCCCCAATGTCCACCACCCAGGTACCCCAACCCTACCCCCAACCCCCAGCAACCCTCAGTTTGTTTCCTGAGATTAAGAGTCTCTTATGGTTTGTCTTCCTCCCCATCCAATCTTGTTTCATTTTTTCCCTCCTTAGCCCTCAAGACCTTCTGCCCTGACTCTCAAATTCCTCATATCAAAGGGAGCATATGATAATTGTCTTTCTGATTGACTTATATCACTCAGCATAATACCCTCTAGTTCCATCCACGTCATTGCAAATGGCAAGATTTCATTTCATTTTTTTTTAAAGATTTTATTTATTTATTTGACAGAGATCACAGGCAGGCAGAGGGAGAGAGGAAGGGAAGCAGGCTCCCTGCTGAGCAGAGAGCCTGATGCAGGGCTCAATCCCAGGACCCTGGGATCATGACCTGAGCCGAAAGCAGAGGCTTTAACCCACTGAGCCACCCAGGCACCCCAAGATTTCATTTCTTTTGACGGCTGCATATATCACATCTTCTTTATCCGTTCATCTGTTGATGGACTGCTAGGCTCTTTCCATAGTTTGGCTATTGTGGACATTGCTGCTATAAACATTCGGGTGCACATGCCCCTTTGGATCACTATGTTTGTATCTTTGGGGTAAATACCCAGTAGGGCGATTGCTGGGTTGTAGGGTAGCTCTATTTTCAACTTTTTGAGGAACCTCAATACTGCTTTCCAGAATGGCTTCACCAGCTTACATTTCCACCAACAGTGTAGGAGGGTTCCCCTTTCTCCACATCCTTGCCAACGTCTGTCATTTCCTGACTTGTTAATTTTAGCCATTCTGACTGGTGTGAGGTGGTTTCTCATTGTGGTTTTGATTTGTATTTTCCTGATGCCGAGTGATGTTGAGCACTTTTTCATGTGTCTGTTTAGCCTGATTAAAAAAATTTTTTTTTAAAGATTTTATTCATTTATTTGACAGAGATCACAAGTAGGTGGAGAAGCAGGCAGAGAGAGAGAGGAGGAAGCAGGCTCCCTGCTGAGCAGAGAGCCCCGATGTGGGGCTTGATCCCAGGACCCTGGGATCATGACCTGAGCTGAAGGCAGAGGCTTTAACCCACTGAGCCACCCAGGCGCCCCTAGCCTCATTTTTAAAGGGATTTATTAACTCATTTTAAAGAGAAAGAAGTGGGGAGGTGCGAGGGAGAGAGTCCTAAGCAGCAGACTCCACACTGAGTGGGAGCCCGACACAGGGCTTGATCCCGTGACCCTGAGATCATGACCCAAGCAAAAACCAAGAGTTGGATGCTCAACCGACTGAGCCAACCAAGCACCCCTTCCCCTCTAGACTGATTTTACCTGCTTTGTTCACCACTGCTTCCTGCCTCTGGGATTGGGAGTGACACTTGATAGGTACTCAATAAATATTAAATAAACAGCAGCAAGGGATGACTCGCCCTTTGGGAGCATTTACTGAATGTTGGGCAATGCCTACATGGCTCCAGGTGCTGTTTCCAGCCAGGCCAGCTGTAGTGCTCACATGAGCTTCCCTATTAGAAGATCCTCTGGTCTGGCTCAAGGGAGAATCTGGTCCTAGGACTAGACCTCCTGTGGGGGGTAGAATCTGGCTTATAGCAACCTGTAGGGATCTATAGAACTAGAGGTCTGTTACCTCTTAAAGGGGAGCTGGCTGACCTTGTATTCTATGTGCTGGGGCTTTCCCTCCCTGGCCGCCCCCCTGAAACTCTGGGATAGGGGCAGTGCCGTCAGAATGCCTGTGTACACAGTGTGGGCCCTAGTTCCTTTCCCTGCCCAGAGACCGAGCAGATTCCTTGGTCTGGAATGTCTGTGCCCAGCCATGGGGTCCAGGCTTCTCTGGGATCTCCTGTTTATCTTTCCAGTCCACCCTTTGCTTCTTCTGTTCCTGGTCCCGTCATCGTGTGTGACGATGCTGTGTCACTGGTTTATTGTGTGCCTATGGGGTACCAGCCATGCTCTAAGCATGCTACCTGTATGGGCACATTTCACCCTCGTGTTGCACTCGTGAGGCAGCTCCTGTTGCCACCACCTTTCCGTCCAGGAGAAGCCTGGGACAGAGAGGTTAGGCACCCTGGTGCGGTCCCCTTGGGACAGGCAGGCTGGGGGAACAGTGGAGCCCACTGGCCCCTGTTGTTCATCTTCTCCTGCCTGTTCTTCTCCCTGCTCTGTGCTCGGCCTCACTTTGCGGGCACCAGGGATCTGCCTGTAGACTAAGTGGGCTGCAGTGGGATGATGAAGGGCAGCAGAAATCACCAAATGGTCCCTTGGCTCTGTAGGTAGAGAGAGAGCAGGGCCATAGCGATTCCTTAATTTCTGTGTAGGAAACCCTTGCAGTCACAAATAAGAATCATGGAGGAGGCGTCATTTTATGGCTCGAATTAGAATCAACCTTAGTTGAAAGAGAAAGTGTGTGTGTGTGTGTGTGTGTGTCTGTGCGCTCGCACACCAATGCTTTCCATCAGTCCACACAGTGGGTGAGCTGCTTTGGGCTGAGAGAGCCAACCTCTGCTACAGGCTGCGGAGTGGCTCCGAGGGGCCAGCACCATTGAGGAGCTATGGTCCAGTTTGGGTGTGAATCCTGCCTGACCTTGTACTCGCTGTGGGCGCTGGTCTAGTGGCTCCAACACTCTAAGCCTGCTTTTCTTGTGGCGATGAATCCAGCCTAGGGACAGTCTGAAGACAGGCTGATTTGTGGTGTAAAGCTCAGAGTGCAGTCCTGGGTGGTGCAAGGAACGTGTCCACGGTGGCCCTCTGCTGTATCTGCCCACCCAGCCTCCGATCCCCCTGCTTATACACCACCTGCTTCTGTAATGCCCCCTCCCCTCCCCCCTGTTGCAGCTGGCCGTGTAACCTCGGCCTGGCCAATCAGAGTCGCAGAATCTGGTTCCAGGGTGGGTCATGTGACCCAGTCTAAGGCAAATAGAACTCAATTCTGGGACTTTTGCTGGAAAGCCTTGGACACGGTAGAGTGGGCCTAGAGCAGCTGGTGGCCATAGGGACCCAAGGGGTAGACCTCAGCTGAGAATAAAGCTGAAGCTCAGCGGGAAAGAGAAGAGACGGGGCCCTGATGATGTCCTGGGGTGCAGGGTCCCGCTGTGCTGCATTTCCCAGGGACACGTGCCAACAGGCTTTCTCTGACTAGGTCAGCCATTCGCAGTGGAAAGTGTCCTGATCCAGTTCATACTCAGTACATGCTGTTGAAAGATCGAATGTGTTGAAGTGCTTTTAGTTATTATTATTAGCAACAACAACACCGACAGTATTTACCATGTATGGAGCGTGTCGATCTCCAGGGCCTCTCTGAAGGGTTTCCCGTGCTTGGCTTATTTACTCCCCTAAGTCTCCCTAGAACCGGGTGCTACCACTATCTTCACTTAGCAGAGGGGAAAATGGAAGAGCAGAGAGGTGTGAGCCCTACCTGGAGTCTTTCAGGGGTGGAGCTGGTGTAGGAACAGTCTGGATCCAGAGCCACTCATGACCGCTAGACATATCAGCTGTGTGATACATGGTATTACACAGAAACTGTACAGGATAGTGTTTTTATTTCTTGATGTGAAGGAATCCACTTCGTCACCTTGGAGAGCTCTCTTTCCGGAAAACTAGTAGGAGACTCGGAGTCCATGCATTCGTCAGGAAATGGGGGAGATAGATGAGAAAGGAAAGAGAGAGAACTTCAAGGAACCAGCCTTCATGACTGGGGGAGGGGGTGGCTGGTAAGTCTGCCAGCCTGCCTGCCTGCCTGCCACAGGGCAGGCCAGCAAACTGAAAACTCAGGCAAAGCTTCACCTTGCAGTCTTCAGCCTGAATTCTTTCTTCTTTTGAAAACCTCAGTTTTTGCTCTCAAGGCCTTCAACTGGTTGGCTGAGGTCCATCCACATTATAGGGAGTAATCTCCTTTACTCAGAGTCTACTGACTTAAATGTTAATCACATCTTACAAATACCTTCACGGCACATCTACACTGGTGTTTGTCCAAACAACTGGGTGCCTTTGTCTAGCCAAGTTGATAATCACATGAACCATCACAGCCTAGTCTTGGGTAGCTCTGGTCAACTGTTTCCCTGTCTGGGATGTGTTCCATCTGTAAAAGAAGTGGTATGCTGGGGAAATTTCCAGGCCCTTCCAGATAAAATATTCTTGCCTCGTCCAGGGGACCTTGTGGCTCTAGTCACAGGCAGTGGGAAGTGTTCTGGCTGCTTCTCTCCAAACTTCTTCTCTTGGGGGCACCTGGGAGGCTCAGTGGGTTAAGCCTCTGCCTTCGGCTCAGGTCATGATCTCGGGGTCCTGGGATCAAGCCCCGCGTCGGTCTCTCTGCTCAGCAGGGAGCCTGCTTCCTCCCTCTCTCTCTGTCTGCCTCTCTGCCTGCTTCTGATCTCTGTCTGTCAAAATAATAAATAATAAAAAATCTTAAAAAACAAAACAAAACAAACTTCTTCTCTTGGGCTGATCGGCTCCCATCCCGCTGTCCATCAGTGTCTGCCCCCACACTTATGCTGCTCTTTGCCTCCTGCCATGCACCTTACCAGAAGCACCGACAGCCCTGAGTGGGCATGACCTGAGGGTCCCATTGCCCATCCCTGATGAGCATAGCTGCCTCCCTTAATTCTGATTCTAGGGAGAGTGTGCTTGATTCTGGGTCAGCCAGCGGCTTGGTTGGTTTATGTCAGATACTGACTCTGGGTTTAGTCAGCTGTTGCCGGGGAGGGGAATCCTGGGGAGGGGAATCCTCCGGCCCTCCTGTCCCCAAGGTGGAGGACACCATGCAGGGCAGACAGACTGACTGCTGCATGCACCACAATTCGAGGCTTTCAGGCTGGAATGGCCTGCCTCTCGACGTTGCCTCTGTTTATTTGTTTGGTCTGTGGAGACCGTGCAGACCAAATGGCATCACACTCACATCCAGGGTGCTCATGCTGGTCGTCAGAGCAACGGAAAGAATGGGAGAGAAAAATACTGTGAGGACAAACAGATCGAGAATGAGAAGGGCTGTTTCCCCCCTCACTAATGACCCTAAAATGTACTCAGTGATCCCAAAACTCCCAAAGTAAAGCCATTAGTCACAATGTTGTCACGGTGAAAAAGAGAGAAAGAAACAACTGTGCGTATCATTTTGGAACCCATTCCATGCAAGTGCCCATTTTGCGTGCCTGAGTGCCCGGGCCAAGCTGGCTGGTTTAATTACTGTTTGCCTTGCGTTGCATTAAGCCAGGCACACGACCAGCACACTGGAGCGTCAGTGAAGAGCCTGTGCCCAGGCGAGGGGAGGCTGGCTTTCATTTCCTCTGTGGGTATGTGCTGGGTTGGCTCCTGCCTGTCAGAACCATCATGCTGTCAGCTTTGTGGGCAGCGCACGTAATGGCCAGCAGTGATGCGGAAAGCCCTGACATCACTTCTGGGACATCTCTAGATCACGAGTGAGACAGAGAAGGAAGATGCTGGCGCAGGAAGGGTGGGTTCAAGAACACATCCCCTGCCGGGGGGAGGGGGGCGGCAGGACCTGCTTCCATTTCCTTGCTGTTAACCCTATGAGACTGTACGTTCACAGAGGGCAAGACCCTTGTTTGACTTGGCAGTTCTGCTCATAATACTAAGAACCATAATGATGATTCGTTGCTTACCTACCTGCTTCTTCACATAGATGAGCTCTAATGTGCATGGTAGATAGCTACTCTCTGAAGATAGGGAAACTGTCCAAAGTTAGACAGTGGTATGGGGTGGATGGGTGCTCAAACTCATGCACTTTTTGTTCTTGCAAGTGCCCCCCACGTTCTTGACTTGGATGTTAAATGAAGGACTCAGCAGATACATACGGCACCAATGACCAGATTGGCAGGCCATTTCTTTCTCTCTACAGCTAAACAGTGAGTTGTCTTCCTTCTGTCTCATGCTGGCAGGCAGGGTTGGCCCTTGGACAGATGTGAAACCCCCTCCTCTCCCTTCCCTGTGTCTTTCCTCTCCTTTGAGCTGTCATTCCAGCCTTAGAAGCAGCACAGGGGCATGGAAAGAAAAAAAAGAGATGGGCTTGAATTATGATGTCACCAAAAGCTCTGCCAAATTATTTAAGCTCATTGAGCCTCAGTGTATGCATGTAATTAATAAAAGTAGCTGCCGAGAACAGTGGCGAGCATGTGGTGGTGTGGCGCGTTAGGTGGTGCCTGAGCACTGGGCTCAGAGCAGGTGCCCAGAGTGGAACTTTCTACCTTCTTTCCCTCAGACACCTCCCACTCCTGCACGAGCTGGGGTCCTGGTTCCTGGAATGATGACATGTCACAAAAATGAAGTTCTAGAAAACCTTACATGAGACTACAAAACTCAGTTCTCTGATCTTTAGTCATTTAAAATTTCACACACAAGGCTTGGGAGATTTTAATTCAATACAATCCAGTTCAGTTCTGTGAACACCGGCCACTTTCCTCCTCCCACTCACCATCTGTCCCCTCCCCCCAGCACCTGGCATAACACTGACCCTGGGGATGCAGAACTTGGGTCTCAAGGTGTTCACATGCAGGTTCTGGGAGAGGGGACAGATATTTAAAGGAACAATTTGAAACCCTAGTACCTTTAAGTGCAACACGATGCTGTGTACGAGGCCCCATAGTGGGAGGCAAGCGGCTAGCTGTGGCTTCTTGGAGTCAGCAGTGAATAAGCTGAATCTGAGAGAAGAATAAGTGTGTGCCCAAAGGGGAAGAAGGCAGGAAAGGCTTTTTTTTTGGGCACAGGAATCACATTGCGCAAGAGGTGAGAGCTGGTGCTGTTCGGTGGAGGGACTGGAGAAGAATTTCATGCACAGGACTGTATGCAGAATCGTTGGGTTGTTCTCCAAAATGCACCCGACTTTAGGACAGTTTGAGAACACTGTGGGTCAGAGTGTTTGGGGAAAAGCTGCTTGGATAATATGGGCCTCTGCTAAAGCAGAGATTACCTCCCTGCACCTCCCCCTACATCGCCAGTGATGATGCGGGGGTGAGATTTACATATTTGGCAAGTCTTTCTCCCCTGCCCCTTTTTCCACAGGTAGTATCATAGGATGATTCATTCTTTCATTGAAAAGCCAGTTTTTGAGAGCTCCTGGGGTGTGCCAGGCCGCATGTGTGTGTTGGCTCTGCAGAGTGGAAACCCCCATAAATATTTTTCTCAGTCCGGAGAGAGAGTGGATGTGTAAGCATGTAATTGCAATGCCCGTGGTACCCTCTAGAACAGAGGGACTGGAGGGTGGAACACAAGCCAGCTTCTAGTGGTAGCTCACAAGACTGAGCAGAGTCTTCACAGTGCTTTACTTGATTAAATTCAATTTATATGTTAATTGCCTTATCTACTTGTGAAATAGGTTTCTGTAAAAAGGAGGTGGAGAGGTTATGATGGGTGAGTGTGGGGTGGCGTTTATTAAGTACCTAAGGCCAGGGTCCTCTTATAGCTAGGATATCACATAGCAGCCCTGTGAAGTAGGCATTATTTTATTTTTAAATTCATTGTTATCACCTGGAATATCTAGATTTTTTTTAATTAAAATTTTTATTTATTTTCAGCATAACAGTATTCATTGGATAAGGAAGATGTGGTCCATATACACTATGGAGTATTATGCCTCCATCAGAAAGGACGAATACCCAACTTTTGTAGCATCATGGACAGGACTGGAAGAGATTATGCTGAGTGAAATAAATCAGAGAGAGTCAAGTATCATATGGTTTCACTTATTTGTGGAGCATAACAAATAATATAGAGGACAAGGGTAGATGGAGAGGAGAAGGGAGTTGAGGGAAATTGGAAGGGGAGGTGAACCATGAAGTAGGCATTATTAGCTCTGATTTCTAGGAGAGGAACAGGAGACTCAGAGAGGTTAAGCGACTTGCCCAGGGTCACACAGCTAGTAGATATGCCGGCCAGATTTTCAATCTAGGTTCACTGGCTTGACAGCCCAGCTCTTCAGGTACGTTGTAAAGGTGCCTCCTCTTTAAACCTGCATCGCCTGGGCTGGTTGAAATGTGGCTCACATGAGTGAAATAAATTTGTACTTTTTTTGAATTTTAATTAATTTAAATTTAAAATAAAAAAATGGAGACTTCATTCAGTTATTGGGGAGCTTTTATGTGTGCTTGAAACAACTTGGGTAAGTGAATCCGCTCTTCCGATTGCAAATTTGACAAACTAAATACAGATGAAGTATTCTGGATGGGGATTCCGTGTCCTTACTGAGCAGTGCTGTGCATGTAAAAGATACCCTGCGTTTTGGAGACATATTGACTCTATGTTGAAGTGATCATGTTTTGGATACATTGGATTAAATAGAAATACTTTAAACATTATTTTCAGCTGTTTCTTTTCACTTTTTAAATCCGGGTATTAGGAAAATTGACTATGCCAGGGCACCTAGCTGGCTCTGTCCGTGTGGAGCATGCGACTCTTGACCTCTGGGCTGAGAGTTTAGGTCCCGCGTTGGGCACAGAATTTACTTAAAAAAAAAAAAAAGAAAAAGAAAAGTTAAATACGTGGCTCGAATTTTATTTATGTTGAACAGTGATTTTCTAAGTGGGTTTTAAATAAATGAATGGGGATGCCTGGGTGGCTCAGTTAGTTGGGCATCTTCCTTCAACTCAGATCATGATCCCAGCGTCCTGGGATCAAGTCCTGGTTCCTTGCTCAGTGGGGAGACTGCTTCTCCCTCTGCTGCTCCCCCTGCTTGTGCTCTCTCTGTCTCTCAATCTTTCTCTGACAAATAAATAAATAAAATCTTAAAAAAAAAGAACTTTGTTAACTTGGGAGACAGTAAATTCTAAATTCCATGTCCTTACTGAGCAGCACCTGTGCACACACAGATAGACAGACAGACACACACACACACACATAAACCCAAATCAAAAGCCGTGAGGCCCCACAGGTCCAAGAGCATAACTGATTCCATAAACAATTTAGACTTCAGTATTCCAGCCGATTTCAGAGCTTTATTTTTGTCTGAGTCCATTATTACAAAGGTTTTCTGTCTGACTTTTCCATTACCACTCTATTTGTGAAGCTCAGATTCAATATTGGAAGCCTGAATTTTCCCTTCATACCTAACTTTACTGACAGAATAATATAGATATATTTGAAGGGAGAAAGGGAAATGAGATGAGGTAAACTTCAGAGTTAATGAAGAAAACACAAATGATATTGAGTGAGAGTTGAGTTATTTCGATAATTTAGAAAAAAAGAATTGTGACGAGTATTCTGATTTCTTCCTGATGCTGTTTTTAGTACTTTTCTGAGATGCTTGCCTCTCTAGGATTATTAAAGCTATTGCTCAGGATTTTAATGTCTGTTCTTCAACAGTTTTTCTTCTGAGGCTGGAGAGCAAGTGAATGAGAGAACGAGAGAGAAGGGAGGGAGAGGAAGATTGTGGTAAATTCATTTTGGAGGGCCACCTGGGTGGCTCATCAGTTGAGTGTCCGACTCCTGGTTTTGTCTCTGGTCATGATCTCAGGGTCCTGGGATGGAGCCCTGCAGTGAGCTCCCTGCTCAGAGGGGAGCCTGCTTGAGATTCTCTCCCTCTGCCTTCTCCTCCCCCTGCTCGTGCTTGCATGCTCTCTCTCTCAAATAAGTAAATAAATCTTTAAGAAATTTCATTTTGGATTAAGGATGATGTTAGATCTATAGCATTGGTGGTTTCATATTTGTGGCTTTAACTATTTATTTGCAAAGCATGGAAAAGCACCCTTCATGCGCAATGAATGGTCATTTGCAGAGGCAAAGCGCCAAAAGGGGTGGCATGAAGCGGGCCGCAGGAGCTCGTGAGCAGACCCAGCCATGCCCGCAACAGCACAGCTCTCTCCCGGCTTGGAGTTTTGTTCATTTTGGAGTACATAATAACCTTCACTGAGGGTTTAAAAAGCTACTTAAATGTTTTAGCTATATTTTGTGCATTCAATGGGGACATTGCACACTGTGCATGTTCAGAAACTTGGGGATTATCAAGTGTCTCAAGAGACCCTTGTGAACATCAATATCAGTTGGAATTAGAAGCATTTGGGACGCTCTGGACCAGAGAGCATTGCTGTAACAACCTCTGCATTGCTTTTCTAGAAAATTCCAGAGGATTTGTTGGCCAAATTCAGGGATAGCTGTTCTGCAGAGTGAAAATCAAACCTGGCAGGGTATAAGGAAATGCTCAAGTGTTGAAGCTGCACTTGAGTGGTCGAGGTCGTGGTCAAGTCTTTGCTGCTCTGGTTCTGCCACCATCCTTCCTGTGTGGGGCTGGGTTTTGTGCTGTGTGCTGTCTTTCCTAGGCTGGTATTTATGTATTTATTTTTAAAAAAGATTTTATTTATTTATTAGAGAGAGAGAGCACGAGAGTGGAGTAAAGGCAGGGGGAGAAGTGGAGTCCCCGCTGAACAGGGAACCCAATGCAGGACTTGATCCCAGGACTCTGGGATCATGACCTGAGCTGAAGGCAGTCGCTTAACTGACTGAGCCACCCAGGCGCCCTCCTAGGCTGGTCTTACCAGAATGTGCATGAAGTTCTCTTCTGTCTCCTGGCTGTATCTCCAGTGGACTTTCTTTTGTCCCAGAGATGCTACTTCCTGCTCTGTAAGTCTGCAGAGTCTGGCCATTCCAGACCTTGGCTACCCTTCTCGTTCCTTTCTTCAATTTATTTACTCACTCATTTCATTTATTCAACAAACATTTTTTGACTTCCTACTGTGTGCCAGATCACTCTGAGCACTCGGGAGGACCAAAACCTTTCTTGATGTGTCTAGTTCTGAGGTTTTTATTTAATAAATAATTAAAAACTCTCCATAGATGTATACTGAGCACCTTCTGTGGTGCTGGGCCCTGACTAAGGGCTTTGGGTTCTCCACTAAGTCTAGAGTGGGTTTTGCTTGTCTTTTCCTACCTCTCCATCTAATGTGTCCTTTTGATAGTTCTCAAGACACCAGTTAAGTCAACTGGTCTTTAGTATCATTGTTTTTAACTTAATTTTTTTTTTGAAAAGCTGATTAGTAAGATATGTGCAGTTCAAATACATAAAAAGAAAAAAACAAGAAGTGAAAACCAACGGAAAGGAGCAAAATCAGAGGAACAGTTCTTGCCCAAAATACATCCATGGGGCTCTGTTTCGTAGTGATGGACCAGAATGGTAGCTGTGTGTTTTTCTGGGTGCCAGCTCAAGAGAAAACTGTCAGCTTGACAGGATTTATGGAATTCCAAGAGAACAGCCATAAACCAGGAGCTCAGGAGAGGCACAGATATTCCCGGCAAAAACGTGGGCTCTGCTCTAAGTTCATAGGCTCCTCCTTCCGAGGACCACACCATTAAAGCCACTCTCACAAGATGACAGAGAGCAGGGTCTTTCATAGGCCTATTTGTCTGGCATCCCTCGTGTTGGCTGAAAGCGCACCATTTAAGCTCTGTTGAGTAAACACAAATTGATATGGTTCCCAACAGTGGTGCCCAGGCATGAAGCGTCTGATCTTGAACTTACTCTGAAGGTCACATACAAGCATATCTGAAGTGGGAGGGATCTAACCCCAAATATCTTCAGAGTGGGGCAGGTAGTAACGGTTTGCGTCCAGTGTGTGACAAGAGGTAGTGGTGTGTAGTACCATATCTGGTAAGGGCAGTTCAGTCACACTTAAAATACTGTAAAGACCAAACTAAATACTGGACCAGCCTGAGCCTTGGGTTGTCAGTTTGTGAATTCTTTCTTTCTTTTTAAAAAAGATTTTATTCATTTATTTGAGAGAGAGAGAGACATAGAGAGACAGAGAGAGGACATGAGCAGGGGGAGGGGCAGAGGGACAAGCCCACTCCCTTTGAGTGCAGATCCCCATGTTGAGCTCCATCCAGGACCCTCAGATCATGATATGAGCTGAAGTCACGCAGATGCTGAGCCACCCAGGTGCCCTCTGTGAGTTCTAATCTAGAAAAATAAGTGGACTGAAATAATCAGGTGAATGTGTCTAAATATTGTTTTCTACAACCGGGTCATCAGTTTTCTACCAGTTTTCTACAACCAGTCATCAGTAAATATTGGGCAGGGAGAATTCAAGTTCTTGCTCTTTAATCAGTGCTGAGAAATCAGTGGGCACATGTAAGCTTCTGACAGGTAAGTCCTCAAAATGAATTTCACATACTGGGATCACATATGTTCTGGGCATAGTGTTATGTCCTGGAGTTATGCCACTCAAGATAAACTATAATTTCTGCTTTCATGAAGCTTCAAGACATATATGCCATGAAAGCATAAAATGGAGTGTGATATATGCATAAGTATGTACCAGGGATGCACGGGGGATGGGAGTGTAGCACCCAACTACTGTGTCTGCAGGTCAGGGGGTCAGGAGCCCAGAGGGTCAGAGGGTCCAGGGATCAAGGAAGGCTTCACCCTGAGGAAGGGGGAAGGTAAAGATGCCATGGCAAAATACACCACCACAACTCTATAATTTGGTTCTAGTTGCCCCATGTACTTTCCCTTTTTTCCAAATGGATTGCAAAATTCATTCAAAAAGTTCATGCAAGTGCTACAATTTGGAAAGGTGTTTCCAATGAAACAAGTGAGAAACAATAGACTCCTAATTGGGAGATACATGCAGAATATGGCCCTTTGTCAAGTCCAAGTTTATTTATTAAAAAAAAGGAGAGAAAATTCAGATAAAACAATAGTGAATATTAATCTATGATAAAGATGAGCTATGAAAGCAAGAGATTTCTTTTTTTCTGACACCAAGAAGCCATTTGCACCTAAAACCAATTGCTTTTAATAAATATGCTCTCTAAAGCAGTGAGGGTTATTTTCTGTTACTTATAACGAAGAGCCATGGGTTATAGGGTCTCCTTCTTTGTGTACAGATTATGGTTGACTGGAAAGGAACTCTATTTTTTCATTGCTCAATGATTATGACAAGAATAGTGCCTGCCTCATAACATAACATGATCAGGAAGACAAAATGAGATTAAATATGGAAAGCTTGGAATGTAATTTTCATATCGTCAATGATGTACATTAACCATTATAAGCAATCACTTAAGTTTTAAATTCAACCTGAAAATACTCAAACAAGCCATTTAACCTCTCTGGCCTCACTTTGCCTTTCTGCAAAATGGAAATAACCCCTGCTGTATTTATTTCATGATGCATGTGAAAGCTAAACAAACTAGGGTGTGAGAAGATGCTTTCCGAAAATATGAAATTCCATGTGAATTGAATACAGTTCTATTATTTTGATTAAGCTCATCACCTGATTCTCTAGCTCACTCTGATCCCCAGCATGGGGGCCAAAGCTCAAATTCATTCTAGGTGACTCATTAGTTGTGCTGAGAGGGGCAGAAGGGAAGCTGACTGGGAAAAAATAATAGAAAAATCTTAAATTTTATGAACTTCAAAGTTTTACAATGCTTTATTGTTCCTGTGGGTCTGAAAGGAAATCTAATATCCCATTCTGAAATCTAGACTTGTCTTGTTCTATATGTCAAAATGTTTAGAACACTTAAATCTGCCAAGATCCCAAGGGTGCCATGAACAAAATTTTGGAGGTTGTCCCTATACCTGCCTCTTGTCTTCTCACTCTCTTTTCTTTCCAGTCATGGGCCCAGTTCGAGAAAGCAGCCATTAGCTTTTTTCTGTTTGGTTTGTTTCAACGTGTGCCCATGTGAGAAAGGTACCTCCAAGGAGCACAGAGAGCCCACTGGAAAGGCAATCAGGGCACCAGAAGGGAGGTGGTGTCTGAGCTGGTGACTGGCCAGGCCAGGAAAGAGAGAGACTGTTCCAGGGAGAGGAGATAAATATGGAGGTGGGAAGCCAGTGCCATGTCCTGGGAACAGCAATTAGTGATTTGGAATCACCCAGGGTTTAAGTTGTGAGGAGGAGCAGGGTTAGGAGGGAAGAAGATGGGGGTGGAAGCGGGGTTCAAAGGGTGCAAAGGGCTCACTCTTGAGGGTGTTGGGGACTTGGGAAGGAGTGACCCGCAGCATGGAAGATCCACTGGAGGGAAGGATGTGGGAGGCAGGAGGACTGGTAGGAGCCTGGCTCTCTCCTCTGGACTGCAGGTGGTGGAGACTGGCATGGGGCATGGCCGAGGAATGGGGAAGGGGTTAAAAGCATGTGGAATATGCACTGGGACAGTAGGTAAAGTGATCAGACTGGGAGGAGCCCAGCACGGCTATGCAGAGAATGGTGTGCCACTGACCGAAATGGGATGTATAGGAGGAGGAGCAGTTTTGGGGGTGGGTGAAGAGGGATGATCAGACAAAAGGGAAACACCTCTAGTGTTGACATTTTTAAATATTACTTCTGGTGTGTTCTTCTCACTGTTCCTTGGAGTGCACATTAGCTGTGATAACCCACCAGACTTGTGGGGACTAGCTCTA
The DNA here is from genome assembly GCF_963455335.1 of Martes martes. Classification (NCBI taxonomy): domain Eukaryota; kingdom Metazoa; phylum Chordata; class Mammalia; order Carnivora; family Mustelidae; genus Martes; species Martes martes. The sequence goes on along the minus strand of NC_137890.1, from coordinate 91,886,745 downwards.
TGGTTAACCTGGTCTTCTTACCCACCTACCAGCCTGGCTTCACAGATCAGATTCTCAGGATACGATAAGCATTTGTTACATGGAGTTCCCAGCACAGATACTGGAGTGCTTTTAGTCCAGCATTTCCCAAAGGATGTTCTGAGGAGCCCCAGATTTGTAAGGTGAGAAGCTGAAAAGGAATTCTATGTTTCACTCGGGGAATGCTGAGATCCACAAAGTCAAACAAAATTTCTTTACTGCAGGACTTCTCAGAGCCTTGAATATGTTCACATGCATGTGAATCCTCAAGGCGGGAGATTTAGAAGACAGCCTTTGTAGATATGCCTGATGATGGAATCTCTCTGGGAGAACAGTCATTATAATGCTAGTTCACTGGAAATACTCTGGAGAAAGCTGATTAAGACTAACCCCTCATTAAAAATATAATCATAAAATGTTTTAAAGAATTCAGGAAAACAGAAATGAGATAATGATTGTGTACCCTTCTCCCAGCTTTGATCGATTATACCATTATGCCCTATTGATTCAAGCATCTCAAGAACTATCATAGGCCAGATGCAGTTAATTCCCCCATGTAGCCTTCCTTGATCCCATCTCTTTCTGTCTCCCTCCTGATGTAAATCACACACTGAACTTGGCATCCATGCAGGTCTCACACACTTACTATGTATCTTTTTTTTTTTACTATGTATCTTTTTTATCACAGGCAGCATATACCAGTGCTGCAAAATGTTGATGTTTAATGTTGGAAGTGTTGCAGAATTGCGTCCTTCCACACCTTGCTTTTCCCCTTGACTATGTTGGGGGGATTCTCAGTGTGTGAATAAAGTACAAGCCATATATCCATTCTTCCATAGACAGACCTCTAGTGTGTTTTCAGTTTGTTCGTTACTATAAACAAAAATGCTGGTAATATTCTTGTCCACCTGTCTCCTTGGACACATAAGTGAGTTTCTCTAGTGATAATTTCTAGAAGGAGAATTATGGCAACACGTTCCTAGGAGGCAACAGCTACTTGTTAGTGGAGCTCCTGGTCCTCCACATTCTAACACTTGGTATTACCAGATTTCCCCTCATGCTCCTTGGTTTGATTGTTTGAATTTGCATTTTCCTGATTACTTGTGATCCTGATTACACCTTTTCATATGTTTACTGGCCCTTTGGTTTCTTCTGTGACTTCCCACTGTTTCTCTTTTTTGCCTGCCTTTATTTTTTTTAATGATTTTTTTCTCCAGTCTGCATCTTGGTTTTGATTTTGTTTATGACATTTTTTGTTGTACAGAAGTTTTAAAAGTTTGATATGGCCAAGTTTACTAGTGTTCTCCTATGTGGTTTGTGTTTGTGAATTCTTTGTAAAGTTCTCTCTACCTAGGAGGTGAAAGATACCCTCTATTTTTTTTTCCCTACAAGTTTAAAATTTTGCTTTTTACATTTAGGTCTTCAGTATAGTTTTGGGCAGTTTGAGACAGGAATCTGATTCTTCTGTTTTCCATTCTAATTGTCAATTGTTCCAGCACTGTGTTTTGAATAAGCTGTCCCTTCCTTGCGGATTTGCAAAGCCATGTCCATCATAGGTTGGGCTTACCCAGGATGGCCTTTCCTGTTCACTGCAGCACAGCTGAGGGAATGGAGTCACTCAACGAAGTGAGCAGGCTGCTCAGTGAGGGAAGGAGGTGGTTGCGGAACAGGAAGTCTGGGGACATCAGGTGAGGACCAGGGATTTCTGCACCACACTGGGGAGAAGAGCAAATGTGCTCTGGTATATTCTTCTCATCTTTCCCTTTCTTTCCTCTTCCTCTCCATCTTCCTTCCCTTCTTTGTCTTCTTTATCCCAGGTAGGCTGGTGTTTCAGCCTCCAGACCTGGTTTTTTAAAAAATTAATTAATTAATTAATTAGCATAGAATCAATATACAGTGTCCTATTATATTTCAGATGTGCAATAGAGTGATCCAACAACTCTATACATTTCTCAGTGCTCATCATGGTACCTGTACTTTTTTTTTTTTTAAAGATTTTATTTATTTTATTTGACATACAGAGATCACAAGTAGGCAGAGAGGCAGACAGAGAGAGGAGGAAGCAGGCTCCCTGCTGAGCAGAGACCCCGATGCGGGGCTCGATCCCAGGACCCTGGAATCATGACCTGAGCCGAAGGCAGAGGCCCCAACCCTCTGAGCCACCCAGGCGCCCCTGGTACCTGTACTCTTAATTCCCTTCATCTGTTTCATCTATCCCCCCACTTACCTCCTCTTTGGCAAATACCAGTTTGTTCTCTGTATTTAAGAGTCTGTTTTGTTTTCTTCTTTCTTTCTTTCTTTCTTTCTTTCTTTCTTTCTTTCTTTCTTTCTTTTTTTTTCTTGAGTAGAGTCCACGCTGGGGGGGCTTAAACTCACAACCCTGAGATCAAGACCTGAGATGAGATCAAGAGTCAGAGGCTTGACCAACTGAGCCACCCAGGCGCCCCAAGAGTCTTTTGTTTTGTTTGTCTTTATTTCCTTTGTTTGTTTGTTTGCTTTGTTTTCTTAGATTTTACATTCGAGACCTGTTTCTATGCATGACATAGCCATCAAAACACAGTGAGTCTTCAGGCAAATGATTTGCCAAAAATATGGCTGGGGAGATAACATTTCCTTTTCAGGAGCAGGGGCTGGTTGGGCTGACCTCTTTTCCATTTGGAGAGATGGATGGTTGGGGCCATTACAATCTACAGCACTTTGCCTTGGCTCCTGGTGATTCATGGCTACTAATCCCTGTGGATATATTTTTATTTTCTTGGATATATTGGGTGTACAGGTGGTATATATTGGAAAAGCCTGTTGTTTATTGACACGAGCCCAGTAAAGACTCTGATTAATCTCAAAAATAAATAGAGAAAAGTGGAAGGTCACACTCTGGATCAAGAGTGCCGATTAGACCCCTGATCCCTGAGTTATTTCTTTCCAGTTGAGAGAAATCCTCCCAGTGGAGGTGTCAGGAGATGGATGAGGACGAACACGTGGAGTGTGTGCAGGGCCCCTTTTGTTCTCTCTTCTAAACATTTACCATCTGTGCTGGTCAGATGTGCTTCTCTGACTCACTGGGAAAGAAGTTCAGCATCTTCTCTTAGGATCCCATTGTCTTATAGATGGTTGTTTGGAGACATTCTGTGCCTTCCCCTATGCCCTTGAGGGATCTGGAGGTAAACTTTTTGGGTTTCCCCTGTTACCTCAGAGGATTGGAAGTGCCTGGTGAGGTTCCCTTGGCGAATTCAGGAAAGTCTCTTGAGGAATGTTCAGGTGTGTGTCCCACGTGTCATGTGGCCTCTGGCATTAGCAGGACCGCAGGGCTGGCTGTGGGGCACTGTCTCCCATGGGGCTGAGCCTGTGCAGGAGAGACTGGAATGGTGGGGGGAGCACAAGCTAGGAAGCTGTTATTTGGAGATATGAGGTCAATCACCCAACTTGGCTTTGTACTCTTCCTTCCTCTCAGCCTGGCATTCTGGGTCTCTTGTTTTGCCTCCTGCATGGCGGGTGTCCTACCTCTCCATCCTCTTCTTCCACTAGTGGAATATAGCATGAACATAGCCTTTTGTCTGGAGAATGGGAGGAAACTTCTTGCAAATTTCCCTGCCTCCTGTCTGTCTTTCTGACAATTCACCTTCCACATTGGTTGCCAAAGGGAATTTCCAAAAACACCAAATGAATCATATTACTTCTTTGGTTAAACTCTTCCAGAAAAAGGGTTGGCCCCAGAAGTTGCACACATCACTCCTGTTCACATCCTTCTGCCTGAACTTGGGTCAGAGGGAGGCTGGGAAGTGAGGTGTTTACCTGTGCAGACATATGTCCAGCAACAGCATGGCAACTAGAAGAATAGAATGGATTTGGTGGTCAACTAGCTGTCTCTGCCATAGCACTGGGATATTTGATGCTTTGGTGATGTCCCTGTGTGGGGAGACTCCTCCCCTTCCTATCCAGCTCCCTCTTGAGATCCTCTCAATATCACTTCCTCCAGGAAGCCTTCCCTGGTTCCCCCAGTTGTCTAAACCACCCTCCCTTCTGAGCTCTTCTTGGGTAGCAACTATGTCTTATTCTTCTTTATATCTTCAGTGCAGAGTATAAAGCAAGGCACAAAATAGGGCAGCAATGAATGAATTATGGATAGATAGATACTGCAATGTTGGGACCCCCTTAGTGGTACTGGGGACAAAATGTATAAAGCTCTTTTTAAAATGTCAAAGAAAGACTCCAAAATGTCTGTCTTTATCATTACTGTTTGCCTTTCCTTGGTGCAGGGCTTCTGAAAACCTGGCTGTGCATTTGTATCACCCGGGGAGAGCATGAGAAATATAGTGTATGGGTCCCTGCCCCCAGAAGTTCTGCTGAGTCGATGTGAGGTGAGGACCGGGGGAAGCATGCTAAAAACAGAGACCCCTGGGGATCATGCTGCTGCCAGTCCTCGGGGAGAGGGGTATGAAGTTGCAGGAACCCAGTGGAAAATGAATTATGGAGGGACCCTGAGCTCCTTCCATTAGAGATGGGGTGGGACTAAACTATTGTCTGCCTGCCTTTCTCCCTCTCTCACTCCCTCCCTTCCTTTTCTTTGCCTAGTGACGACTTTCATTACACTCGGTAGCTAAGGGCTGAGAAATTCTAATCAGAAATGTATCCACTTATCCTGTAGCTTCTTAACTCCATCCAGTCCCTGTGGATACAATCTGCGGTGATTACATTTGATGAATTGCTAATGCCTTTGTGATCCCTGGTTCCACATCCCCCGTAGGATTTGAGCCAGCCCCAGGCTGCCCCGGCTCACTGCCCCCAAGGTGCTGGGCTCTGAGAAAGCTGGAAGCTCTAGAGCTGAGACCCACCTAGGGTCCTTTTGGAGGAGCTATGAGGACTTTTCAGTTGGGGGTTCTCTTTTTACTGCTCTTCAAAGTGACAGGGCACTGTGTGTACCTGCAAAGGAGGATACAAAGAGGGTAAACCCCTTGAGTTTCCCCGTGACCTCCCATAGAACAGTTATTGGAGTCTCCAAGGGAAATGGATAACTTTAGTTATAACATACATTTAGGAACGCATGGTAAAATGCCAGATTTCCAGAATGTAACGTCATTGTTTTCCTGAACTCTAAGCAACTGGCAGGGGTCCTAACCTCTAAGGCTGCAGTGGCCAGACAGGTAACATACTTGAGTGATTTAAGGTATTAGGGAGGAGTGGGGACTGTGGCAAACTAGAAAATATCTAAGAGCATTCATGTTCAAAGTCTAAGGAAATAGACTCGGCCAAACCAAACAAACATGCTGTGGGTTATTTTTATGATCAACACTCTGTGATGCCCCTAGTACCAGCATGCCAGTCCTGAGACCTACATGCAGGGCATCTTGGTCTGTTTTCCCTTGTGTCCCTATCCCCGCTGGTGTAAGCTAAAACCCAAGACTCGATATTGACTCCTTGAGAAGGGATCAAAGATCATCCATTTTGGGCCAGTGGGTGGTAATTAACTCTCACAGGATTTAGAAAGGAGCTAGTCCTTGCCCTAGCTTCGGGAAAGGTACATGACTCCATGATGGCCATTGTGGAACTTAGCTAACAGGACAGATGCACACATGGGAGAGTTGGAGATGGAGGTGGGGAGGTGGGGAGAGACAGGAGACTTACAATGATGATGGGAAGTGCTCATGGTTGTTCAATATGAGAGAGGCCAGAAGGTTCTAGAGCAGCGAGGGGGACTTCAGAGATGGGCTTGGCTGGTCCCTGCAGGGAGGCGAGATTTGGATGGGTGACAGTGATTTCTTGGACTGTATACTTGACCTGAGGTGTGATATTTCATCCTCATAACACCCCAACGAATAGTTCTATTTGTTTTGTTCACTTTACAATCAGGGCATATGACTCTTTAAGAGGTTGGATAATCATAGCTAGCACTTACTGCCAGGTATCGCTTTTAACACTGCATGTGTATTTACCTATTTAACCCCATGAAATGGTTTTTTTTTTTTTTTTTTTTTTTAAAATTTTTTTTTTTTTTATTTATTTGACAGACAGATCACAAGTAGGCAGAGAGGCAAGCAGAGAGAGAAGGGAGGAAGCAGGCTCCCCGCTGAGCAGAGAGCCCGATGCGGGGCTCGATCCCAGGACGCTGGGATCATGACCCGAGCCGAAGGCAGCGGCTTTAACCCACTGAGCCACCCAGGCGCCCCTGAAATGGGTTTTAAAAAATGATTATTATTGTTATCATTATTTTAAAGATTTTACTTATTTATTTATTTGACTGGGGGCAGGGTAGAGGGAGAGAATTTCAAGCAGAGTCCCCACTGACTGTGGAGCCAGACTCGGGGCTTGATCCCACTACCCTGAGATAATGACCTGAGCTGAAATCAAGAGTTGGATGCTTAACTGACTGAGCCACCTGGGCACTCTGGGTTTTATTTTTACTATCCCCATCTTACAGATGAGGAAACTGAGCCCCAGGGAGGGTGAGAAAACTTGCTGAGTATTACCCTGCTGATAAGGGGAAGATCTAGGATTTAAGCCCAGACAGGCTGGCTCCCAAGTTCTTGTTCTTAACTCCCATATTCCCTCCATACCTTGCCTGTTACCACATGAGTACTGAGTGGTGGGATAAATTCCAGATCCTGAATTGGGAACTCTAGGTACAATTTGCTGTCCCCCCACCCACTCCCAAGAGGATGAACTTAGCTAGAATGTGAGAAAGTGTCTTTTTAAAATAAGAGGTTTAGTTTCAAATGTTTGTTTGATGCTAGCCAGCCAGATAGTGTAGCTACACTATCCGCCCAGAACGAAATAAGACCAAGACACAGCAACTAAGTCGTGTGTGTGTGTGTGTGTGTGTGTGTGTGTATGCTGTCCCTGGACCAGTCGGGAGTCAGGTGAGTCCAGGTGGGGCAGGTGGTAGGAGCCTACCAGGATTTGGAGAGGAGCCAGAACCAGGACAGTTGAATTCTGTGTTCATCTTGAAACAGGCAGCTGCTTAATATGTTGATTACAGGCTGTTTTAAAATGCAGTGTATTAATAGAAAATTTGAGATCTATCCAGAAGATCAGAAGATGAAAAGCTAGTTTGTTACTCATTTTTCCCAAGAGGAGGGGGTTTGCTGCACTCACGGGGCTACATGGGGAAGCAGCAGGTTGGGCTGGGAGGCACAGGGAACAAGGGAAATCACGCGCAAGCAGCTTTACTGTGATTTCTGAGGAATGGGTGAGCCAGAGTCAGCACCTTTAGAATTGGCTCGTTTGCATCATCCCAGTGGGCTTGAGGGCAGAGGGACTGTCCCTGGTTGCCTGGTACTTAGCCCTGGGGTGTTTTAGGGCAGGAGGATAGTGGCTCAGAGTGTGAGAGCCATGTGAGGACCTGGTAGAGGAGGTGGGGGGTGTGGGACCTGCACTGGTGGGCTTGTATGTGCAAGGTGCACTCACAGGTAAGTTCGTTATCTCAAGGAGTGGGCCTTTCCCCAGAGACACCATCCCTCCAGAGCTGGCATGGCCCCAGGTGTCAAAGCATCAGAATACAGACAGTAAAAGTGTTAAGACACAGACCCTGATCTGACTTCTCTCCAGGGTACAGTTTCATTGCAGTTTTATGATCTCAACATATGGGAGTTAATTTTTCCAGGAAATTTTTTTTTTCACAGGCTGAGTATATCATGAGGAGCGCCCCCCTCTCCCATTTTATTATTCTTGGACTTAGCAAGGGTTGGGGCACACAGTGAAGGAGATATGGCTTTGCTGGACCAATGGTCAGATGCTGTACTGTGCACACGGAAGCTCCTGGTGTCTGCCATGCCCGTTACTAGAGCCTGTCCTTTGGAATAAGGACAAGACATTAGACCATGGTTCAGGATGTGGACTGCACAAGAGCTCCACACGTAAGGAGGTGTCCTTTACTTGGTAGGTATGTATGTTTATTAGACATTTCCAGCAGATGGCAGTCAAGCATCTTAATCTAACAAAGTCCACTCGGATGACATTTATGACAAACAGAAATAAAGCATCTCTAAGTGGCACCTAGATCCTGAGAGGGTCCACTGCCCAATGGTCCTGGTCTCAGAGGCCACCCTGCTGTTCCCCAGCTCTGTGAGGGTTGCAATTATATCCCATCACCCAGCAATAGACGGGCTTCTCAGCTTAGCCCCATGGAAGTTCTGTGGAGTTCCAAAGCAGCCTAACTTTTGACTCTGCTACCAGGGCCCTGAGGAGAGAGCAGGGAGGTCCCAGAAGGTCAGAAGGGTAGTGCACAAGTCGGTACATGATGTTGGGAGTCCTGAGAGTCTGGGAAAGGGGGAAGGTTCTGGGTCCCTTAGGGTGGGGGGTGGTGAGCACCTGCAGTCCGAGAGAATGGCTGGACATGGCAGGATGTATGCACTCAATGTGTAGGTTAGTTGTTTAAGGAGTCCTGTACTAGGTTGTAACCAGGAAACTGAAGCGTTAGGTCCAACTACTTGGACACATAAGGGGAAGTGAGGCAAAGAAGGTACAGCCTTGGACTTGTGTTCTTTTCTGTGGCTGGAATAGGGTCGGTGGTGACAGACCAGGCCGGGGCGTCTTCCCAGCTCTTGCTGGGCTTGGAGCAGGACCAACAGGTAGCTGGTCATCTGACCCTCTGTCCTTTCTGGGGAGGAACTTTAGGGAAAGATTACAAAGCCACTGAGGAAGAAGGTAAGACCCTAAAGAAATAGTGATACAGGGGTCCCAAGTCGTTCTGAGTGGGGTGCCCAGAAAGATTTGTTTTATGTTCTTTGAGAAAGGAGGAGAGAACAGGGAAGTAGAAGGAAGAAGGCGGGATGGTGAGCGAGACAGTGAAAACCTGAGTTCTTAGTGAGTGTGGGCTGTCAGGCAAGGTGCCCCTGGGCATGTGGTTGCTGAGGGGGGACAGGAATGTCCAACACACAATTTGAGTGTGTAGTGCAGTGTGCTGTGGGAGCTGGCTCCGTGGACCCCCTCCCTCAGGCATCAGTGAACTCTACGGCACTCACAGGTGTTTGGTCTAGAAGTTTCTGTGGGGTGTGTGTGAGTTTGAGAGAGAGAATAGGGAGAAAAGCTCAAGTTCAGGCCCGGCCAAACTGATGTGGTGTAGTATAGGGAAGGTGTGAGTGAAGGAAGGTCCAGAAGGAGTAATGGCCCTTTCCATGTAAGCCCCTCAGATCTAGAAAGTCATGGTGAAAGCTTTCAACCTCATGAACTGTGAAGTTAGGACTTTCACTCACTTAACACTAGACATCAGAGCTTATAAAGTCTAGCAGACATCTGAGTCCCATAAACTACCTTGTGTAGGCTTTGGAAAGCCTTCCTGATCCACAGAGGTATGTGTACCTACAGAGCCCTACAGAATGTTTCTGAGTTAACTAAGCTGCTAAAGGTGTCCCCTCATCTCGACCTATCAGGAGAATTTATCTTTTTTTAATTTTATTATTTTATTTTATTTTTTAAAAGATTTTATTGATTTGTTTATTTGAGAGAGAGAGCGAGCAAAATTGGGGAGAACAGCAGAAGGAGAGAGGGAAGCAGGCTCCCTGCCGAGAAGGGAGCCAGATGCAGGGTTCTATCCCTGGACCTTGAGATCATGACCTGAGCCCAAGGCCGATGCTTAACCGAGTGAGCCACCCAGGTGCCCCAGAATTTATTTTTCTCTTGATCTCCTCAGATACAACAACGCCAGGGAGAAGCATCCAACTAATACGTTCTCTCCTTTAGTAGATACATCTTTTAAGAAATAAATTTTGAATGGCTTTGTATTTGTTAATTCATTCATTTGGTGATTTAACATCTGTTTATTAGCAGCCTAATATATGGCAGGATATGCTCTTGGCCCTGGGGAGCCATGGAGAAGGTGGCTGCCCTTAGCAGATTTCAGGACGCAAGTGGGATTGATCAGAGTAACAGGGTCACATTTTTAGCAGCTACTTTTAATTTGCTTGACAAAAGAATTTGCTTGACAAACTGTGGCAGAAAGATCCCTGGGTAGAAATTACTTTATGCTAGGGAAAATCCAGGCCTACTTTCCCAGCACTGTCTGATATGCTTACGACGTTTTTGTGAGAGCAGGAAGGTGGGCAATAGGCTCTGGGTGGGCCTGGCCCACAGTAATCCTGGGCCAGGAGTCCTGGGGATTGGGCCTCACCCACTCTGCTTTTCCATTACGGAGACCGCGTGCATTCTTTGTCTCACGCTGGCTCTGTCAAGGGACTGCGAAGTTGTTCCGAACACCGAAGATAAAATTGCCTTGGAGAGCTCTCGTTTTGGTCTCCTGGTGGGGTGTAAACAAACACTTCTTGGAAGCTGAGCAGTGAAACCCCATTGCTTCAGGCCAGGAGGACTGCACAGATGGATGCCAAGCCTGTTTGGCTCTGGGAGTCCCGGCTGCTTGTGGCCTAGCACGAGGCGCCGTCATGGGGACTAGTGACGGAGCTGGGAGAAATCACGGCCCTGGGGCAGAGCGGGGGCTCTGCGCATGCCCGGGAAAGAGAGAGAGAGAGAGAGAGAGAGAGAGAGAGAGAGAGAGAGAGAGAGAGAGAGAAGGAACCGAGGTCCACTGCCAGATCCCCCAGCCCCTCCCCCACACCTCTCCCCCAGAGATGTGTGTGTTTTCCCACTTTAAAACTGAAATAACATTCACTCCTTTGAGTGTATACTTCTGAGACTTTTGAAAGAAAGTGTACAGTTGTGTAACCACGCTCAGGAGGTGGGATGACCCCGTGAAGCTCCTCGATGTCCCAGCTCCTGAAAACACTAACCCATTGCGTGAAACCTTATAAGTCATCGGCTTCGGGGCGCCTGGGTGGCTCAGTCGCTAGGCATCTGCCTTCGGCTCGGGTCGTGATCCTGGGGTCCTGGGATCGGGCCCTGCGTTGGGCTCCCTGCTCCGCCGGAAGCCTGCTTCCCCCTCTCCCACTCCTCCTGCTTGTGTTCCCTCTCTCGGTGTGTCTCTCTCTGTCACGTGGATAAATAAACTCTTAAAAAAAAAAAAAAGTATATTATAAGTCATCGGCTTCTTCCACTCCGCCCCGTGCAGTCGCCATTTGGCCACATGGTTGTGTATCAGTAGTTCGTTCCTTATCGCTGTGTAGCGTTGTTCCCTCCTCTGGTTGTAGCAGTTTGCTTATTCAGTCACTATGTGAGCTGTTTTTCATTTTTGGCAGTTACGGAAAAGTCCCAGTAAACCTTTGGGTACAGTTTCTGTGTGAAAATTGGTTTTCATTTTACTTGGGTAAGTCCTGAGAAGTGGGATTTGTGGTTTGAATGGTGAGTGTATGTTTAACTTAATAAGAAATGTCAGATTGTTTCCCAAAGTGGGCCATTTTGCATTCCCATCAGCTGTGTGCTAGAGGTTCAGTTCCTCTGCAACCTCGAGGGCACTGGGTGTTGCCAGCGGAGCACGAATGCCACCAATCAGCCATTCTCATAGGTGTGTAGTGGTATCTCCTTGTGGTTTTAATGTACATTTCTCTAATGGTGAATGACACTGAGCCTCTTCTCATGTGCCAATTTGCTAGAGGCACCTCGTTGGTAATGTGTCTGTTAATAGCTTTCCCCCATTTTTGGGTGGTTTGTTTTCTTGTTAGTCAGTTTGGAGAGTTCTTTATATATGCTGGATACAAGTCCTTTATCAGATGTATACTTTGCAAATGTTTTCTCCCAGTTTTTGGCTTATCTTTTCATTCTCTTACCAGTGTCTTTTAAATTACAGAAGTTCTTAAACTGATGGTTACCAGATGGGAGGTGGGTGGGGGAATGGATGAAATAGGTGATGGGGAGTGCACTTACTGAATCACTATTTTGTACACCTGAAACGAATATAACACTGTATGTTAACTATACTGGATTTAAAATAAGATAATAAAAAATAAATTATAGAAGTTTTAAATTTTGATGAGGTACACTTAATCAATTTATTTTTTTTTATAAACTGTGCTTTTGGTGTCATGTCTATAAATTCTTTGCCTATCCTGTGATCATGTCAATTTTCTCCTATTTTTTTCTTTTAAAAGTTTTATAGTTTAGGTTTATATTGATTATTCATTTTGAGTTAATTTTTATGTTGGATGTCAAGTTTAGGTTAAATTTCTTTTTCTTTTCTTCATTCCTCCTCCTTCTCCTCCTCCTCCTTCTTTTTCTTCTCTTTTTTTGTGTATGAACGTCCAGTTGTTCCAAAATTATTTGTTGAAAAAATTATTTTTTCTCCAGTGACTCTTCTTCGAATCCTCGTCAAAAATCAATTTGCCATATTCCTGTGAGTCCATTTCTGGACTACTATGTTCTATTGACCCATCTATCTATTCCTTCACCAATATTACACTGTCTTGATTAATGTACCCTAATAGCAGGTCTTTTTTTTTTTTTAATAGTAGGTCTTAAAATTGAGGAGTTTGAATATCATGACTTTATTCTTCTTTTTCAAAATTATTTTGGCTATTTTAGTTTCTTTGCCTTTTCATATACATTTTAGAGTAGTCTTGCCTGTATCTATGAAAAAATTAGGCTTGGATTTTGGTAGAAATTGCATTAAATGTATAAATAATTTGGGAAGAATTGATATCTTTAATAAGTTGAGTCTTCCAATCCATGAATATAGTATGCTTCTCCATTTATTTTAGGTTGTCTTCAGTTTTTGTCATCAATAGTTTATAATTTCCAGCCTATAGATGCTATAAAGTTTAATATTCCTGGGGTTATTGTAAGTGGTATTTTTTAAATGCTTTGTTTCCAGAGAATATAATTTTTTTTTAAAATGTTGACCTTGTATCTTGTGACTTTGCAAAACTCACTGAAGAGCTCTAGCTTGACATTTGCTTATTAACCTCATTTATAAATAATCCTTAGGTCCTAGTCTTTTTTTGTTGTTGCTGATGTTCTTCGAAATTTCTATGTGGATAATTATGTTGTCTGTGAATATGAATACTTTTCTTTCTTTCTTTCTAACATATACTTTTTTCTTTCTTATTCATATTCTGGCTAAGACTTCCAGTATGATTTTTAATAAGAGCGGAGAGTGTGGGCATTCTTGTCTTATTCCCAATTTTAGAATAAAAATATTTAGGTTTTCACCATTACATATGGTGATAGCTGTAGGTTTTTGTAGCTACCCTTTATTAGACTGAGGAGTCTCTCCTATTCCTAGTGCATGAAGACTTTTTGTCATAAATGAGTATTAAATTTTGTCAAAATTTTTTTCTGTATTGGTTGACTTGATCATGAGAGTTTTCTTTTGTAGACTACTAATATGGTATGTTACAATAATTGCTTGATCTTGCAGTATTGAACTAGCCTTGTGTTCTAGGATAAATTCCATTTGGTCATGATATATTATTATTTTTATACATTGCTGGCCTCAGTTTGCTAAAATTTTGTTGTAGATATTTGCATGCATGTTTATGAGACATCCTGCTCTGTCTTTTTATTTTCTTGTATTATCTTTGGTTCTGTGGTGGGCTCTTAAAATAAGTCAGATTCTATTCTGGAAGAGATTGATGTTATTTCATCTTTAAAGAGTAGGTAGAATTTCACATGAAAGCATCTGGCCTGGAGATTTCTTTTTCAGGAAGTCTTAAATTATAAATTCACTTTCTTTCTTCCTTCCTTCCTTTCTTCTTTCATTCCTTTTAAAAAAAAATATTTATTTATTTGATAGAGAAAGAGAGAAGTTAAGAGAGAGAGAGAGAGAGTTCCCACAAGCAAGGGGAGTGGCAGGCAGAGGGAGAAGCAGATTCCCTGCTCAGCAATGATGTGGGACTTGATCCCAGGACCTTGGGATCGTGATCTGAGCTGAATTGAAGGTAGATGCTTAACTAACTGAGCCCCCTAGGCATCCATGAAATCACTTTCTTGAATAGTTATAAGATTGTTCAGATTATCTATTTCATTTTGGATGAATTTAGTACTTTTGGTTTTCAAATATTGGTCCATTTCTATTATTGAGTTATATCTGTGGAACCATTTGTGGTATTCCCTTATCATATATTTTTTTCCTTTATCATAGTTTTAATTTATGTGGGATCTGTAGTGATACCCCATTTTTCAAGCTTATATTGGTAATTTATATTTTTTTCTTTTTCTATCTAAACTAGAGGTTTACCCACTTTTTTTGGAATCTTTTCAAAGAATCATGTCTTGATTCTATGGTTTTTTTCCTATCATTTTTCTCAATTTTATTGATTTTATGGGAAGCTTAGATTGCTGTTTTGAGACATATCTTTTTTATATATAAGCTAATTAATAACTCTAAGTTTCCCTTAAGTACTGCTTTAGCTGTGTTCAACTACATTTGAAAATGCAGATCTAAAAAATAAATCATGGAACACTACGTAAAAAACTAATGATGTACTATATGGTGACTAACACAACATAATAAAATTAAAAAAAATGCACATCTGCATTTTCATTTAGTTCAAAATATTTTCTAATTTGTCTTAGGACTTCCTCTTTAATCCATGGATTATTCAGAAGTATGTTGTTCGGTATCCAAATGTTTAAATATTTTTCAGTTATCGATGTAAATTCATTTTTAGTTTCATTCTTTTATTGTCAGATAGTATTTTATGTATGATTTCAATTCTTTAAAATTTGTTAAAATTTGTTTTTTGACCTAGAATATTGTTTATATTGGTGAATATTTCATGGGTACTTGAGAAGAATAAGTATTCTTTTTTTTTTTAAAGATTTTATTTATTTATTTGATAGAGAGAGAGAGAGATCACAAGTAGGCAGAGAGAGAGGGGGAAACAGACTCCCCACTCAGCAGAGAGCCCGATGCAGGGCTCAATCCCAGGACCCTGAGATCATGACCTGAGCTGAAGGCAGAGGCTTAACTCACTGAGCTACCCAGGTGCCCCAAAAATAGGTATTCTTGTGTTATTGAATGAAGTATTCTTTTTAAATCAGTTAGAACCAGTTGGTTGATGCTGTTCCATTCTTCTGTATATTTGATGATTATCTGTGTACTCAGTCTACTGATTATTGAGAAAGGAGTATTGAAGAATCTATGAAGGACAGGTGGTGCCCAATGATCCCTGCCTCCTGGTATCCCCATTCTTGTATAATCCACTCCCTTTGCGTGTGAGTGGGGCTTCTGATTTGCTTTCAATGAATAGAATATGGCAAAGATGATTGATGTTACTTCCACAATTGTATTACATTATGTAAGACTCCATCTTGAAGGGTGCCAAGAACACACAATTGGGAAATGGTAGTTTTTTCAACCTATCATGTTGGGAAAACTGGATATCCACATACAAAAGCATGGTATTGGACCCTTATGTCACACACAAAAATCAACTCAAAATGGATTAAAGTCTTAAATATCTGACCTGAAACTATAAAACTCCTACAAGTTCTGAAAACAGGGGAACATGATGTTGGCCCTAGGCAATGATTTCTTGGATATGACGCTGAAAGCCCAAAGCAACCAAAGCAAAAAGTGGGACAAGTGGGACTATATATAATAAAAAATTTCTGCAGAGCAAAGAAATAATCAACAGAGTGAAAGGGCAACCTATGGAATGGGAGGAGATACTTGCAAACTGTATATCTCTAGGGAGTTAATCTCCAAGATTTAAGGAGTTCCTGTAACTCAACAACAAAAAACCCCAAAAATAACCCGTCAAAAACTGGCAAGGCTCTGAAGAGACATTTCTCCAAAGAAGACATAGAGATGGCCAACAGGTATGTGAGAAGGAGCTCAATATCACTCATCATCAGGGAAATGCAAATTAAAACCTAACGTGGTCTCGCCTTATACCTGTTAGGATAGTCATTATAACTCCTACTGGTTAATGTGTTAAAAAATCAACCAGTGTTAGTGAGGATGTGGAAAACTTGGAAGCCTTGTTCACTGTTAGTGGGAATGTAAAACAATGCACTTGCTATGAAGAACAGCATGGAAGGTAATCACTTGCGACCAATTCATTTATGAAAAAATTATGAAAAAATGTGCTCACTTTTGTGTTTTGATCCCTGAAGACAAGAGCAACTCAAAGAACTAAAATTTTACCAGGTCGTCTAAGTGGGAAGCAAATGATTATTTAATAAAAACAACTCCTGTTTAAGCCATTCTGCTGTGTTTCGGTTGAGCAAGACTGCATCTTAAAACGACTTCTGCATGTTAATGGACCATGTGCTTTGGTTATCACATGCTTCAATTTAGATTCAAAACTTCCTTTCTGGTGGTCTCAGGATGTATATTCAATAAATAATCCCTGTATTACCCAAAGAATCCTCTATAAATTCTCCAATAACACACCTTAAAAAAAGAATCAAATGATGTTGTGTAGTTAAGTGTATCTGCTTACATGATGCTCTTTACTTCTTGAAGTCTCTTCACCACATCACAGAATGTCCCAATGAAAAGTACCTTTGACAACATGACTCTCATCCCCTGGGATAGGCAAGGACACAGGCCCACAGACAGGAAGTGCGTTTCCAGCATACATGGTTCCTTATTGACAGCCTCAGATGAGAATCCAAGAGGAATGACTCTCAGCTTTACCACATTGCTAGGCTGCTTTGAAAACCTTGTGTCCTTGAAGGGAGACTGTTCTTTTTGGCCATTTAGCAGAGTTATTGGGGCACACTCATTAATTAAGCGAGAATGTAAAACTGATTAGGATCAACATGTGTATCTTTCACTGAGAATGACTAGAGGCTTTCGGGAAAAGATGTTGACAAGGAGTTGGCGTTGGTGGACACCAGAGGACATGCCAAGAGGTTAAAGGTACTGATAAGAAGATGGCCAAAACTTGGAAGAAAAATATCACCATTGCCGCAACGTATTGCATAAGCCAGATGTTGCCAGTGGGCCCCATTCCCTGTCTTATTTAGACAAAATGGGCTCCATCTTCCATCTCATGCCCTATAGGAAGTTGAGTGCCTTCACCAGGGTTTTTGTGAATTCCTGTTAACACTTGTTTCTAGTTATTCCTCACTAACATTCTGGCTTTGTCAAATTATCATTTTCTGCTGTGCTTTTTCAAACTGCTCCATAATTTCTGCCCTGGCCTTGACCCAATCATGTGAAACTGATCTGTCTTATTTATTCTGTTGCATGCAAACAAACTCTCCAAGACTATTGGGTCGTGTCAAAAGGGCTCCTACTGGTTAATGTGGGGCAATTTGGCCATTGATAAAAATAACAACTGTACTATATTGAACACATTAAATATATTTAAATATAGGAGTACATAATATGATAATAATAATAATAATAAAAAGACCTCATTTATAACCTTTGGATTCTAGAAAAACTATTTGTTATTTTGAAAGTTGGCAAACAAAACAAAACAAAAACGTAACAATCTTTATCCTGCCCGTACCTTACTGACCAAACCTCACAGTAACTGAGTAGTTGACAAGGGGAAGCTTCGCTTTATAGAAGCTAGTAGATGCAGAAGGAACAACCAAATTAGAATACCGCTATTTTGCAACCGCTAATGAAATAATGGTGTGGGCACTGATCATCAGTGGTATTGGTATCATAAAATGAAAAACAGCTGGATATTACATGTCTCCCAATGAAAGTTTTCAACACTATTTAGGAAACAATCTGACCAAAAGAAATCAAATTATCAAAAGAGTTGACTGCATTACAGCTTTCTTCCTTTTGCCAAGACTACCTCCTAAGTGCTGTAGAGTATTTCCATCATGAAGGATTTGCTTCAAAATAGCCTGAGGAGGGAAAAAAATTGGTGAGGATAGAGATGAACAGGATCGTCCTTGGGCGGATAGTTGTGGCAGCTGAGTGATGGCTACCTGGGGCTTTGTTGTTTTCCTTCATGTATATTTGAAAACTTCCACAATTCATATGTTTCCTTATTGTGCTAATGTAGCATAAACAAAACAAGCCACACACACACAAAGCAGCTCTGTGTGGTAGATTTTCATGAAAAACTCAACGTTATAGTGAGGGAGGTTACACCAAATAGTTCATTTAACCCTGAATATTAGACTGTGTTTTCTTAAGAAATGATCTTCAGCTTTTTCAACCACTCCAAACCCAATTGACTTCTTTTTTTTTTAGATTAATATAGACACTTTATTTTTTTTAATTAAATTTTTTATTTATTTTCAGCGTAACAGTATTCATTGTTTTTTCACCACACCCAGTGCTCCATGCAATCTGTGCCCTCCCTAATACCCACCACCTGGTTCCCCCACCCTCCCACCCCCCGCCCCTTCAAAACCCTCAGGTTGTTTTTCAGAGTCCATAGTCTCTCATGGTTCACCTCCCCTTCCAATTTCCCTCAACTCCCTTCTCCTCTCCATCTACCCTTGTCCTCTATATTATTTGTTATGCTCCACCAATAAGTGAAACCATATGATACTTGACTTTCTCTGTTTGACTTATTTCACTCAGCATAATCTCTTCCAGTCCTGTCCATTGACTTCTGAAGTGTTTGGTTTCTCCTGTGTCTACTGCCACTTCCCAACACTGGTGATGCCAGAAAATGCTCCGACTTGACTGTGTAGAGCAATTTAGTAGTCCTGACCCCAAATGTCAACTCTGGATCTTCCTTTGCAAATCCGATGTTTCATTGATGGGCTAGACAACACACGTTTGCTCCGGATTTCACAGCTTCCTCTTGCATTCAATAGGGTAAGGGCAAAGCTGCCGTAACAAAGAAAGCCACAGTGCTATGCCTCCAAAAGAGGAACATAATTCATCTCTTCCATCCTGGCTCCGGGCATGGGTCATCCACCTCCGCTCTATGCACTGATTCAGGGACACAAGTTCCCTGCAGCTGGCACCCCAGTCCTGGCACAGGGAAATGTCAGTGAGAACGGGAGGGGGTGTGGGAAAATCCACGCCGTGTCCACAGGAGCAGACTTGGAAGCTGAACACGCCCCCTCCTGCCCACACCTGCTGTACCAGCACTTGGTAGCAAGGCTCCCCAGCTACACAGAGCTGGGGATGTAGCTTCTCCACAACCTTGTGTTCAGCCATGGCTTTGCATCTGTGGCAGCAGGAAGAATGGATTTGGGAGTCCATCTCCCTGCTCTCAGTCTCCACAAAGGACACCGAGAATTAGTCCCTGTCAATAGTGTGACCAGCATGTGGCATGCATGGCTGCTGGGCAAATGCAGCTGTGTCTTTGCCTCCTGCTTGCCTGTAAAGGTTGCAAGGCGGTGGCAATTTTGCACTGCCCTGGGGTGCGACTCTGCCAGGCCCACCCCTTCTCTGCCCAGTCTAGGGTAACAGACTGTTGCATGGATGCTTACGTCTGTCAGTTCTGTAATTAGAATGTCGGGTCCAAGTGAGCAGCTCAATTTGGAGGTGCGTATTCTCTTCCCTCCCATCTTGGCCCTGCTTCAGGGGATGCAAGTGGCTTTTTCTTAATTTCTGTACCTCTCCAGATTCCAGTCTGTTTTAGACGCTCCTGAGCAGGAAGGTAGAGGTGCAGGTGGAGAGAAGGACCCATCTCATCCCAGCTGCTTTGCTTCTGCTGGGAGCTCCCTGCCCTTGAGGCCTGGCAGATGCATGGAGCTGACTCGTGTTGGGATTCAGAGCTTCCCTAATGGGTCTCTTGACTGATTTCTTTGAGCAGGACTTTGCTTTCTTATTCTGGATGGTGGCTTGAGGAAGCTCCTATGGTCTTAACCTCCGACTTCTTGCTGCAGAGATGTGTCTAGCACAGTGGAGGGTGGGGGGGGCATTAGTAGTCCCAAGACATTCCAGCTGGCTTCCTCTCTCATGGGGCTGACATCCTTCCTTGGGAAGCACTCACACCAACCTTGCTCTGGGGGAGGGCGGGCCAATCCTGTTTGGCCACCTTGGACCTCTAGATTTGCCTTGTGGGAGTTGGAGCCCAGCACCCACCCTCCCCAGCTGTTGAAGCCTCATACCAGACAAACTCTCCACAAAACCCTGTCCCCCACCCCCTGTGAAGTCCTTCTTCCCCACCTCTGCATCTGTTTGGGAGGGAGTTGGGATTTCCATCACAGCTTGCCCTAAAGATCTGATGCCTGTTTGTACTCATGGAGACGAGGGAATTCTCAGGCTGAGAATGGGGTTCTCATCTGACCTTTGTAAATTCTGTGTTTGGTGATCTGTCTCGTGGGCAGTTTGCTATTGGACACCTATTGTCTTGGATGCTTAGCACAAATTGAAGCAGGAGGCGCTCCATCCTCTCATCCTATGATAGACATGAATCATGCTGCCTGCAGAAGGCCAAAGCAGCTCCCGTCAGCTTTGGCTTAAAATTGTCTTTTTTTTTTTTTTAAAGATTTTATTTATTAGATTGAGAGAGACAGAGAGGGAGTGAGCACAAGCAGGGGCAACAGCAGGCAGAGAAAGAAGCAGACTTCCCACTGAGCAGGAAGCCCGATGTGGGACTCAATCCCAAGACCCTGGGATCATGACCTGAGCCGAAGGCAAACTTGTAACCGACTGAGCCACCCAGCTTTGGTCTTAAATAACCCTCTTTATCTCCCCGCTACAGTGGGACACCTGAAAGTGGTACAGCCCTTTCTGCGGAAAACAAACCTGATAGGAAAGCCAGCGTGAACGTCCTGCTTGTGTGTCCCTGTCTTCCACTCCTGCCCGGGGCCAGAGAGAGCATAATGACTGGGTGGGACAATCTCTTTAAAAAGAATTTTTATCCTTAGCTTTTTGCCATGTAGCTCATTAGGAAAAATAACACTTTCATATTGGTATGACCTGTGGGTGTTTTCTTTAAATTCAGCAAAACAAATGATTCGGATTCTGTGCACTTTTCCTGCCACATAAATTGCAATTATTAGGTCAGTGGAAAGTAGCGGGAAGGGGAAGCCCAAGGCTGTGTTTATTAGACCCAATTAGTGTAGACCTTGGATTAATATGTTTGCACTTCCATATGTCCGAGCCCTTCTCAAGGCTGTGAGGCCAGTAGAAAATTTACGGCAAAGTGGGCAGAGGGGAGAGTCATAGCCCAGTCACCTGGAGACAGTGGTCCGTCATTATGTCAATGTGTCTTTGAGTCCCAGAGCCTGGAGCCAAAGGGATCCATGCCACGCACCACAGCCAACTGCCTCCTGAGCGCTGGGAGCTGAGGGTCTGTGTTCAGGGTGGAGAAAACAGCCTCTGGTGCCAAGGAGCTTAGAATCAAGGCATGGAGAGGAGGTGAGTGGAAACACACCCCTGGTCAGCTGCCCCAAAGGCTAGTCCTTCCAGGGCCCACTTGCAAGCACCGTCTTTGTTTGTGGGGTGCTCTTCAAGCCTCAACTCACCCAGCACAGCTGCACATGACCCCCACCTCCAAGGGCGCTCCTCTGCTTCACTTGCCCCTGGGCTTCCTTCCCACTTGGCCTCCAAGTTCATGCTGACTGCCCTTCTCTGGCCTGTCCACTGCATGTCCAACTTCTGCCCCATGAGTTCAGTCTTTGCCCCATGTTAATCATGAGGGTCCCTGGCCTGGATCCAATTGCTTTGACCGCTGTTCCATCCAGGGTTTGAGCACCATGGCTGGCCCTGCCCCTCACCCCGCCACAGAGTCTCACCCAGCCCCGGGTCTCCCCCATGATCTCGGTCCAGCTACGTTCTCTGGGGAAGAGGTGGCAAACCTGTGAAGTTAACCCCCGAGAGGATGGCCCGTCATGAAATACCAACTTCCGTGGGCTTAATTCAAAAGAAGCCTCCTGTTTAATACCTGGTTATTTCATGTACTGTCTGCTTGAGTTTGGGATGCTTGTTCTTGGAGAGCTCCGATTTTTTCTCCAGGAACTATGATGGCATCCAGTTCAGCACTTCCCACCAAATTTGGGGCTCGTCGACGGCTAAAAGCTCAGAGTGCACCTCATTTGGGACCTGCTTTCTGGTCACTGCGCCTGTATTTCCCCAAACATGCCGTGCTTTGCTCCGCCTCCAGGCTCTTGCCCCTACTCCCTCCATCAGCAATAATGGTCTCCCTTGCACATCGTTGAGCTCCTAATGGTCTTCTGATGCCCAGCTCTGGGTTCTTCCCAGACTGTTCATGTTGATCTAATTCTGTTTTCCTTCAGGCAAATGGCATCTTCCATACATTGTATTTTTCCTCAGTCATAACTGTGATTTTATATTTCACTTTTTCCTTGTAGATCTTGGTTCTCTGGAAATGACAAGGTCCACCCTGTGCGGACACCAGCATGAAGGAGGATGGATGTGGGTGTAGAGATGCTGCCAGCTCAGGGCTCTTCTGAGTGGAGGGCCTGGATGCCGAATCCCTTCAAGCAACAGAGTTGTCCAAGATCATGGTGGGACCAAGCACAGTTCTGCGGTTTTGCTTCAGGAACAAAAGTGTCCTCTCCTACAATACCACCACTGTGGAAAGGCAGCCCAGGCTGAATTAGTTACTTCCTCCAGGAGGGGTCCAGGGACTCATTCCCTGACTTACTCCATATAAGCCAGTTGCTAGTAGAAAGCAGCAAGTGTACTGAATGCTGAGGAACACAGCAGAACGAGTCACCAAGTCAACAGCTAATAGGCAGTGGATGATCATTGTCCTTTTCCCAGCGTGTATTCTTGGCTCGTTTGTTACAAATCAATTGCCTATCTATGTTTATTTCGGGACTCTGTACTCTGTCCCATTGATCTATGTGTCTGTTTCTATGCCAATACCATACTGTTTGGATCGCTGTAGCTTTGTAATACCTGATGGCTCTAGCTTTGTCCTTCTTTCTCAGGGTTTCCTTGGCCACTTGGGGTCTTGTGGTTCCACATAAATTTTAGGATGTTGGTTCTATTGCTGTGAAAAATTCTGTTTTTTTAAAGGTTTTTATATGAATTCCAGTTAATTAACATACAGTGTAATATTAGTTTCAGGTGTACAATATAGTGATTCCACACTCCTGTAAAACACCTGGTGCTCATCACAAGAGCCCTGGTTAATTCCTATCATCTGTTTCCCCTTCCCCCTACCCCCTTCCCTTCTCGCAACCATTCTCTGTAGGTAAGTTTATTCTCTGTGGGTAAGAGCCTGTTTTTTGGTTTGCCTCTCTTCCCCCGCCCCACACCCTTTGCTCATTTTCTTTGTTTCTTAAATTCCACATATGAGTGAAATCATATGGTAATTTTCTTTCTCTGACTTAGTTCACTTAGCGTAATGCCCTCTAGCTCCATTCATGTCGTTGGAAATGGCAAGATCTCATTCTTCCTGACAGCTGAATAGTATTCCATTGAATGTATGTACACTGCCTCTTCTTTATCCATTCATCAGTCAGTGGACACTTGGGCTGCTTCCATAGTTTGGCTATTATAGACAATGCTGCCGTAAACATAGGGGTGCACATGCCCCTGTGAATTAGTATCTGGTTGTTTCCTGTATCTAAATTTTTATATCTTCCTTTAATAGTTTGGGTTCTTTCAGCATTAGAGATAGGATTCAAGAGCAAGGAGTTTATTTAGGAGGGCAGGAAAATGATACAAAAGAGAAGCTTGATGAGGAGCTGGAGTATGTATGCACCCCCTCTTGTGCATATTTGGGTGAGGACTGCTCCCAGGGGTACTAATTCCCAGGTATTTCTGCTCTGCAATCCAGGTAAACAGAGCTGACTTCCATGGTTCCAAAAAAGCCTGTAGGTCGAGAGGTGCTCATGCCAGCAGTTGATAGCTATGTGGAGCACCTAAAAGGATGGGGTTTGAGGGAAGTAAGTGGAGTAGTGACAGCATCTCCTACACCCCTAATGGCCACAGACCCTGGATTCTAGTCCTGGTTCTGTCACTAACAAGCTATTTGACTTGGATAAATAATGTGACCTCAGTTTGGATAAGTAATGTGCCTCAGTTTCCTCAAAAGCAAAATGAGGGATTAATAGTTTCATCTCTCCAGGTAGAATATAAACTCCTTGAGACCAGAAACAATGCTCTGGACACCCTTTCTTCCAGGTAAGGGCCTAGTTCATTGTAGTCCTCATCTTGCTGTTTCTTCTGTCAGTCACTTTAATTGAGACCTTCGGGAGACTTGGAACAGGCAGAACGTTTGTCTTTCCAGAAGGAACGACAATATTGTCATGTGTGTGCCTAGTTCTCCGACACTAAACATCGCTTGATGTTTAACACAACTCTGGAAGCAGGTAGAGCTGCTGGTACTTGAGTCAGCTGATGGGGAGAAAAGCAGGGGCACAGAGCTCTATGTGCACTGGGGACCCAGAAATGGTTGGCACAGCCAATGACTTAAACATTCCCTCTAGTTTTGGCTGCCTGGCAGGTGCTGGATGGCAGAATCCTGTGTACGTGTAATTTTGAATGGACACAGAATCTCAAATGTCACCCACAGCCATTAGGTATGCAGAGGCTCTCCTTGGTATGGGCCATTAACTACCATTTATGAACTGGTTTAAATCTTGTGAACAGTGCATCCAGGGATGACCTTGGCTCAGGTGTCAGTAAATTATGCTGCACAGCTTTTTGCTTCATACCACAGTCCCTGGTCTGAAGGTGGTTAATTATTACACAGTCAGTAGGCATGTCCTTTCTATATTCATGGGGTTTCCACTTCTTGGTTGTCTGCTTATTTTCAAGTACTTTCAGAATTAGTCTCTGAATCTTTTCTGACTTCTCTGAAATGTATGGTTTAATTTCCATCAAGAATCATCCATGTTTGTATAAATAACCTCCAGCGTGACTCTTTCGCTGTTCAAACTATATGAAGTTATTTTTGAGATGCTTGGGACTTTTGAACAGGAAGCCTGGTGAGATTGTTCCAGAGTTTGAGGCTTTAGTCCTTCTTCACTTTAGTTTCCATTTTGTGCTAAGATGTATCATAAGACACATGATTTAAAAGGTTTGCTCCTTTTGATATCATCGCTCCCCACTCCGTGTAACCCCCTTCCAAGAAGAGTGTGAGGCAGTCTCTCTATGCATGTATATGTTTGTATATTCAACTAGATAAAAAAAAAAGATGAAGACATTGAAGTCATGGCAAAATGAGGGTGCACAAATGAGATAAATTCAGGGCCAGGCTGGTGTACAAACACTGGTTCTAGGGTTTGGTGCAGGTATTAGACCTCGTTAAAAATTGAGCTCTGACCTTAGTAGCCAGAGCAAAGGAACACTATCCACAAAACTCTCAGTGTCATTAGAAAAATAAAATCCAGTTACTTAGCAAAAACTCAGAGTTTATTACTGAGACTGATGACTTTCACAAAAGGGCAGAGTATTCCAAACCTTGGCATAGCTATGAGGAAACTGAGATAGGTCTGTGCTCATGAACTGTGCTTGGGTGTGTAGCCATGTGTCTGTGTGTTGGTGTGGGGCAGCCCTGGGTGGTCTCTAGGGAGCTGAAGCCCCATGGGAATGGGGTGAGTTCCCAGGCTGGGCTCTCCTGTGTGGTTGATATTGGAAGAGGGCCTTGGAGACTACCTCCCTGTCCAGGCCAGCTTGGACGTCTGGGAAGACTCAGAAGAGGACTCCTTGTCCACAAGGACCCTTCACAGGGTACATTTGCTGAGGCTGAGCATGAGCCCTTTCTTGGCTACCATAGGTCCTGCTGGTCTTACTTGCCTCGAGGAGATTCTGAGCTTCCCTTGCACTCGGAGGACTAAACCAAGGGGTCTAAGAACGAGGAGGGCGGGCAACCAGTTCTGTCTTGATTGCTGTGGTAAGGAGACAATCAGGTACCGAGAGCTCAGGGAGGTGATCTAACACTGGAAGGCATTGTCTCAGAATCAGATGTGTTGATGTGCTGATAACGTTTGTTTGGAGATGGATCCAGAACATGAAATAACAATGCTGATGGGATCATCTCTTCAGCCAGAGAGACAGATCAGATTCTGTGTTCTGACAACCACTGATTGAGTAGATTGGCCTCAAGATCTTTGACTCTCTGATTCATAGCAGCAATGGCCACGGTTGGCAAACTGTGGAAGAGCCAAGATGCCCTTCAACAGATGAATGGATAAAGAAGATATGGTCCATATATACAATGGAGTACTACAATGTCTCCATCAGAAAGGATGAATACCCAACTTTTGTATCAACATGGACAGGACTGGAGGAGATTATGCTGAGTGAAATAAGTCAAACAGAGAGAGTCAATTATCATATGGTTTCACTTACTTAAGCAGCATAAGGAATAACATGGAGGACCCTGGGAGGTGGAGAGGAGAAGTGAGTTGGGGGAAATCAGAGGGGGAGATGAACCATGAAAGACTGTGGACTCTGAGAAACAAACTGAGGGTTTTGGAGGGGAGGGGGGTTAGGGGGTTGGGTGAACTTGGTTTGTGGGTATTAAGGAGGGCACATATTGCATGGAGCACTGGGTGTGGTCCATAAACAATGAATCTTGGAATGCTGAAAAAATAAAATAAATAATAATAAAAAAAGATCTTTGACTGTCTGAGTGTGTATGTATGTGAAAGTCCATTGGCCTAAGATTAAAGTGTCTTGTTTCCTCTCTACTTGACATCCCTCCACCAGCAGTTTCTCCCATGCTCTGATCACTTGCCTTGGATCATTTTCAGTTTCCAGGGATGGTTTCTTGAGATTGTTGCTTAGCTTTTGGTGCTGTGGATAGATAAGCATCCCTTTCCGTCTGGGACTGGAGAACCCTCACTGTCATGTGCTTTGTGGACCACCCATGGCTAAGACTTGCATGATCACTGTGGTCTCCAGGAGCTTTCAAAAGCAGTGGTTACAGAGACTTCTGGTTCAGGGAGACACCTCAGACTCAGAGATAATTTTTCTGCAGGAGTCATCAGGCATTTAGATATAGAGAGTCTTTATTGGACGGTTGCTGGGTACTCTCTGCTGCATAACACTACCTGGGGGTGTGGAGAGCTTTTCTGCACACTTCAGAGTGCTTTTCCTCAATTCCCGCCCTGCCTCTGTGAAGGAGTACATCAGTTACAGTGTGTCTGCTTCCAAGTGACCTAAAAATACTCCAACTGGCTTAATTTATAAAGAAGATTCACTGGCTCATTTGTCTAACTCATATGCTTAGAAGTAGTCTGTATTCAGGTGAAGCTTGATCTAGGGCTCAAAATGTATCCCCAGGGCCAGGTACTCCTCTTGTCTTCATCCCAAGTGGCTCCTGGCCACTTGGGAAATCATGCAGTTTCAAAATAGTTCCTGGAATTCTAATTCTTTCAACCCCACATTGTATCATCCAGTGGAAGAGAAAGCGTCACTTCAAGGAGACTCACAGAACAATGAGATATTGCTGTCTTCCTATAAGCCCCAGGAAACTCTTTGCCTCTCCTTGGCTCTGACTAGTCTGTGTGTCCATCCTTAAATTAGTTCTTGGGGGCCAGATGCATGGGATTCCAGGACTGACTCAGGATCCCTCCCCTGGAGGATTTCAACCTCATCAAATCACATGGCTAAAAACAGGTACGGAAACAAAGGGTCTGTTCTTGAAATTGGGTCTGTGTATGCAGGTGGGTGAGAAGTCATACATCCAGCTAACAGATGAGAACCTGAGGCTTCTCAAGGATCATGTAACAAGATGACACACATAGGTGGTATTTTTTCTCTCCACCCATTAACTGTGAATTACTAAGGATTGGGGGCCACTGGGTTTTTTTCCTTGCTTCTCTGGGATTTAGGGCATGCAGAGCATGCTTACTAAGTATTTGTGGAAGGTAGTTAAGGGTGTGTGAGTTAGGGCAATGGAACTAGTTGGGCTCAAATGGTGGTTTAAAGTGGAGACATAGGAAGCAAATCAGAACAGATTTTGAAAATCTGTAAAGCAGCTGAGAATCCAGGCTTGATCAGTAGGGAGAGATACTCTCCAGCAGAAGATGGGGGTGACTTGGTGACGGGGTGCAGAATATGAATGGAGCGGGCGAGACCACTGCCTGGAAGGCCAGTGAGGAGGTGGTGCCAGCAAACCCATGCCGTGGGACTGCAAGAGCCTGGAGAACATTCTATCCCACACTGCGTCCCCACCAGCACCACCACACCACCCGCCAGTGCTAACCACTGCGAAGAGAGAAGTCACTGTTTTGGAATTTGGGGCATAATAGGCAGAAGAAATTCACAGCAGGCCAACATGATTTATTTCCTGGTCCCATTAAGGGTTTGATGTCCTTGGAGGTTAACTGGGATACTAGGGGACATCTGGCTGGCTCTGTCAGTTAAGCACCTGACTTTGGCTCAGGTCATGATCCCAGGGTGCTGGGATAGAGTCCTGCCTCGGGCACCTCGCTCAGCAGGGAGCTTGTTTCTCCCTCTGCCTGCTGTTCTTCCTGCTTGTGTGCTCTCTCTGACAAATAAACAAAATCTTAAAAAAAATAATTGGGAAACTAGGGTGGGACTTTGGGTCCCCTTTGAACCAAGAATGTCTGTTGGCATCATCTTGTTTTATCAGACACAGATGAGGAGATTCAGCCAAGGATGAGCTGTGACAGAAATCTCAGGTTTGGGGCACCTAGGTGGCTCAGTGGGTTAAAGCCTCTGCCTTCAGCTCAGGTCATGATCTCAGGGTCCTGGGATCAAGCCCCGCATTGGGCTCTCTGCTAGGCGGGGAGCCTGCTTCCCTTCCTCTCTCTCTGCCTGCCTCTCTGCCTACTTGTGATCTCAGTCTGTCAAATAAATTAAAAAAAAAAAAAAAAAAAAGAAATCTCAGGCTTCCCACATACATTGAACAAGGGGCCCCAGGCACAAAGTAGTACTTGTTCTAGAAAGGTGGACTCCCTCAGTGTACTTTGTGCCCTGGCCCGGCTGTGGGGCTGCTGCCACCTTGCTTTCTCAGGGTGTGGTTGGCTTCCCTGCTTTAGCAAATGGAATGCAGGCTCCTGGGGCCCCAAAGCATCGTGGGAGGGCACTCCCACTCACCGCTGCTTGTCAGGTCTTCAGGCTGGTATTTGTTCTTCCCCTGACAGGAGGCCAAAGGAGGAACCCCTTCCGGTCTTTCTGTGCTGATTGGGCCTGTCTGCACCTCTGGGAGAGCGAGAAGTCCCCCAGGTGTTTCCAGGCCCCTGGTGCCTTGTCTTCCAGCCTCCTGGCAGGATGCCCTCTCAGGAGACACTGGGAACTTGGGTGCACTCTGTCTCCTGGCTAATCCTGCCTTTTCTGTGTACCACGTTGTCACTGGGTGGCCTTCCTCAAGCTTAACTCTGCTGAAAGCCACTGACAGTTAATAAGCCAGGTGTGATCTCCCAACAGAGTGGCCAATGCCCAGCCCTCCATGGGAGTACAGGACATTTGGGATAACTATTCAGCCCTACACTGGGACATGTTAGGGACAAAACCCTGGTTTTCTCTTTCTACCTGTGGAGGATTCCAAATGATTTTGAAGGTGACACACCTTCCGTGGCTTAGGATAATAAAGGTCACTTTAAACCTAGAATTCTATCAGAACTAAAAGAATATTCATCGTCTTTGAGTTGAAGTCGGTCATCTCCTGGGATGCTGACAGAACAAAGGTACAGCCCAGCAGGAAGGCAGGAAAGTGTCCACTTTTGGCTTCATAAGTTTATTTATTTCTTATATAGAGGCTCAGAGGCAATTTAAAATAGGAACATGTAAAATAAAATAATGTAAATATAGCAACAGAGATTTAGGCCAAAGGAAAGTAAGAATAAGCAACATGGATTCAGTTTGGAGAGAAGGGAGGAATTTGACTCTGAACTCCCTGGCAGCCGAAGTGAAAAGGGGGGCAGGATGGGCTGTATTTTTCAGAAAGGAAAGGACAGCTAGGTGTTGTACTATGTAGTTTAAGTCCATGATCTTTTTTGATCCTTGTAACAATCCAACAAAGTAGATTTGGTTATATACAGTTTCTGGATGAGGAAACTGAGTCTTAGTGAGTTTAAGGGACCTTGGGATTACATAGCTGTCATGTGGCAGAAAGAGGGTTTCCCCTCTATGTCTGTCTGGTTCTGTATTCTCTACAGTGGGCCACTAGGGTACACATTTCTGAAGTAAAGGGGGGAGGCAGATAGTGATGTTGGGGCTATTTTATGCTTTTATGTGGCCTGGATGAATGTTCCTCAGGCCTGGATTTTCAGAGGGTGCCACCATGTCAAACCTGTGCCTCGGCACAGTGCTGGCCTCCGGCAGGTCCTGGTGACCTGTACACAGAGAAATCAAGGGTATTGATGTGTCCACTGTCCCCAGAGAAAGGCTAGTAGAGATCCTTCCTCTGCCCCCAAGTTCTTACCCCACATTTCACGGAACTTTTCCGAGACAATTGGCCCTGCTTTTCTTAATCTCAATTCTCCAGAGAGAATTTTGATTTCTTTTTTCTTTTGAGAGAGGTGGATGGTATGATTATGGACTACCCACAGGGCAAGGGACAAACAATAAGTGGATAAAACCCACTTGCTCAACAAATGGACTAGTAAAACTAAACTCAAAGCAGTGTAGATCAGTCTCCTACTGTTCTTTGTGCAGCCCGAAGCTGACCTTTTCTTTGAGCAGGAGAAAGGCCTAGCCGAGTAAGGAGGAGGCTGTGGGACAGGGTCTCCCAAAGGGAGCATCCAGGACTTTTGAAGAGAAAAGGGAGGATGGAGGCATAAGGAGATCCGGAGGAGAGAGTGGCCACAGGGGCAGCACCACATTCTCCACTGTGGCTGGACAGGAATGGTCCCCTGGCTCCAGGCCTCAGAATCTCCTGGAGGTGCCCTGAGAAGAGCGACAGCGGGCAGGAGTACTTCGGTCCTTTGCTTCCTCTTCCAGTGGGATCGGGAAGGACTTGGGGGGGGGGGAGGCACGAAGGTGCCAAGGGGGGAGGAGGAGGGAGGCAGAGAGAGGGAAGCAGGCTCCTGGAGCCATTCTAAACAGCGACAGCCAAATCACTACCCCAACAGTGTACACGGTTTGAAGAGCACGCGGGGAAAGATAGAACCTGAAGGAGGCTTTTACTTGTGTTAACGCTCCCGTTAGTGGTGTTACCAGCCCGGCAGATGGTAGAAGACCAACAGAACTGGAGGAAATCAAGTATCCTTCATAGCTCACTTACGGCAGTGTCTGGGGTGGTTTTATTATTTATGGAGTCATGGAAACAAGCTCTACAGCACCACGGTGTGTTGTTACATAATTCCTTCCTCCTCCTGAACGCGGTGTTGGTGTACTCCATATGGTTATTACAGGTAGATTGGTTTTACTTCAGGTATATATTTATTTTTGGAGTAACTAGCTTTTGGCAGCTCAACCGGAAAATTAATTCAAAGCACTAAAGAGAGGTATCGGGAAGAACCAGCTCCACTCAGACCTGGGTAAGTTTCCTTCTATTTCCATTGACTCTTCTTCTGCAGCCCATTCCAAAGGGTGCGAAACTGGGGAGGGACTTCTGCGGAGGACCCGGATCCAGGCAAGCCTTGGGATATGAAGACCCAGGCCAAAGAGCGTTTATTAAACCCAGGCACCCTTGGAGTTCTGGCTTGAAATTTAAAGGCATTTTTACTTTATGAAATCATGCCTCTAAACTGGAGCTCCATTAGTGCTGGAAAGTCACGGATACCGTTGAAAACGGGCAAAGTCAGCAGAGAAAATTGAGGGTCCAGGGTTAAGAACCTCTGACTTTTAAGATAACTGAGCGAGAAAGGAAGATAATTGGAAAAGATGGGGGCTCTGTAGCATGATGCTAATGAACTTGTTTGGGGATTCCTTATCAAACAATGATTTTTTGAAAAGCACCGGTTTGTACTATTAAAAATGCAATAGATATTTATGGCTAAATTCATATTGTCCAGAGAGATGTAAAGTGCAAAGTCTGTCTTCCTCTAACCCCTCCCTCTGAGGTTACCATGATTAACGGCTTTGTTTATCTGTCCAGAAATTTCCTATGCACATAAAAGTATATATATCATATCACTTAAAAAAATCAAACATGAGATCACATTGTTTGGCTCATTCCAAAACTTATTTTGCCGCCTCCTATTCAACCTTGAGGATTTTCTCACATCTGTATAAGGATCAGTAGGCCTCTTTGAAAGTATTCTTTCTGTAGATGTATCATTTTCCTAACTTGTTCTCTAATGAAGAATGGGTGTATTGTTTCTTGGCTTTTGCAGTTACTAACCATGCTGCCTGCAGCATCTTCATTCACAGATCTTCGTGCACATCTGCAAGGATAGCTAACAGATACATTCATTCTATTTGGCACAGACTACGCTGGCCGCCAATAATTTTTTTTGACAGTAGTGTATGAAAACGCCTGGTTTTCTCTGTACCTTTTAAATATTTGTGAAGATCACAGGAGACAACAATTCTTTCATTGATTCAGTCACTTGAAGTATTAATTAAGCACCTACTATATGCCAAGCATGTATGTTAGGTTGTGGGAGTACAGTGGAGAGAAAAAGTAAATGGCAGAGCCCTTTCTCAGTGGAGCTTACGTTCAGAAGGGGAGACAAACATTAGTTAAATAATCACATAAAAATGCAAATTACCACTTTTAGAAGTGCTATAAAAGAGAAGCACATGATGGTTAAGAGAGCAGAGAAAAGAGAGGGCTGATCTAATTAGGGGATGGGCTGGGTGGCCGGGACAAACTTCCCCCAGGAAGGGACAACTGCGCTGCAACCTATGGGAGGAATGGAAACTCATTAGGTGAAGGAAGAAAGGAGAAGAGAGAAAGAGCAACACAGAGAAACGGACTCTATCACGGGCACAGGTCCTGAAAGAGAACCTGGGTGGGGAGCATTGAGAAGGAGAGGTGGGTTCAGAGCCAGACCTCATAGGACCCACTTCAGATTCTTTCCTAAGAGGAGGGGGAGACCTTTGAAGAGGTTTAAACAGGGGGAGAGACATAGATTTTGGTTTTGATAAGATTGTTGTATTTGCTCTCAGAGACAAAAGTGGAAGATAATTCATGTTGCTGTAATTTGCATTTACTTAATTTTGAGTGAGTGAGTCATTTGTTATATGTGATGTTCAATTCAATTTCATTTTCTTTTGAATTGCCTGAAATGTTGGTTTTGGCAACTTTTTTTTTCCTATTGGGTTCACCTTGTTCTTACTGATATATGAGCTTTAATGTATTAAGGAAACCAGCTTCCCATCTGCCAAGAGGTATAAATATTTTTCCAGTCTTGTCTTTTGACTATATTTGGATGCTTTTTAAATATTTATTTGGTCAGATTTATCAATATTGTCTTTATGGTTTCTCAATTTTGTGTCATGATACTAAAGGCTTTCTCTCCTCTAAGATTATAAATACATTTCTTCATTTCCCTGGTGATTATATGTTTTTATTTCTTACTTTTTAATGGATTTGTCTGGATCTTATTTTTGATAGGAATTGGGGTAGGTTTGCTTACTTATTTCTGCCAGTTGCTGGCCAGGTGTGCATCACCATTTTATAAATTCATTAATTTTTCTTGACAATTTGAAATGCTACCTTTATCGCCTGCTAAATTTCCATCTGTAAAATATGCATTTTTTTTTTTAAGAGAGAGAGGGAGGGAGGGGTAGAGGGAGAAGGAGAGTTAGGGTCTCACACAGCCCCTGTGCCCTGTATGGAGCCTGACGCGGTGCTCCATCTCATGACCCTGAGACCATGGCCCGAGCTCAAATCCAGAGTTCGACACTTGACCAACTGAGCCACCCCAGTGTCTCTGTAAAATATGTATTTAGGTGTAACTTCATTCTTTATTCTGTTTCCTTTTATTTATTCTTGTCTATTCTTGAACAAGTATAAATTAAAAAAATAAAGTAGTTTTGGAATATATTTTAATATCTGGTAGGTTTTAACCTCATTTTATCTTTGTCCCCCCATAATCTTCTTGGCAAAGCTGGCATGTTTATTTGCAGGGCTTACTGGGAGAAATGGGACAGCTAACATGACCTTGGTTACGAGTACTTGTCATCGGTGGTCTCATTGCATGTGGGACAGCGAGCACCCCGTTCTAAAGCATTCGACTGTTTGATCTGGTTGTCCCCATTTCGTGGCATCAAGATACCATTGGGGTTCGCATGTGTTCTCTCCTGTGCTCAGCATCAAAATAATAGGCAGATGAAGCAGCATGTAAAGGGGGATGGAGATGTAGACAATCCTTAGCTTACTCTTACCCAAGGGTAGGAGAAGCAAATCCTGTTGGTAGCAATAGAATTTTGACTATAGAACAAAAAGGAGAAAAGTATAACCTAGGTAGGCTGGAATGCAAGCCTCTCTCGCCTCTGGTTTTTTTTTTTTTTTTTTTGAAAGATTTTATTTATTTGAGAGACAGAACACAAATGGTGGGGTGGGGGCATTACAGAGAGAGAAGGAGAGCGGATTCCTCACTGAGCAGGGAGCCCCACACAAGGCTTGATCCCAGGACACAGAGATCATGATCTGAGCCAAAGGCAGACGCTTAACCAACTGAGCCACACAGGCACCCCTGTCCTCTTATGTCAGAGACTGGTTCCACCCAGCCAGGTCCAGAGTACCTGTTTTAAGTCTCCCGCAACAGACAGAGTATGAATTTGAATCTGGTAGCCCCGGGTTCAATTTGTGTACTTGCTCTGTGTCCTTGAATCTCTCTTAACGCTTCAAGATCGCAGTTCCTCCTCTAGAAGGAGGGGGTAAGAATGATTGCTTTGGGGCGTTCTTCTGAGAGACAGAAACAAAGATTGCATATCACCTGACACAGCGTAGCAACTGATCAATGCCCATTATTACTAAGCACACAACACTTTTGTTTCATAGAAAGCTGTGGTTCTAAAAATATCTATTCCCTTCTGGAACTTCTGAATGTCGATTTAAATCAGACACCACATTGCAGTGTTCAAGGTTCCTCCAGTCATTGCTGGGTCATTTGTTGGCAAAATTAAATAAAAAGATGGCGCGCGGTGGGGGGCGGGAGGGGCATTTCAAAATATGAAGGCAAGCAGTGAAGTGTCATGTTCCCAATATGAGATTTTCCCCTGGTCGATTTGACAGTGCTGCCCCCTCCCCAATGTCCCCAGGCTACGCTCGGGAGGTGATGCGGGGTACGCTGCAGCCAGCCTGCTGTGTATCTCCTTTGTGGGGGCACGGGCTCAATTAGCATGCAGAATCCCAGCAGCCTGTACCTCTGGAATGAACTTTTATCCACTTCCTCGTTTCATAAGTTTAATTAGCTAAAAACGAGCCAGTGGTCTGATGTAGATGGAAATGCTCTCAGAATAAAAATATCAGTTACTCTGAAAGCTTTTATGAAAAGCCAGGCAATGAAGTGAACTCACAAAACCAAACCTGAAACTCTCTTATCCCCCTCTCCTTCTTAACAAAAAAAAAAAAAAAAAAAAAAAAAAAAAAAAAAAAAAAATTCAGTCCTGGTTCAAAAGGCAATTCTCCCAAGTGATGGAGCTTTCCAGGCAGTTTGTGAAGTGTGTTCTCTAAAAAAGCCCCCGATACTTTCAAATACCAAGGCTGACGGAGATTTTAATCGCACTGGTATTTCATTAACAGAGAGGGTCACCAGGCGCTCTGGTCAAGAGTAGATAATGTGACTTTGACAGGGATATGGAAATGCAGCTGGTAGGCTTTAGTCAGATGGTCGCCCTTGGATTTGAAAGGCTGCAGACCTTCATTAGGTGATAAATACCAAGTGAGGAGCATTCGTGATGGGTGAACTTGGAAAGAGCAGGTGGTGTGATGTGGGCGACACAGAGCAGACTCAGAGGGTGGTCCCGTCAGAACTGGCTGCCGTTGGAGGTCAGCCAGGCCAGGTCTCCTCGCCCTTCCACAGCCCAGCGCAGGCAGGAGGACGCAGAAGCACCCAGATTCAAGCCCCCCCCCCCCAACCCTCTGCCGCACGGAAGGGGCTGTGTGGGGACGGGGCTGTGCAGCTCGATGCTTTCTCTGATCTTACAGTGGATGCGGGGCTCTGGGATTCCGGATGCCTCTCACATCTGGCTCTTCCCCTAACTCTTCCTACTCCCTTGGGTCCTCACATCCCGGGTCTCCCTACCCAGTCCCTTCTCACCTTCCTGACTTTGTGTCCCCACATCCACGCACCCATGTCCTGCCCGCAGTGGTCCCCTGGACTCTATTTCTCAGAACTGAACTGAAGCAGCATTTTCTTTGGGAGGTTTCTCTGGCACCTCTCTCTGGCCAAGTAGCTCAGGGCTGGGTTAGAGGCTCCTCTCTGCCCTCTGTCCCATGCCCCAGAAGGCCGTGTGTCTTCTGTCATCCCAGCCACCGTAACCCTGCACTGTAACTGCCGGCTGATTTGACTAGCCCTCTCACTAGGCACGAGGGTCTGGTCTCTGGCCCTGGCGTGGTGCTGAGCAGCAGGAGTGCAGGCCTGATGGCACCTGAGCACAGCCTCACGGGGAGGGCTGGAGCTGGAACAGCCCGTTGGAGATGTGCCTTCTTGCGCGCACACGGCTGGGTCTTCCCCTGTCCCTGCAATTGGTCCTGGAATGTGAACAGCCCCGAGAGGGGTGTGACCTTAGGCAAGGCGGCTTGCCTCAGTGGCTGAGGTGGCTGAGGTGGCTCAGTGAACCCTAACAACACCCCAGCAGCTGGAACCACAAGTCCCCACTGAGATGGGGTCTGGTTGGACCATCCAGTCATCCACATGGAATCCAAGAATGTCAGGATGAGTGTACCCGATGGCCCAGCAGTACTGGTCTATTTTGGGATTCCCAGCCAGACCTGCCCTCCTCAGACATCCTCCATGCTCATTCATTTTCACTGAGCACCAACTACAGGTCCGGCCCCGCTCTAGGCACTGGCACGCAGGGGAACTAGGAGGACCCCTTCTTGGCCATCCTGGAGCCTATGTTCTAGTGGGGGAGGCAGACGGTAATCAGGGCAAATACCTAAGTATGTGATTTCACTGCCTCGCTGGGACTCTGCAGAATAGAAAGAGGGTGGTATCAGAGTGTCAGAGACAGAATGAAGGAGGAGGCTATTGTGTTTATTTATTTGTTCACTCGTTCATTTAGTTATTTACTTGTGTATGGTTGACGCACTGTTACATTAGTTTTCTGTGTGTGACATGGTGATTCTACAAGTCTACGCCTTTGGCTATGCTCACCGTGAAGGTGGATACCATCTGTCACCATTCAGTGATATTAAAATATCATTGACTGAATTCCCTATGCGGTGCCTGTACTACTGTGATTTATTCAGTTTGTAATTGGAAACTTGCATGTCCCCTTCCCCTTCACCGATTTTGCCCACCCTCCCATCCTCTTCCCTTGGGCAACCAGCCCTTTGTATTCTCCACATCCACAAGGAAACGGCTATTTTAGACAGGGTGTTTGGAAAGCCATCAACAAGGAAGTGACATCTGGCCTGCAACCTCAGGGTGGGGAGGAGTCAGCTCTGAGCATTTTCAACAGAGGCAGCAGCAAGTGCAAAGGCCCAGAGGCTGAATCAAGCTCGGCTGGCCCCTGTGAGGAAAGGCAGGGAGAACAGTGTTAGAGGGTGGAAGAGTGGAAGAAAGAGGAAGGCGGGGATCAGGTCATTGGTCTGAAAACCAAAATAGGGCTTTGATTTTATTGCGGGTACTACGAGAAACTTTTAGAGTGTTGAAAACAGAACATGTGAATTGACCTTACTTGTATCTTGAATGGACACTCTGCCTGCTATTAGAATATGAGCTGTAGGGGACAAGATGGGAAGCAAGGGGATTAGTTAGGGGGGAAATGGCAGCACTAGGCAAGCGGTGACCCGGGCGGAGGTGGGGAAGATGGAAAGAATGGACTCAGAGAGGGGACAGAAGGAGGGCATCAGTTGAACTGTTGGGGACCAAATGTGTCCCTTGGAGGGCATGGGGGAGCACAGGGAGCTCCTGGTGGCTGGGTTTGAGGCACTGCCTGTTCCTGAAATGTCTCTCTCCCTTGCTCCTTTTCTCCATCGCACGTTTCCTGCTTTGTGTCCCACTCTTTCTCACCTAGAGTTTGTTACAGAGAAAATAGATAAACCAAGTCATGCTCGTGTTACAATGACCAACAAGTGATTTATCCAGAAAGTGCATCTGCGATGGTGGAACGGGTGGAGAATAGTGGTAATCTGGCCCCCCTTTTTTAAAATAGGAGTTTGTGTTTTCACTGCATTTTATCTCCTGGCCTGGGTGGAAATAAAAGCGAAGCAGATAAATGCCAAAGAAATGGGAATCTAAAGTCAATTTCATGGACCTTTCTTAATGGGTGAGCTGTAAAAAGGAAGGATAAATATTCAGGCACAGCACTATTAGCATTTCACGGCCTCTCCCGGGACTAGGATGTGGGTGAGTTGCTGCTTTTAAGCTTTCTGGTCTCAAGCTCTGTGTCAAAAAAGGGTTAGCTGGGGAGCTGGTCTGGGCCAGTGTGGGAGGGCCTGGCATCTGTGGATCTGTTGGGGATCACTGTTGGGGGACCGGTGGGTGTGTCGGCGCTCTGCTCCCACAGCCCCGCAATGAACAGTTTGACTGGGCGGGTGATGCATACAGTTGGGGAGGTCTAGGGTGACGGGCACTTCACAGGACCTTTCTCTAGAGCATCTTGAGGCTGGGCCTGGGGGCCAGGCCCACCATGTGGAAGATCCAAGGTAAGAACTCCAGCAAATGATGCTGAGAAATTGCATCTGAGGAGTGATCTCTGGGTACCAAGGGGAGCATAACCAGCAGGCTTAGTAGCTGGGATGGTGCAGGACCAGATGGACTGAGTCCCAGGAAGGCCGGGAGCCCTGGAGCCGAATGCATGCTGCGGAGTGTGGGACAGCTGGCCTGTCACATGGCCTGGGAGGGGCAGGCTTGGGACTGTAAGGGAATGCAGGCAGGACAACAGAGAAGGCTCTGTGCCTTTCAGAAAATCAAGATGTGGGGCCAGGTGGCCCACTGCCCAGGCTAGGGGAGTCTGGGTGGCGTCCACCGGTGGAGGCATCAGGTTTGTGTGCAACCCTTCTTCTCGGGGCCCTGAAGCTGCCCCAGCCCAAGGCTGCCCTGTCCTGCAGTGGAACGACCTTTCTGAGCAGTAACTATAAAGAGGCCAGTGTTGGCAGTGATCAGGGCCTGGAGTCTGGCGTCTAGAGCCCTGCTGACCTGTAAGAGGTGCATGAACTTGGGTAGGGCACGGAACCTTGCAGGGTCTCCATTTCCTCACTGGAAACATGGAGGATAATAATGGCACTTTCCTGGTCGGGTTGTCGCAGGGATTAAAGGAGCAGACATTTGCAAAGCCCTCAAAAAGTTGTCAGCATATAGTAAACCCACAATCAATGCTAGTTCTCATTCCTGTCCGTGTTTTCTGAGAGCTGACTGTGTGCCGGGAGCAATGCTAGATGATATACATGTACAGAATTATTTCAGCCTCACAATCTCCCCATTTATGGATTTTCTTCCCATTTACGGATGAGGAACAGGGGTGACCTTTTCCCCATTTACGAATGAGGAACTGGGGTGAGATTGTGTACTGTCTTGAGGTCAGGTTGCTGGGAAGCAACAGAGCGGCTTACCCAGTACCAGATACACCATGCCCGGAACTTGGCAGGTGTCATCTGGAATTCACAAGGACTGTCCTTTCAGGGCCTAATATGAGGCTCAGAAAGTATCTTTGGTGCCTGTGACATGAGCAGGTGCTAACCCTAGGGGTGGCATATTCTGGTCTTCAGGTGTGGGCAGGTGGGCCACCTGCTGCTGGCAGTGAGGGCATCTCAGGGGCTGTTGGGAATGGTGTGGGGTTGGAGCCAAAGGCAGGGCTTGATCTCACCAGGGAAAATGCAGGGCTCAAGGCAACTTAGAAAAACAAGACTGCTGTTTTCTCATCAAAGGATCTTTTAATTCATAGCACCACGACAGCATGGAGGACCGTGAATGTGCTAAGTTTGTCCTGCAGAGACTAGACGGCGGAGCTCGGCCGGCTGCCAAGGTCCACCATGTGCTTCTTCTCAGGTCTCTGAGCCTTGGCAGGTGCACACAGGCTCGGTGTGGCTTGGCCCCAGCCCTTGGCTGCCTCCCTGCTAAGCAGGCTGGGCAGCTGCTGCACATGGGGTTTTAGTTAAAGAGTAACTGGCGGGAAATAGGAGGACTCAGCTCATAAACTTTTATTTAACGGAGATTGAAGACTGCTCAGATGACTGTTTTGTAGCCCAGAAATCTGCATGTAACCATCAGAATGGCGCTGGAAGCCAGGCTTCTGCCAACATTGCCATTTATGGGGTGCCCACGGCATGGCGCGTTGTGCTAGGCCCTCTGCAGATACCATCCCGGCTCCTTACCCTGGTCAGCAAAGTCTGTCTCCCTGGGGGGACACTTAGCCTCAGCAGGGCGATGGGACTTTGCCAAGACCCTGCAGTGAGAAGCCCGAGGGGGTGGGGAATGTCGTCATCGTGACCACATTTGCCGATTCCCTGACAGTTTCCAAACCCTCATGATGGTACATCTCTCATTTTGATCGGACTTGGTTCAGATGGGACCGAAATGTTCCTTTCAAAAAATTTCCAAGCATGAAATGAGCTCGTCCAAACCGCAGCACAGACGGATCCTTCTTGAAGAAACGCCACTGATTTATAAGGTGTAATGGACTTTTATAAATTCGGAGATGGGTGGACTGGCCTTGCAAAAGCTTCTATAGCGTCTTTCCATTTAACAGGATGCTCTTCTCATACATTATGGCATGGATTTGAGGAGTCAAGTTCTTGGCTGAGATGGATTCACACAGTTTAGTCAGCGTGCTCCCTCCGCTGCTCCCGGCTTCAAGGTGATGCTGTGGGCTGAATGTTTGTGTCCTCAAATATTCAGGTTGAAATCCTAACCCCCAACGTGATGACATTAGGAAGTGGGGACTCTGGGAGGTGCTGGGGTCAAGAGCGGAGTCTTCATGAATGGAATTAGTGCCCTCATAAGAGTAGCACGGGAAAGCCGGCATGTCTTCTTCCACCACGTGAGGTTCCTGAGAGGAGATGGCCCCCAACAAACAGAAGACAGGTCCTCAGCAGACACCAGATTTGCTGGTGCCTCGATCTTGGACTTGCCCAGCTTCCAGATCTGTGAGGAATAGATGCCTGTTGCATATGACTCACCTTCTGTCATAGCAGTCAAAACGGACAGAGATAGGTGCTCTGGCCAAGCCCACCTGCTGGGCCATCCCAAATTTCTTCCCATTAACCTCCCCCATGAACCCTATACCTATCTTTCCACTGCTTAACGTTCTGGTTCACTGACATCCCCTCTCCTCTGAGAAGGCTGTCTTTATCTTTCTGATGCCCAGTTATAGTTGAATTCCTTGGCTGCATCCTGCATTTTCGCTTGCTAAATCAGGCAGTCCTACTATCCGCTCTTTTTCCTCTGACTCTTGGAGCATTGACTTGTCTGAATGACTCTGTTTTGCACTGGGCTGTTGTGCTTGACTTCTTTCCCTCGAGAGGGTATTAGCACTCAGGGACTGTGGACCAGGTTCTGCGTGGGACCCCACACAATACCTCACACATAGTATACCCTCAAAAATATTTTAAAGGAGTGAACTGCTCTCCTAATCATTTCATCGGTGTTAGGATGGTATTTTCAGGAGCACACTGTATATCCAATATACATTCTGAAGATGCTGGTCTTTCTGAGTAATTTTTGGACCATCCCACTTTGCCCCCTACTCCCAAAACAGAACAGTAAAGCAAAGCCAAGCAAAGGAAAACAAAACCAAATGAAATGAAACTAAACTAACTCAAATCAGACTGAACTAAACAACTGGAGGCAGATAGCCTGGGTGGGAAAAATACTTGGGTGGGTCTTGGCATGCCCTTGGCCTGTGTATAGGACAGCCTGGTCCAGAGAACAAACTCGTCTTCTCTCCTTAACCTGTCATTCTGTAAAATGGGTAGGATGAGGAAAACCACATGATGGGAATTTTCAGTCGGGGAAGGCTTCTCTCTTCCAAAGTTTAAATTCAGAACTGATCATGATTCCCCAAACAGGCCAGACCAGAGCTTGTCTTTGTGTTCTTTCAAAGAAAGCATGTGTTAAACAAATTAAGAATATTAAAAGATTTTAGTGGTGTCCTTAACTGAGTTTAAAGAATAAATTATTTTCAGTTCTAATCAATGCTGCTGGGGCACCTGGGTGGCTCAGTGGGTTAAGCCTTTGCCTTCGGCTCAGGTCATGATCTCAGGGTCCTGGGATTGAGCCCCACATTGGGCTCTCTGCTCAGCGGGGAGCCTGCTTCCCCTCTCTCTCGGCCTGCCTCTCTGCCTACTTGGGATCTCTCTCTCTGTTAAATAAATAAATAAATAAAATCTTTAAAAAAAGTGCTGCTAATAGGAGATGTGTTTTTTCTCATTCAAGCTGGACCAGCAAATGTCCCCTTGGTAAGATGCTGTGGGCAACGAGTCAGGATGGGTGATTGTGCACACTTTTACATTATCGACATCCTGGCCTGTCTCTCCCCTCTGAAGACTGAGGAGTGAGAATGTAGAGTCTGAGACCTTTTGTGGACAAGTTGGAAGTTCACCCGATTCCACTTTTGCCCATGGTGAGACCATGCCCTGTGGTAACGGGGGTCCCTGCCAACATCTTAAAGAAAGGTGCAGTATGCCATTGTGTGGATTCCTGGTCATGGTGGGATAGCTCCTACCCCAGGAGATCTGCCTTCTCCTGAGGTACAATTCCCATCCTTGCACCCTTTGCTCCCGAAAGCCACACACAGCAAGTCTGTCCCCTCCGGCACAGGCTGCTTCTCAGAGGGCTGTAGGTGGCTCCCAGGGGCCGTCTGGGCCCTGGATCAGTGACCAAAGAAGAAATGATCCTTAGGGAACAAGGTTTAAGGGAGAGAAGGGGTGTATCATTCCCATTCCTTGGTTTCCCTGTCTCCACAGATGTGTGAA
Organism: Martes martes; assembly: GCF_963455335.1. Classification (NCBI taxonomy): domain Eukaryota; kingdom Metazoa; phylum Chordata; class Mammalia; order Carnivora; family Mustelidae; genus Martes; species Martes martes. Next base: position 91,844,149 of record NC_137890.1, on the reverse strand, counting down.
AGGGAATATGGACTAAAGTGGGTATAACCCCCTTCCCCTGAGTCTTCTTAGAAGAGCACCATTTGAGTTTGAAAGAGATGCCTTGGTGGGCTGTTTAAGGTAGGGATGGGGAACGAGATGTGGTTAGTGACAAGAGATTGTTGATAAGCAGTGTTCCCTAAAGTGGGTCTTGTTTGGTAAAGGCAGAAGCAGGAGAGGGAAGGGTAGAATTTCTCTAAACAATATGGGGGAAGAGGAGTTTGAAATCGGGGGCGGAAAGATTCAGGAGACCCACACAGGAGCAGACAGGCAGGCCTGTGGGGGAAGAAGTGGCCAAGAGGGGCTTTGAGAACCAAAATAGCAAAGAAGAACTTAGACCTGTTCTCTAAGATGTGGTGTAAACCTTTTCCTCTGTCTCCCTCAGTGTCTTCAGTAAAGTCTACATACACTAGCTTCTTGAGGCTTTCTGACAAAGAGATTGTTCTTCTTCTTTTTTTTTTTTTAAAGATTTTATTTATTTATTTGAGGGAGAGAGCACAAGTTGGGGGGAGAAGCAGAGGCAGAGAAAGAAGCGGACTCTCCACTGAGCAGGGAGCCCGATGTGGGGCTCGATTCCAGGACCCTGAGATAGTGACCTGTACCAAAGGTGGACGTTTAACTGACTGAGCCACCCAGGCGCCCTCAAATGAGGAGATTCCTGGTGGCAAATGTCTGGGTTGTCACAGCATGAATGCACGGAGAGAAAATTTGGTGTAGGAACAGAAGATGACAATAGTGTGTAAAGAGGAAGAGAGCCCTCTACCAGGTTAAGTCTCAAGTGCTGCAGAAAACAATAGTTTCGACAAAATGGTCTGAAATGTTGGTGATCAGTGCTGACTGTTGAAGCCCTAGGTCTTCTCCAGCACCGTGTCAGGCTGCTATTAACTGACTAGTAGGTGTTGGGACCCTCAGCGACTCTTTGTCATAGACCAGAATGTGCCGGAGTCGAGCGGAGGAAGTTATTTAGACGCTGAGACTGGGGCTCGGAGCTGTTTTAGCCGCCCCACTGTTGTGAGAGCTGGTGCCCGTCCTGCATCCCTGGCCTGGGGGGGTCCTCATGGCAGCCCCCACCTGTGGAATTATCAGGTGCAGTTCTACTTCTGGGTCCTGACTTAAGAGCTGTGTAAGTGGAATAAATGGTCATGCGGTCGATTACATCGCGGGTGTCATTGTTGAAGCTGCTGTGGTCAGTATTACCTAGTCTCTTCCATTCTCTTCCTTTTCCCTTTTCATGACCCTGGCCAAATCCCTTACCTTTTTTGCTGCTTCCTTCCTTCCCCATCAATTCCAGTCTCTCAAGGTTGTTGGGAATATTGAGTAAAATTGGGATAGAGATGGTCAAGATGCTTTGCTCAGCCTCTGGTGCAAAGTAGGGCTTGATAAATGAGTTACTTTTCCTCTTTCTTTGAAGACGATAACCTGTCCACTCCCTTCCACCCAGGAGCTTCCTGTTCGTACATAGCTTCTTTCCCTTCCGGGACTCCAGAATAAAAGGGTCAGAAGTAAGTCTGGGGCCCACAGAGGCAGCAAGATCTGCATTGAGGTGGCGAGACCTTCCCTGGTCCCTTGGCTTCCCTTCCTGTGGGAGGCCAGCTCTGTCCCCTCAGGCGAGCCAGCTGGGGGCTGAGCCTTAGCGGAGTGCTGCTCTACAAGCCTGTCCCTCCCTCATCCTCCCTAGGGAGAACCCCTCCTCCTGAAGGATTTTGCTGCCTCGCTTGGCATTTAATGCCCCGCCTCCAACCTTTCCTAATTATTTTCAAGTCAAGCAATTGTTCATCGGTGAGTGTGTATGCAGATCATTCGAAACAGAAGCTCATCATATGCTTTACTGTTTGTGGGAACTTCAGAGCAAACATTTAAAAGCCGAGCCATCTTAGAGTCATTTGCATTTTAATTAATACTTCAAATGACTTACTTTTTTTTCAAAAGAGCTCCTGTTCTTTTTTTGTTGTTGTTTGTTGGGTTTTTTTGGTTTGTTTGTTTTTCGTTTTTTGGCTTTTGGGATCTTTCAAAGCAAAAACCAGGTATGAAAGTCCCCTGCTCCAGCAGGCCTGGGGTTGTCTTTGGCCCAGACTGGGGGGCTTGGGCCATTCTTACACTGGAAGAGAGCCCCAGATCTGGTTGCCTGCCAACTGCTCTTTTATGAGGGCTGACAATTCTTACTTAATCCTTTCTTCGGAGAATAATGTGTTAGAATTGCTGTCTAAATGAAGGCTGCTGGGGAATAGAGGTCATGTGTAAAAAAAGCAGTTGTCAGAGTTCCTCAAGCTGTTATTTGAAGGTGGCCTAATGATTTTATTACTTTTTGTAAGCTCAAGACTTTAAATGCACGTATATACATAAATATGTACACATACAGATCTATTTCTTTTCTTTTCTTTCTTTCTTCTTTTTTTTTTTTTTTACAAAATGGGGTAACAGTTTTTCAACTTGCACGCATTGATCTAGAATCTCTCTTTTTTTTTAAGCTCAAGGGTTGGCAAACTGTGGCCTGTGGGCCAGATTCAGCCCCATCCCTGTTTTTGTAAAAAAAAAAAAAAAAAAAAAAAGTGTTCATTGGAACACAGCCAGCTTTGTCATTTATTTATTTTCCATGACTTTTGTGCTGCGGTGGTGGAGTTGAATAGATGTAGCAGAGACCGTAGCTCACAGAGACTAAAATGTGTATGGGCCGGCCTTTGCAGAAAAAGTGTGCAATCTCTGTTCTAACTTAATTTGCATCAAGATCTTTCTGTCAGTATATCCAGATCAACACCCTTTTCTTTAACTTCAGCATAGTCTGTGGGAATAATTTGGTCATTCTCCTCTGGATGGATTTTGGGTGGCTTCCAACTTTTTGCTATTATAAACAAGGGACACCAAGACCGTTTCTAAATCTGACTTTGGTGTATACGTGCAAGGGTTTCCAGAGACAGATACCTGGAAGGGGAGCTGCTGGGTAGGAGGAAATACCGATTTTGGATTTGGAGAGAGATAAATTGCCCTCCAAGAAAGTTGTACCACTTTACATATTTATCAACAGTGAATAAAAGCACCAATTTGCTTTAATTAAAAAAAAATATTACCCTCAACGTGTGGATTTTGGAAATCCTTTCCGGGAAGGCAGACTTGATTCTTATAAGGAGTTCTGACACCGAAGGCTCTTTTCTTAAGCAACATACAATGCAGTGGGGGCAAGGAGGGGCTAATGCTGTGAAGGTTCCACCGATGTTGCAGGTGGTGGGGGGCAGGCAGGATGTTCAGTGGACTTGAGAGGAAGGGCCACGGGATCTATATGTCGTGCAATGGAAGAAAATCCTTTTTTTTTTTTTTTTAGATTTATTTATTTCTTAGAGAGAAAGAGATTGCGTGCACATGAATGGAGGGAGGGGCAGAGGGAAGAGAGAAGAATCTCAGGCAGACCCCTCGCCGAGTGCTGAGCACAACGTGGGCTCCATCCCAGGACCCTGAGACCATGACTGAGCTGAAACCAAGATTCAGAGCCCTCACGGACTAAGCCACCCAAGCGCCCCGAGAAAACCCATTCTTGGTGAAGGCTGCCACCAAAGAAGTGCTCTTCCCACCAGGTGGGATATGCCTTCCTCCCGCTGTCCCTGGGTGGTCGAAATGCACCACAGAGGGGAAGACAATGGGAGATGGTCCCTGAGCAGGGAGCTCAGCGCACTCGGGCTGGAGCATGGTACAGGAGTCCTGAGCACCACGGGGAGGGGCGCTGTTCCTGGCTGGGGGTAGGGGATCATTCACACAGACATGTGTCCGAGAGCGCGGGGGAGGGTGAACGCCTTTGGAATACTATACAGCAACAAAAATAACAGCAACACTTACCAACTGCTCATTGTATCCTGGCAGTGCTGTCAGGATTCTATGAGAGTGTGTCTAGCCCCACACAATTCTATTATTATCATTCCTTCCCTAGATGAAGAAAGCAACATTTAGAGCAGTGAAGTAAAATATTCAACATGTGCTAAGAGGCAGAGCCAGGATGTGGACCCTAGATGCACGGACTTCCAGCCCGGGCTCCAAAGCAAACCACTTTGTGATATTAGCCATGACCAGCTGTGTGTCCTTGGTCAGTTTCTTAACCTCTTTGTGACTCCATTTGTTCATTACAGAATAGATACAGCAGTAGTTCTTCACTGGGATGTTGTGCGGAGTTAACCCAAATGTGCATGCAACGCCCTTGCTCGGCCGGAATCTCAGCTAGGACTGTGATTCCTCCCACTCCATCTACTCCAGTCTGAGAATCACAGATGTGGGGACTGAGGATTTTTTTTTTTTTAATATATACATATATATAGTGATAGGGGCTGTGTGTGAGCCACACATTGGCAGGGTGACAGATGGGACAGGGAAAAGAGTTTAGCATAATCTGATGCTCACCAGAAGACTTCAGTCAGACCGAGGACAGAGACCTCGCTCTTAGCAGCCCGGGCTAATGGGCTCCACTGTTTTCGGGAGAGGAATAAGGAACAGGTCGGCCAAGAGCGGCAGAGGGGGCCATTTATAGGATGCTCTATCATCACGGTTAAGTCAACTCTCCAGCTGCTCCTCATGCCAGCTGATGTGTGTTCAGCCACCTTCAGCAGATCCATTTATGGTCCTCAGAAAGTTGCGGACTGATTACTGCCTCTGCGTAGGTGATGCAGGACTCACTGGATGGGAGACACCTGCCTCACCGTCACAGACAAGTTGCGGGCTCCCAGTGTGAACTGCTAGGGAAGCAGCAGCCCCAGCCTAGCATCAGAATCTTCTGGGCAATCATCAACACGCTAGCCTGGCCCCACCCAGGGAATCTGATTCTTCGGGCCTAGGGGACGGGAGTGAGTGTGCATGGCTTCTGGGGCTTACAGGAGATGTGGGCTGGTGGTCCTCACACCCAGCCCTGAGAGGCACCGGTGGACAGGATGGCGCCTCGGTCAGGCGGGCCCTCCCTGTGTGTGACCAGGCACACGGTGTAAACACATGTCATTAAGTGCCCATCAATTACATTTCCTTGCAGAAACAGATGTATTACCCAGCCCAGCTTCCTGCTGTTTTAATTCCTAGCCTTGAAAAGAGGTGCAATTGGAATGTTGAGACATAAATATTTGCCATACATTGTTCTTCATCAGCTGAATTGCCCCTGCAAATGGCTCTCCTTCAGAGCCCCCAAGGTCCTTGAAAAGAGGGAGTCTGTTCTGGCTCACTCATTCTTTAGAATTCTCGGAGGGTGAATGAATGGGTGGGCTTGAGTGGATTCAGTTATGACATGTCATGGGCGAGTCATCTGGGGAATGCGGGGACATCATTTTAACATTTTAAACACTGATAACATTTAGAATCAAGGCAGGATAACGACTTTTATTAATTACCCTCGTCTCCTCCCGCCCTTCTGTCCTCCGCCCCCCACCAGCTGTTAAGCATTTGAGAAAGTGGTAAATGAACACGATTATAAGCAATTATGAGTTTTCCTTTTTTCAGAGACAGATGGAATCAAGGTTTCTATTTTAAGGGGTTTTCAAATTTAGGTTATGTCTACACAATGCCACATTATTACAAGGGGGCCATATGTTTTCTCTCAGTGCCACCGGAATTTCATGACAGGACGGATCAGTGGTCAGTGAATGTACAGAGGCAAGTTCATCACGTTTCTACTGAGGCTAGCTACTTCAATCCCGTCATTCCACTTCTTGCTCCCATTATTATTTTTTTTCATGAATCTTTACATTTCTCCCTTCTGCAGACATGAATTCTGGACCGGTTTGGTGCTGGCCTGTCACGATACAGAGATGAAAACGGTATGGTGCCACACTCTCAGTGAGCTCGTGGTTCACTTTCCGTGCCGATTTGGGCGGATTAGGCTTTAAAAGAGTCACACTTCCAAGCCTCTCACATTTCTCAGTCCCTCTAAAACCCTGGAGGAATTATTCATTAGCTTTTAGTGTTACCCTTTAAGCTTGTAGTGAATCATGGGGCGATCGACATCTTTGAGACATTACCGCAGCCGACTAGTTAAGTCAGAGGACTAGGGCCCCTGTTCCATGAGCATTTGGTTTGAGCTCTGGTAGTTGAATATCTAAGGTCCCTAGGGGAATTCTGGATTGAATACCTTCTGATCCCTTAAAGCCGAGGCTCTCCAGCATTACTGTGTCTCAGTATGACCTAGATGGCTATCACATGAATCGTTCTTTCCCTACCCCAGACTTTCTGATTCAGTAGGTCTGGGATGAGGCCTGAGAATGTGCATTTCTTTCTTCGTCTCCTTTTTTTTTTTTTTAAGGAAAGGGAGTGTGTGTGTGCACGTGTACACGCGTGAGCAAGTGGGGGAGGGGAGGAGGGGCAGAGAAAGAGGGAGAGAGAGAGACTCTTAAGCAGGCTCCATGTCCAGGTTGGACCCTGACGCGGGACTTGGTCTCATGACCCTGAGATCATCACTTGAGCTGAAATCAAGGGCCTGAAGCTTACCGACTGAGCCACACAGGTGCCCAGAGAGTGTGCATTTCGAGCAAGCTCCCAGGGATTGATGCTGTTGGTCCAGGGAGCACACATTGAAAACCACTGCCTTGGAAGCTTCAGTATGTGTATGTGTGTTCTTTACTGACACAAATGAAAATGGTACTCAGTAAATAGAAACTCGCAGTTACTGAGCCCTGATCAGGGGCTGGCACTGTCCTGGATACTTCCTAGGTACAAGGGGAAACAGGCAGATGAAGGCAGAAAACGACAAGTCCATTGCTAAGTGGGACAGTGTGGCTGCCCGTGGCTGGCCCCTGGTGCTCCCCTGCAGAGGGCTGTGTGAGGCCCAAGTGCTCTGAACGGCCAGGGCCGGACAGCTGTCCTGCACAGAACAGCATCCCTCACGTCCTAACTGTGCCCTTAATGATCTCGCCATGTGTTCCTGGGCAATGCTGCTGCTTGTCACACAATGATGCTTTCTTCTCCCAGGAGAATGATTTCTCACTCCCAATATGCTACGTAGATAAGAAGGGGTATTTCCGTGGTGCGGTGAGGGCAGACATACGCTCAGCAGTTGACCTGACATCAGAGTGTCTCGCCAGAGCATATCATGTGGGACAGTTTAAATTTGTGCTCTTGTGGGTGAACCCAAACCGCTTTGTGAGTGTGTACATGACTGGCCAGAGGGATGAAGAGGCAAGATTTTCTGCCTGTCTTTCGTTTCTGGAATCCACGAGTAATCTCATGCCTTAAAGCTCCCTGTCCCCTTTATAAACCGACAGGCCCCATGTCTTCTACAGACATGCCTCGCACGTGAACTCCGCCAACAGTCTCTACAGCTTCCAAAGGATGACTGCTCCTGGCCCTCCATCCCCACCCCGCCCCCAACCCACCACCACAAGCGTCACTTCCTCTTTCCTTGCATCGTGTTCATGCACAGACTTTCAAACTGCCATTTGCTACTTAACTTACTTCGGGGGTTCCATTGATAGGTTTCAGGGTCTTCCAAGTAAAAAAAAAAAATTTCCCTTTCAAATCGATTAAAATATTTTCCCTTTTGGTGACTTTCCACTTAGCATCAGGGGGTTCGGGCATGAACGAGGTGGCTTAGGAGGGAGGGGGTCATGGCCTCAGGGAGGGTGGGGAGGCAAGTGGAGAAGAGCTCTGTCAACTTCGCCATCTGCCACAGATTGTCGCAGCTCAGGATGTGGCTCTTCCCCCAGAGTACGGGATAAACTAGGAACCAGGAAAGACACAGGCAAGTCATCTTTGGGAGGCCATGCCAAGTGCTGCTGAAGGAGCAGCCAGGAGGAAGCTCCTTCTTGGAGAAGACCGGGAATCGCCAGTTGAGTATCAGCACTGTGCACTGGGTGCCAGACACGGCTTGGGCAAACCAGCAGCCTCATCTGCTAGTGGCCTCGGATGACCTCCTTTTCCCGTGCATCTTCATTCATGGAAGGCTCACCGCAACAGGGCCTCAAGGGGATTTGGCTCGTGGCGGAACTATACAGATGAGACACTCATTCAACTTTGAACCAGAGCGGCAGCCCGGGATCGATGGTCCCTGGGACAGCAGTCACCTGGCGTGAGCTGGACCTCCTCCACGGCTGGTGCGTTCCTCCTGTCCTTTTCACACAGGCAGCTCTGTCTTCCAACCTGGCAGATGTCTAATGTCTTCGAATAAGCCTTAATGAAACGCCCAGCAGGTGCCACTAGTGATTCTGACCCCAAGAAAGAGACATGGTCGTTGGATGGTGGGAATTTAAAAACAATAATCATAAAGCAAATATTTCTAGACTTTTCTTCGCATGCCAGTTTGATATGGTGGCCCAAGGTTCTTGTTGGCGGGGATGCGGCTTGGCTGGGAGGAGAGGTGCACGCAGGACAGGTTGCAGGAGCGGTTCCGAGGGGCCTCTGCTCCACCAGCTGCTGCGTTTTGCCCCATCCCCACCTGCCTGGTGCCTCAAAAGGTAATGTCATTATTGCACAGAGCTCCGGCATATGTGGCCATAAGGTCATGGTTGTGTAACTTTATGCACGTAGGAAGATGCTTGGATATCGTATTATTTTCTTAAGGGCTTGGAGCTTTAAAAATTCCTTTTTTTCGGTAGCAAAGGTAACATGGCATTTTAAGCTAATGAGCTTGTTCCCTTTATCTTGTCCTCTTCTACGTTAAATTGGATCTGCTTATAAAATGTAGACTCTTAATTGATATTCTTAAAAGGCCATTTTGCTAGGAAGGGTCTAGTTAAGTAATGGCTCTTTTTTAATTAACAGGGAGCAAAGCAGCTACTTGACTCCCTTCAAGGAGACAGGGAGAAGCCTGACCTCTTTAGGGACCCAAGCCAACTCTCAGGGCTTTAACAGCAGAGGAAAAGCACAGGTTCTGTAGTTAGGCTGACCTGGTAAGGGATCCTGCCTCCACCACTTACGTTATAAGGATGAGCAGGATACTTCCTGCCAGGTCATCATTTCTGCATCTTTAGAACGAGAACAATAGCTCACCCCCGCCTTCCTGAGGGCTGCGGGGGTGGGAATTGGTGACCGGATGGTGCATGGCACAGAGCGAATGTTAGGTAGGCGGTGGCCATTATTAATCAGTATGGCTTCGTGGGGGCCAGCCTTTGGGGAGGATGATGTGGGTCCTAGAATAAGGAACCGTGCACCAGACAACCGTCATGGATACTGCTGGGGACAAGGTTGGGAACAATGCATGACTTGGTATTGGGAGGCAGTTCTCCATGCATTTCTCAGACTGTTGTTCAGGCATGTTTGAACAGCGACCAGTCTTGAGAGCCAGGAGTGATGAGGCTTAGAGATGCCTCCTTCTCTGCACTTTCCAGGATAGTACATGGTACATTCCCCCCACTCTCCCTGGAGAGATTTACCTACATTCCAATTAAAAAAAAAAAAAAAGTCTCCCTGTAGGGTAGAATGGATAGTCACCAGTAGCACTGTGATTAGAATTTCCTCATTTTGGGGTTCCTCTCCTGTGATACACCCCACCGCATGTGCAGGCACCGTCTGGCCCTCACCATGTCACCGGGGAGAGTTGGGGTTTAAGAAATTGGTTCAGGATGTTGCTCTGGCTGCTGCTTTTGTCGTGGGAAATAATTGGTCTTTGTCTCTGCCCTGGAAGTCCTGTGTCCTCTGTTAGTGTCTGTACCTAAAACGGGAGCAGCTCGCTTGTTAGCTTGCAAGGAGGGAGAAATCTCAGGTCCCTCATCGTCTCTGATTTAACTCTTGAATGTTTGATGCTGGGTCTTTGAAAAACAAATACTTCCCCCTCTCCAGAAGAGCTATGTATATATAGAGATATAGATGTAGAATCTATCATCTATCTATCTACCTATCTATCTATCATCTATCATCTGTCTGTCTATCTAGATGGATGGGTAGATGGGTGGATGGACAGACAGATCGATAGATCCTCATCTAGCATGCCTGGTATATACTCGGCTCTCAAAAAATGATGGCAATTTGATAGTCAGTGATTGCAACCACTGAAACTTCCTTGTGGCCCTTCTATGAGCACGTGGGGATGAGATGACCTTGAAAGAGGGGAACGATGCTTCGGAGGACCCAAGGGGTGGGAGATGGGCCTGACAGTCCAGCCTGGGGGACACATTGCGTAGGCACACAAGACAATGGGTAAAAGTGCGGTGCAGCCTTGTTCACATTCCAGCTGGATGATCATGACCATGTGCTGTGGGGAAATGAGACAGCCGGGTGGTGGAGGTAGGTAGGATGGCTTCCTGAAGGAGTTCTCCATCTTGGAGGAGGAGGAAGAGGAGGGGGCATTTCAGGCTGAGGAGCCCCTGGACGGAAGATCAGAGGCAGGATTAAGCTCGCGGTGAATGTACTTACCTTTCCTTCAAACATGAATTCGGTCAGTTGCCCAATGTTGCATGTTTATTTCTTGAGTGCTGCTCATTTCTTGCACATGCTCCCTCTCTTAATGGTGGGCTCCGTGCCCCGCTGCTGGCATTGGCACCTTCACCAGGACTACTGCGATTGTCCTGGAGCTGTCCTCCCATCTGTGTCCCGTTACTCATCTAGTGTCCCAGAGCTGAAGTGTCCAGGAGCTTAACCCACATACTCAGCTCAGTAGAGTCTTCATGGGCAGGTTATTTCGGTAAACCTTCATCTTGGAAGCTTTGGAAACTTCATCTTTTCCTAGGTCACCCTTAGAACTGACCCTCCTGCTGCTCAGAAGGGGCCATGGCACTTCCAATGTCCTATGTGGTTTCTTGCTTCTATGACTTCACTCCCTTTGCTTGGAGGCTGCCGTCCTTCTATTTGATGGGCCAGTTCCGACCCCTGCACACGGAGTCACTGACCTTGCACTTCCTGTGTGTGCGAGTCCCGGTTCTCCTGTTCTCTCTCTCTCTACTTACTTTGATTGTATTATTATTATTTTTAAAGATTTTATTTATTTATATATCTTATTGATTGATTGATTGATTTAATAAGGATGGTAAGCTGTCTGAAGAAAGGGGTCTGACTTTGGATCTGAAGAGGGGCCAAGAGATGGTATTTTTCCACCTTGAAAGATAGCAAAATGGCAGGCTAGCCTTCTCTTTAGTTTGAATTAGTGGCTTAGAAGGACACTGTCCTGGTTCCACACAGGTGTTGAATAAAAATGAACACCCTTGCTCACCCTGGCTCGCCTCCAGCTCTGTATGTCTGTATCTCCCCTTACCAACATTGGCTATTGTATTGTTTGTAGGTGTGGTTATTTGCCAGAGCTAGAGCTTGTGCCCGTGGGCAGGTGGGACTTCTTCAGGTGGGTGGTCATTTGGGGTCCTCCAACGTAGCCCCTTGGAAAAGAAGCCAGAACTGAACTAGAAGCAGGAAACCCCCTTCTCCAAAAGCAGCTCTCACTCTCATTGAGGTTTGGTAGAGAGGAGTGTCCTGGTATGTCCATGGTGATGGCAACATGGTGCCCACCACAAGGCTGTAAGACAGGACCAGGAGGGGGTTGCTCCTGGAGGAGGGAGGGCTACAGGCAAAGATGAGGTTGTCACATTTGGTAATCTGCATTATCTATTTTCAAAGAGTTTATTTTCCTCCCTTTACCCCCGACACTTGCATTGAATCTTGTCTGAATGCATGGGTACCTTAGGAAAAAGTTGCACATCATGTTCGGGTCTGATTAATAAAAGCATTTGCCCCTGTCTTTGATCCAGGAGATGGTAACCCTAGAGGGACAAAGCTGGACTAAGGGTCCCAAACCCTCTCTGTGTAGGATGGGTCTCTCCCCACAGCTGTGTCTGGAGTACTGGTTTTCTGCTACTTGGCAGAGCTGCTGTTCAGTTTTGGGTCCTCTTGAGTAGAAGCAGGACTCAGTGCTCTTTTTCTGGTCTTCAACCATGCATTGCTCGTTAAGAGTGGTTTCATTCCCCTTTCTATTATGAATATCTGAATATAAGCCTGCCTCTTTGGCTAGATGGTAAACTCCTTGAAGACAGGGACTATGCCTTTATTTTTTTCTCTTCCACTGTCTTTACTTATTTTTATTTTATTTTATTATTATTTTTTAAAAGATTTTATATATTTATTGGAAGAGAGAGTGAGTGAGTGTGAGTGGGGGGTGGGGAAGGGGAAGAGGGAGAGGGAGAATCCCCACTGAGCGGGGCAAATGATGTGGGGCTGCATCCCAGGACCCTGGGATCATGACCTGAGCCGATGGCAGATGCTTAACTGACTGAGTCACCCAGGCAGCATTTTTGCTTATTTAAAAAAATTAAAGTATAGTTGACACACAGTATTATATTAGTTTCGGGGGACTCCATCCTCTTATCTTTCCCAAGTCCAATAAAAATTGGACTAAATGTAAGAATGAGTGTTGGGTGACCCAGGGCAGTCCATTTCCCTCGAAGCATCTCACTGCCACTCTTTTCTGCTCCCCCACGTTGAAACATTTCACCTACGTCTTGACTGCAGCCAAGTGGAACATTCTGTTGACAGAATGGGATCGCCTGTGGCAATTTCCTCGTGCACTGTTCAGGATCCCTTCAAGTTTTCACACTTTATGAGGCTCCCCCCCCTTCCAAAATTGCTTTCCTCTGGCTTTTGCTAATGGTCCCATACCTTGATGCTAGAGAGACAACCTCAACGGATGAAAATGGAAGTTCAGCACAAGTTACCTCTAAGTGAGCGCCGACATTGGGTGCGGGAGGACGGTATGAAGGAACATCTTCCCTTAGTTTGGTATGGGCGTCAAAATATCATGCAAGCCTCTTGCCACTTAATGGGAACATATTCATTGTGCCCACAACATGAAATAAAATCTTTTAAAGGTCTCTGCCAAATGAAAGATTTATAAGCCAGTTGGCTATTAATTTATTCAACGAACATGAGTGTCTGTCTCCTCTAGTCTAAGAGCAAATTAAGGACAGGGTTTGATATCCCATTCATCTCTACCTTTCTGGCACTTTCCCAAGAATTTTTATTGTCTCCAAGTAGTAGGTGCTCAATAAAGTTTCACCTGCTGTTGAATGATGGGTCTTTTCCACCTGGGATTTCTTCTGTTCTGCCGAATCAGGACCCTAGCAACGACCGCATCTCCATGGCAACGACTCTGGGTAATGAGGATGGATAATACAATACTTGCAAATCCCAGGCCTCTGAAGACAGAATGTGACTGGAGCTTCAGCAATGGAACAGCAGATAAAAGAAGTATTATGGAAGGCAGAATTAGAGGAAGCCTCAGGTTAGTGCTTAATCCCCGAACAGCCCACTGCCCGTTATCTCTGTAAATCAAGAACACTGAATGTCAAGGGCTTTATTTACCCACTCCCAGAGGTCCACACCAGCGGTTTAACTGAATACAGCTTCTAAAATATTGGGAGCTATTATTAGAGTCATTCAAGCCCTTTTGTTGTCATTTTGTCCTGGCATTTCACAGGAGCTGTGCCGTTTGATCTCCAAACTGTCTTTGGCTCTCTCCTGGTGTGAAGTCGGGATTTAAATATAAGGGAGGGGAGGGGGTCTCCCAAAACAGATGGCGGCCTGGCTGCTGGGATCTGTAGAGATGGCACGCCTCTGACAACTTCCTTTTTCCCCAGAGTTCCACTTTGGGGTAGTGCAGAGGCGAGAATTCTCTTATTGATCTTGAAACTGAAAGAGTTAGTTCCCAGTCACTGCAATTGACAAAGGCTTTTGCAGCTCATTAACCGCCAGATTATGTGGCACAATTCATTAAAATTCTGTTTCATTGACTGCATTTGTAAATAGGCTTGGGGAAGTTTATCACTTCTTGCTTCTTGCAGAGCTTTCCTTCAACGAGTGCATTTTTCTTCTTCTTTTTCCTGATAGAAAAAGTCTGAAATAATTTGCCACAAGATGTGTTATCATTTAAATGCAAACTCAAATGAAATACTGACTAGGAATCACAGGTTTTTCGATTTTTTCCCCTCTTCCATTTGCTGCTATCTGATTATGTGGGTTACTTTAATAAATACATTTGCTTCGAGCTCTTGTTATATTAATTTTGTATAAATTGTCATACTTCTTAGCAGGCCTCTGCCCTGTAATTGCTCTCATTTGAATACAAGCAGAAAGGGAAAGATTAAAGGTAACTTAAAAAAAAAAACACCCTTTTCCTTTTATTAATACCTAAGCACTAAAGAAGTCATTCTCTGTAAAGCCCCCATCTTAAGATGAACCCAGAGCCCCGGACAAGGGAGAGGAAACCAGACTCTGGGCATCATTCTTCCCCCTCAGGTGTTCCATGAGGCCATTTGGTTACCGAGGAAGGTTTTTCCTATAAAGGACCACATAGTAAATAGTTGTGGGCTCTCCGCTCTCTGTTTGCAAACACCCAGCTCTGCCACTGTAGTCTGTAGCCACAGATAATGTAAACGAGCGTGGCTGTGTTTCAAGAAACCTTTACCTATGGACATTGCAAGGAAAATTTCATATGATTTTCACACATCATGAAGTACTCCTCTCCCTCCCAAACCCTTGAAAGTGTGAAAACCGTATAGTTCGTGGGCTGCATAGACACAGGTGGTGTGTGGGATTCAGCAACTGGTGGGCTGGCATTTCCTAACCCTTGCCCTAGAGCAGTGGTTCTTTTTTTTTTTTTTTTTTTTTTAAGATTTTATTTATTTATTTGACACAGAGAGAGAGCACACAAGCAGGCAGGGGGAGCAGCAGGCAGAGGGAAGAGGGAGAAGCAGGCTCCCTGCTGAGCAGAGAGCCCGACAGGGGACTTGATCCCAAGACCCTAGGATCATGACCTGAGCCGAAGGCAAACACTTAACCAAATGAGCCACCCAGGCGCCCCTAGGGCAGTGGTTCTTAACTGAGGTCCCTGGATGGGCGGCATCGGCATCTCCTAGGAACTGGGGAGCTGGGCTGAAGTCCAGTTTTGATCCGGGGGAGGGGATGTAACGCCGTAAATGGCCTGTAGTGAGAATTTCTTCAAGTACCTTCTAGTGTTCCTCTTCTGTCTGGGTCATCCTGGCTGCTGCAAGGGGGTTGGTGATCAGGGGCATGGAGATCTATTGTCATGGACGTGGTTGTGATAAAGAATGACACTTAGGTATCATGTGGCATCTACTATTTGCCTACTTTCACCAGAGGCAGAGTGGGTGAGGTCTTGACATCTCAGCATTTCTCGTGCCTCTTATGCAGAGTATCTGTGTTGTTCCTTGCGTGCTGGATAGAACTTCATACAAGAGCCTACCCATCTTGCAATTTAACCATGTGTCCCCTTTCTGTCTATCCCCGGTGAATCTTAGGATCGGTAGCTCGCATTGTTTAGTCAGACTTCTTCACACCTGAGCCCAGACACACCAAGTTTCAATAGGATATAATCCTGCTTCTTCATGTTGCCCTGACGGTAACCACCCAATTGCACTGAGATCTGCTAATGTGCCTGCAACTTCACATGCATTAACTCAGAGCCTGAAAGTGGGACTCTGGGAACGGAAGGTGATGCTCATATCCTGATTCCGGAAATGAAGATGCCAAAGCTCACAGCTGAAATTGTTTTGCTAAACTCTCACAGTTGGAAAGTGACTGAGCCAATTTGCACATTCAGATTCATCAGAATTAAAAGTTTCTATTTTTTTTTTCTTCTAGGGCCACTCCAGGTTTAGAAACTACTCATTTATTGCATTTTTTTTCTCCAAAGCAGGCATCAGGGGGAAAAAAAAAATAAACTGCTCGAGGTATGAGTCTGCATTATGAAAGCTCCACTTCCCCCGGGAGTGTTCCAATTAGGGTTTCGTTAGCCACAAGGACTGCAGCCCAGGTGTCTGCTCCCTGTCCTGACTGGTAATGAGCCAGCCCCATGACCTTCGAAGTAATGCTGGGCTGTGATTGCAGGCGATGGCCCCCTGTGATGGGTGTCATTCTGCTGTATCTTTTTTCCTTCTTTTTAAAAAAAAGGATTTTTATTTATTTATTTGAGAAAGAGAGAATGTGCACATGAGTGTGGGGGAGGGCAGAGGGAGAAGGAGAGCCAGAGAATCCCAAGCAGATTCTGCCCTGAGTGAGGAGTCTGATGCGGGGCTTGATCTCATGACCCTGAGATCATGACCTGAGCCGAACCAAGAGTCGGATGCTCAACCGACGGAGCTACCGAGGCGTCCCCCTGCTGTATTTCTTTAACATGCCTGAAACTGGACAATTACTCATCGTGGGTTTCATTTCTGTGACTTTTCTGTGTGCCAGAGGGCTTCTAATTGCTTGACTGTGAAAGAAGAAAAAAACCACTTTCTCCTTTCAGGCTTTGCATCTGGAATTATATTTTCAGTGCTCGAGACCAAATAATGGCACAAAAGATGGCCTTGCAGTATTTCTTCTTTTCCTCTTGTACAAGCGAAGCGTATGGAACACTGTGAGCCAGATGCTTCTAGAGGGTGGTGGGGGGAGGGGCCCACTGGGAGACAACCATCCCTCTTGAATTTTCTGTATTCAGATGTGGTGTGAGAGTTATCTTTCCCTCTAAATTCACCTCCTTTCCTTTAACTTTTTTTTGGCAGGACGTCTAGGACTGGAGGTTGAAACTGATTGCCCTGGGAAAGGGAGAAGTGACCCCTGCCTGGAAGAACAAAGCAAGTTTTTAGCTTGAGTTTCAAACTAAAAATTTTAGTCTTGAAAACCAAGCTTATAAGAGAGAAAAGAAGTTTGGCTGGCACAAAACAAAAAAAAAAAACCAAACAAACAAAAAAAAGAAGTTTGGCTGGCTTTCCTGGAATTATATGTTGACTTGTCTCTAATTAATCAAGCTCTTGGTTTTTTTTTTCCCCGCCCCACCCCGGAGTAAAACTACCTGACCCAGCCTCTTTTGCAGCCCAGTGAAGATGTTACAAAGTCACAAAGTCAGATGAATGGGACCAAGGCAGAAGTGTCATGTGGCAGCTGCCAGGAACCTTCCAGGTTTTAACTTAGTTGGAGTGAGCCTTGGGCACATCTGCCTTTTCATGTGGTTGCCACCTCCTGGGCCATGGGGGACCAGGGATGGTGAGGAGATGCAGAAAGGAGCCTGGTCCCCAGAGCTCCATGGGGCAGAGCTGCCTGCTAGTTGTGGAAGGCAGAACATTGGCCCCATGACCGTTGCCCTTGGTGTTATCCCATGAGTATGTTACATTACATTGCAAAATGGATTTTGCAGATGTAATTGAGGTTGACCTTAAGCTAGGGAGAGTATCCTGGTTTAACCAAATGGGCCACATCTCAATTGTGGGAGCCCTTGGAAAGAAAGGGCTTTCTCTGGCAGGCAGGAGAGGGAGGTCAGAGAGTCAAAGCATCAGAAGAATTTGATTCATGGCTGTTGGTTTGGAGAGGAAGGTCCACGTGCCAGAGTAACAAGGATTTCAGTCTTCCCACAGCAATGATTGAGTTCTGCCAATAGCCTGGATGAACTTAGCAGTAGATTCCTCCCCAGCGTCTCCCAGTAGGAGCCCAGCTCAGCCAACACTGGATTTCAGTTCTGAGAGTGTCTAAGCAGAGAACACCGACCGCTGCGCCGCTCTATGCCAGGGTGTCTGATGCACAGACCCTGTGAGATGTGACTTCACGTCGTTTAGAGCTGCTACATTTGTGCTGGCTTGTTATGCGGCAGCAGAAAATTGACACACTAACCTTTATGTGCATGAAAAAAAAATCTTACGACTTGGATCTTTTATCCACTATAGCCAAATCTAATCACAACGAACACACGGATCGAGAATCCAAAGGTGAGATGTTGACCCTGGAGACACTGGTGGAGCCGCGAAGAATGTTCCCGCACAAGGGAATGAGCTGTGGAAGAATGAGCAGAGGCCAAGAATGTAGTGTCAAGCGTTGTTTATGTGCCCCATCCTTTGGTGGGAGAAGGCAGATGAACAGAGGCTTCTGGAAAGGTTTGAGTGAGTCCCAGAGCAGAAGATTTGTCCTTGCTTCTTTAAGTATGGCCTGGAAAGACTATTCGCCTCTCAGAAGAAAACTGGGATCGCTGGGTGGTGGGGGTTGCCACGTCTCACATGGCACTGGAAAGCCAAATACTTGGAGGTGGGTGTAAGATGTGAGTCCCAGGTCCTCAGGGTCTTGGGCAAGCAGGCCCTTGACAGAGGGAATCCAGCGAGAGAGATACTAGGCTCGGGTTCTCAGGAATGGCAGCCCCAGGAAGAGGGCTGAGTCAAGCCGCAGGCACCCATCTTTGCAAGCGGGCCAAGCGGGAAAGCAGCCGCCCTCCCACCACACCAGGACACTAGCTCCCGGCACCCACAGCCACATGGGCAAGTAGGGAGGAGAAGGGGATATTCTGGAAGAGAGGAGACATTCAGGAAGGCTAATTGCCTAAATACTTTTGATTGACAAGATTTGAGTGTTTATAAGTATCTAGCAATCAGTAAGTTCAAGAGTAAGACAGGCTGAGACACAGATGACAGTGATGGTGAGAATTTTTTTTGTTTTTGTTTTTCAATCTTTTATTAAAGAAGATTGATCATATGCATATATATAGAGACAGAGAGCAAGAGAGAGCATGCAAACAGGGGGAGTGGCAGAGGGAAAGAGAGAGAGAGAGAGAATCCCGAGCAGATTCCTGACTGATTGTGGAGCCCGATTTAGGGTTTAATCCCATGACCCTGAGATCATGACTTGAGTTGAAACCAAAAGTTGGACCCTTAACTGACTCAGGCACCCAGGCACCCCTGTTTTTTAACCTTGGGCTCATATTGTATAGTTTTCCAGCCTGTTATTTGCACATTTATTTTTTCCACATTTTGGGGTCCCCCCCACAATTTTCATCCTTTTTCTTCAAAGACTTTCTCTTATTAGAAACAAAAAATAATTCTATTACCACTCTGCTGAGTTAATGTGTTTGTTTTTTCCTTTTAAGTTGAGTTAATTTCTCCTTTTAACTTAATGTTTTGTCTTTTTTTCTTTGTAAATAGTGCACCACGTCAGTCATAGAAAATAATGTATGACATCACAAAATAACATAATGTTATTTGCAGCGAGTATAAGGATTTATAATAGAACAAACATCCTTCCTGAATTTTGTGTTATTTCCTTGTTTGTCTTTATTATTTCCTCCCATTTGTATGCATTCCTCAATGACGTAGGATGTGGTGTTAGCTGCTTCTGACTTTCTAGTCACTGAATCCTACAGTTTCACGTGGCCGTCTTTCACTCATTCAACCTGTCCTTTGATCCGTCTGTGTTGGTGTGTGCGCCTGTATTGATCTGTATCGCTCTATTGTGTTCTACTGAATGAACATGCCAACATTTATTTAGCCATTCTACTGAAGAGGGCCAATTAGGTTGTTTCTCATGTTTTTGCTATTGAGAAAAGCATTGTTATGAATGCTCGCACTGTTTCCTGGTGCACGTGAGCAGACGTTTCTCTAGGGTGAAACTAGGTCAGGTATGGCTGGGTCATGGGACATGGTCATGCCCGTCTTGGCCAGGTCATGCCATGCATTTGCCAACATAGGGAGTGTTTAACCTGATGTAGCACACATTCTTTCCTTTATGGAGCTCACTGTATAGCTGGGGAGACAATGCCAGCCTTCAGAAAAAAGAGTCCATACTGGGTAATTAGGAACTGTGGGGTGCAGTTAAGGCATTAAACAGAGAGCCCTGTGAACGCTTCTGCTGAGAAATCAGCCCATCATGGATTGCCTGGGCAGGAAGGCTTCTGCTGCAGGCTGGAGGTGACTGCTTACCACCATGGAAGAAACCTGGAAATAACACAGGGAGGCTGGGGAAAAAAAGGTGACATGTACAAATGAGGGGCATTAATATGGCCTTTCCTCTGTCAACATGGTGGAAGGTGGGAAGGAGTGAGCTTGGTGCATCTTCCCATTTTGACCCGTGACCAAGTACTGGCTGCACCCAAGCAAATCTAGACCTTAGGAAGAGCCATGATGCCCTCTCTTTGGGGGAATTTATTTGGGCTCGTCATTCTCTGGCAGCCCTCCCTGGTCACACCTTCTGGCTTCTCTGCCCCTTTGTACTCTGTGGCCTGCTTCTCATGGGATTGGGCACCTCCTTTCAAGCTTGCTGTGTCTGTCATTGACTGTCTTCTTCATTTCCAGGATATGGAGCCCGATCTTATACTGAAGACGGTGAGAGGCACTTTCCCCTGGTTTTGGCTCTTAACGACTAGTCCTGGATGGGAAGACCCTTCCCTGGCCTCACATGATGGACAAGGACAGACTGGGGGTAAGACTCCCAGTCAAAGTCTCACTTTAAATAGGAGGAGACCAAGTGAGCTAAGGAACTGACTCTAGGAGGCACAGTTCCTAGCAGGACTGGAGCTCTTGATGGTGTGGACCCCAGTCCCATATTCTTTCCTCTGCTCTGGGGGTGGCAAAAACCAATGCACTCAGAGGCCAGGAAGATGGTGTGAAGTCACTGTGGTGAAGAGAAAAGAAGATAGGAACTCTGGTCCCTGATTGGAGAGGACGACTCCTGCCTGAAGGCATTCAAAGTCACAAATGCGAAGAAAAAGCAACCGTACCAGCCAAACCATACACCCTCATCCAGGCTGAGCCAGCAGACAGTCATTGTATGATCTCTGCTCTACAGTAGATGTGCTCTGTCTTCCTGGGACCACTTTCTACCTGCTCTAGAGCCTTCCAGTCCTCTCAGGTGTGTGTTATCGATTCAGCTCTGAGTTATCGATTCAGCCTCATATTCTCAGAGCCTCATACAGTGCCTGGCACATACAAGGTGATCCATAAGTGATAGCTGAAACTGCAAGATGGATCAAGAGTGCTAAAGAAATTTGAATGGACAGCTCTATTTGAAGGCTGAAACCTTTACCCTTTTTCACATTCATTAGGCCTGTTGCTGATCCAAACAAGGCCAGGGTTGGAGGACCACTAGTGTCCCTGCTTTCCTCTTTGCCCATCCTGCACAAGCTTGTCTCTCTCAAAAGCACAATCAGTTTATAATAGACACAGAGTTTGGTAACCTTTTTTATACTTAATATAATTTTCTGACCATCTTTCCATATTAATAGAAGTATTTCTGTAATGTCATGTTTTCTCTCTGTGTGTAAAAGTCTGTTGTATACATGGTTTACTGAGCTAACTCCCTCTTTTTTTATATTTAGGTGATTTCCAATTTTTAAAAAAAGATTATTTATTTATTTGTCAGAGAGAGAGAGAGAGAGAGAGCGCACAAGCAGGGAGAGTGGCAGGCAGAGGGAAAAGCAGGCTCCCCGCTGAGCAAGTAGCTGGACGTAGAGCTGGATCCCAGGACCCTGGGGTCATGACCCAAGCAGAAGGCAGACATTTAACCAACTGAGCCACCCAGGCACCCCGTGATTTCCAAATTTTAATTTAACCCCCCCCCCCCCCCAGTACTCTGAAGGACATCCTTAAGGTTAAATATTTATACTCATTCTTCATTAACTTCTTAGGACACGTTCCCAGAAGGGGACTTACAGTTTGTATCTTAACTGTTGAAGCACAGTGCCCAGGGTCCCGCAGAGAGGGCGTACCGAGCTACACATATGAGTACCCATCCCACTCTACCTCTTGCAATGCAAGATATTGCTATTTTAAGTATCTTTTTCATTTTTAAATAGAAATACTGTATCCTAGTGCTTTTATCTGCTTTTCTTTGGTAACTAGCAAAGTTGGCTATATTTCACGTGTTTGTATGTATTTTTATTTCTTCCTTTAGAAATTCCTTGTCCAGTTCCACCCTCTTTCTCTTGGAGCTTTGTCTTTTTCCACTGAAGGTGAATCATGTCCATCTTTCATGGTCCGACTCATGTTCCCTCCTGCATGCCTCTCTAACTACCCAGCCCTGGGGCAATCTTACACTTACATTACTTCTAGCTTCTCGTACTCTTTTGGACTTGACATTACATTACCCACTATTTTCTTCCTGATAGTCTCTCTTTCTCCACTTGGTAGAAGGCTCCCGGAGGATGCGGTCATGGGTTAGGCAGTAAACAGAGTAATTCAACATCACCCGAGAACTTACCATTTGGGGTCACTGAAATCTTGCTTTCGAATGCAAGTGTTCCGTGAGCTACTGAGATGTTGACTCTCCTCCCTCCCCAACACCTGTATAGCATAGGACTGACTAGGGTTGAGCTTTGAGGATGATTTGAGGTTCAGGTGACTATCTTACTTCCAAGGCTGTTCTTCCTCCTGGCTCTTCCTTATACTGGTAGAATATTCTTTACTAGGGGGTTTCTTCATCTGTAATGCATCTGTAAATGCACTCTGACTACCTGCTTGGTGACAGGCTCAAAGGAGCCTGCTGGGAATACCTGCGGACATGTTCCTTGCCTCAGGGGGATTGTGGTCTAGTGGGGGAGAATGACCTTAAATCAGCAATCACAAATATAAGCGCATCTCTACACATTGGGATAGGAGATTTGCAAGAAAACCTCAGGGTATTCTAAGTGGTTATAACAGAATGGTTTCATCATATATGGATATTAGATCAGACTTTGCTGAAGAAGGAACATTTTGTCTGAGAAAGGCAGAATAGGCAGGAGATGGCCAGATGAAGAGGTGGCAGAGGAGTGGTAGGGTAAAGAGCCCTCTAGACATACAGAGTAGCATGTGCAAGGAACCTGGGGCAGAAGAGTTTAGCCAACGTGACCGGAGCCTGTCAGTGAAGGGCAGATTGGCTTAAGATGAAGCTGTAATGGAGTGTGATGAGGAAGGGGCAGACCATGGGGGCTCCCACTGGGATTTTATCTTAAATGCAGTGGTGAGATGCTGAGGATTCTGAGCAGGGAGTGAGGCAGCCTAGCTGCTGGGGGTGGGGCATAGCAGGATGGTGAGAATGGTTGCTGCTTCACTGCTCCAGAAACTCTTGCCATGTGTGATCCGTGTCAGAGACAAAGGTGGTTTCATCCCCTCGAATCTGTTGCTTGATCCAGTGTCACACCAACAACCTCTGTTCTCTTTCCTCTTTATTTTTTTGTTTATCTTCTATCTCTTATTTCTTATTATTTTCCCTGAGCATCTTAGCTTTCTCCAGAATCTGCCAACAGCCAGAGTGCATCTTCTGGTTGAGAAAACAACTACCACATGGGAGAAACACAGGAGCCTTTGGTAATTAACTCTTTTTTATGGATAACTACAAGTTTTGTCTTCCTTGTGGCAAGATCTTGAACTCCTTCTTTCATCTTCTATTTTGAACTAGTATGTCCTTCTCTTAACCCCTATCTCTTCGTCCCCAGCATCTCGAGGAGTTTGGCGGGAGAACTGCTCTTTAGAAAGCAAGCAGGACCGGGTGCCTGGGTGGCTCAGTTGGTTCAGCCACTGCCTTCGGTTCAGGTCATGATCTCGGAGTCCAGGGATCGAGTCCTGCATCGGGCTCCCAGCTTCACGGGGAGTCTGCTTCTCCCTCTTTCTCCCCTCTCATGCTCTCTCTCACTTTCTCTCTCTCTCAAATAAATAAATAAAATCTTAAAAAAAAAAAGCATGCAGGCCTTTGGTTGTCCTTTGAATCACTCTGTGTTGATGGCTGTGTGTAGTATACAGTGTACAGAAATATCACACATTATAATACCAGTCTCTGATAGGTCCTCTTCCCCAAATCTGCCAATGTCCATATTTGCAAGTGGAGGTGATTATTGTTAGTTGACCCTAATGTGAATGAAGAGAAATGCCAAATTCCAGATTCTCTGTCCCTACTGCTCAGAGGGCAGGACATATAAGGAAATAGCACCTCCAGGGATAGAAATAGGGCCCATGGAGGGAATGGTCTTCCCTCGAGGAGAGGGTCAGGAGGGCTTTCCAGAAGAGACAGACGCCTCTCTGATTCACTTTCCAGTCTCAGTCCTTTGAAGCTCATTAAAGCTTGCAGCACTTCCATTTCTTGATAGTAGTTGGAAGAAAACATCGCTCCTGCCCTATTCCTCAGAGTTTTTGTGAAGGTCAAATCAGATAAAGTAAGTGAAATGCTTTGCTGCCATTATGTTGATGTTAGGGTTTCACGGAGGTGACTGGACACCCCTCTGGCCAGTCTGCCCTTTTCATAGATGATTTGGTCTGTGGCTCCTGTCCGCCCTCTTGACTCCAAGCCTGCCCAGATCCTGGGTGAGTCCCCACCTTTGCACATGGCCCTTCCAATAAACCCATCTCTTAGTTCCATTACTCTTCCCTCACCTGTGATTATTTCCTCCACTCTACCTCTACCCCCCCCCCCCCATTGGCTGGTGACACATTAGAACCACAAGAAATTGTACCACACAGAGTGGCACATTCCAGCATCTTGCTGCCTGATCCCAACTTTCTGTCCTTCTGGTTGCTCATTCAGTGGTTCCCTCCATGCTGGTTCTGCATCCCTGTCAGGTCCTGTTGGCCACTGGCCATTCAGCCTCTTCCAACCCTCAGCTCTCTTCTTGCTGGAGCTTGGAGCCCATGACCCATCTTTCTGCTACTCTAACCTGACCTGGCATATCTCACGCCTGCATGAATATTGCCATCTGTTTTCATCCCACCTGCAACTGAGTAGCCATGTGTTTCCAATAGAGAAAAATTGATATTGCTATCAATTCTTCATGACTGATCTAGTAATCACCAAGTTTCTCAGGGTGGCATGCTCGACTGCAGATACTCTCTGTCCCCTTTTATCAGGATTTTGGCCTCTTCATAAAGAAAAGTTTATCAGACCTTCCCACCATCTAATACCCACCCTTACTCAAGCCTCCTTTGTTTCCGTGACAACTGTTGCTTCTGGTGGATGCTGCATTGCCCTGTCCAAGCACCCTCCAGCAATGGAGGACTTATTCGCCGGCTCCTTGGAGGTCTCTCTGCAGAAACCTCTCTGCTGTCACCCCCATGCAGGGTTACTTCAGCTGAAGACAATGACAATGGTCCAGGAATGGTCCACACCAAGGAGGCAGGCGTGGCCACTCTTAGCCTGTGATCCAGTCGGGGGATTTGGGCTTCTTGTGTCTGCAAATCTGGGCTCTGTGGGTTTTGAGGCACTGGTCACCAAGGTTCTGACTTCCTACCCTTCCACTGTAGGACAGAGTTAAGAATCCCATGGAATTGAAGACTATGGTGGCTACCTGGGCACTTGGGTTACTGCGTCATCAGGAGAGGAAAGGGCTGCCTTTCACAGTGGGGGCTGGGAGGCATGTTGGCATCCAGGTTGTTCCATCCAGTTCTCTTGGTGTTCCTTGGCCCTATTTTGGCAGCGAACAGACAAAACAAAGGCATCAGTCCTACCTGAGTAGGGCGTGGTGATGGGGGGTGTGGGTCCCTCAGGAATGCT
The DNA here is from genome assembly GCF_963455335.1 of Martes martes. Classification (NCBI taxonomy): domain Eukaryota; kingdom Metazoa; phylum Chordata; class Mammalia; order Carnivora; family Mustelidae; genus Martes; species Martes martes. The sequence goes on along the minus strand of NC_137890.1, from coordinate 91,818,991 downwards.
GTGAGGATCATGCTGCCACGTGCAGTACTAGGACTAGCAGAGGGGTTAACTGAGGTAAGGAAAATTGAGAACAGTTAGTAGGGAGGGCATAAATTTCAAGGTGGGACCCGCGACCACGTGCTGTGGCAGGAGCTGTTCGTCCCACTAACCTTACCCTTCTGAATTTCCTCCTGGCAGAGCAACCTGCCAGGACCCTGGAGGGGCTGCCTCAGGACTTATAAAGGCAGTGGCTTGGAGAGGCAGAGGAGGTGGACATGGTGGGTGCTGGGATGTGCTGTCCAGACCCTCCACAGGAAAGCAGAGTCACACCCCAGCTGCTGTGTGTTCCTGGCAGAGAGCCCAGCTCTTCCTGGGGCCACTCACATTTAATAACCCATCAATTTGGGGTTTTCTCTTCCAGAGCTTTGTAGCAGACAAGCCACGGACCTCCTGGGTCCCCCTCCCTTCTTGCCTGTTCCTTGCCTTGCACAGTCCATGCCCTTCCATCCGCTTCCTGACGTTTCCAGCACTGTCTCCCTTGCAGCACCGTCTGGTGTACTCAGACACTTACAGACACGCCTCTTCCAGTCCTGCCTCTTCCGTCTTCTCCTCTTCTCTCCCCTCTCACCCTCTTCTCCCCTTCCTCTCCCCTTTCTCCTTTTCTAATTTCTTTTCTCTCCTGCCCTCTCCCAACACCCCAACTTCCCTCCTGTCTCCTGGCAAATGCATGGAGCCACATGTCTGTGGCTTCAGTCACCCAAGTTTTTTTTTTTATTTTTTAAGATTTTATTTATTTACTTGACAGACAGAGATCACAAGTAGGCAGAGAAGCATGGAGAGAGAGAGAGAGAGAGAGAGAGAGAGAGGAGGAAGCAGGCTCCCTGCTGAGCAGAGAGCCCGATGCGGGGCTCGATCCCAGGACCCTGAGATCATTTCCTGAGCCGAAGGCAGAGGCTTTAACCCACTGAGCAACCCAGGTGCCCCTCAATCACCCAAGTTTATATCTGGTCCAGACCTGCTGCCTAAGCTCCAAACTCATAAATCAGGCTGCATATCTTACTTAGCATCTCACCTCCTTGCATCAAGCTCCATAAGGCTAAGGCTGAATGCATGAGAGCCTCTTCCTCTCTAACATCCACTGAGTTGTGCAAACCAGCCATCTGGGACTTACCCTTGAACTCCCTTTCTTCCACCTTCACATCCTTCCCATGGCCAAGGGAACTCAGTGTTTCTGGAATGCAGCATACCCTCCTTCTCCACCATCCTGCCCTCATCCCTTCCACTGACATCTACCACGGCTCCTCGGTGGTCTTCCTGTCCCACCTGGGGGCTCTCCAGTCACGGCCACAATGCATATTTGATGCTACTTTCAACGCAGATTGAATCTTGACACCAGACCCTGCCGAAAATCCCTCATAGTCTCCCCGCTGCTCTGTGTCATGATCCACATTCTTCGGTTGGTCTGCAAGGCCCAGTCTGGCTTTCACCTTTCCTCACTTTCTGTGCTTCTAAACGCTGTTGGTGCATCACGCTTTGCCCTGACATGGGACCTCCTCCCAAATGTCCTGTTGTCCCCCAGTAGCCTGGACCCATGAGCTCTTACCCAGTCTCTAGACCACAGAGCAGAAGACTTTACTTCCTGGAAGTGTTTCAGATCCCAGGCCATGACGTTTTATTTATTTATTTTTTTAATGTGTTCTTATGATGCCATATTCCTTCTTCTCAGGGAACTCAATATGTTTGTAATGATGCATTCAATCATGCCACTTTCTTTAAACCCTCCTTTCTATTGGATGATGATGCGGACCAGGTTTGTTTTTGCTCAGCATTTTGTGACTGCCTCCTAGCACAGGGCTGGGCACCGGAAATCTTGGTGAGATTACTGACTGGCTGATGTGTGCCATCCTGCTTCTCTTCCCCCTCCTCCATATAATCCATCTAGAAAACATGGCACATGGGCTAAGGGGAGCCTAGAAGATGTGAGGGAGAAATCATCAGGGTGCCGTTTACTAGCTGGAGACAAAAGATTATATTCACACTGATTTCTAAAGAGTTGGGTTGTCTGGGGTTGTTTTTGGGAATTAATTTATCTGCTGAGAGTTTTTAGTAGCATACACCCTAAGGGACAGTGATTATCTGCTAATTAATTCTGTTGATTAATGGTAAATGGGCATTTGGTTATGCTTGGAAACTTGCAAGCCCACTGTGCTTGCTTTCGGGTAGTCAGATGTGCTTTCAGCAAGATTCCCCCGACATCTGCCTGTTTTTGATTTTACTCAGTCCTTCAGAGCCAAATTTAGAGAAGATATCCCTTCTTCCAAGTGCTCTTGCTTGCCTGTTTCATCCTTTAGAGAGTGACAGCCATGAAGCCCTCCCCCTTTCACCAGCTCTACCTTTCCCCCTGTTCCCAATTCCTGCCAAATGATCTCTATTTTTGTCCAAGTCCGAGATGTTAGGAAAACTTATCCGAAACTTGCAAACCAGGTAAAAAGATGACAGCTTATCTTCTCAGGGTCATGTTGGAGAAGTGCTTCTCAAAGTATGGGCCCGGGGCCCCCAGGAGTCCCAGAACACGTTCAGGGTGACTGTGAGGTCAAAACTGTTTTCATGTTAACATGAAGACAAAATGTATATTTTTCACTGGGTTGACCATTGTAATTGGTGCAAAACCAGCAGTGGGTCTTGGCACAGATCAAGGCAGTGAACGTGTGTACGCACGAGGTCATCATTGCACACTTCTCTGCCACAGACTCAGTGAGAAAAATCCCTGCCTCATTGACAAAACTAACGGTGATATTAATGAGCTTTTCGAAATGTACCAACTTTTGGTAGGTTCAGTGGATTCAGTGAAGCAATAAATTTTTTTTTATTTTTTAAAAATTTATTAATTTTTTTGAGGGAAAGAGAGAGAGAGAGAGGTCATGGGGAAGAGGGGGCAGAGGGAGAGGAGAATGAGAATCTTAAGCAGACTCTATGCCCACCTCAGAGCCTGATGCAGGGCTTGATCTCATGACCCTGAGATCATGACCTTAGCTGAAATCAAGAGCCAGTAGCTTACCCTACTGAGCCACCTATGTGCCCCACAGTGAATCAGTATTTTTGAAACGGCCCATCACGAGAAAATTGTGTATGGGTAAACTATCCATTAAAAATAAGGTAGGCCAGGGATCCCGGGGTGGCTCAGTAGGTTAAGCGTCTGCTTCAGCTCAGGTCACGATCCCAGGGTCCTGGGATCAAGTCCTACATCTGGCTTCTTGCTCAGCGGGGAGCCTGCTTCTCCCTCTGCCTGCTACTCCCTTGCTTGTGCCCTCTCTCTGTTTTCCACAAACCTAGACATTAAACAGATTTATAAAGAGGTAAAACAGTCCCACTCTTCTCAGTAAAGATTTTTCTGTTGGAAAATATAGTTATTTTTTTCCATTAAAGTATGTTATATAGGGGCACCTGGGTGGCTCAGTGGGTTAAAGACGCTGCCTTCGGCTCAGGTCATGATCCCAGCGTCCTGGGATCGAGCCCCGCATTGGGCTTTCTGCTCAGCAGGGAGCCTGCTTCCTCCCTTCTCTCTCTGCCTGCCTCTATGCCTACTTGTGATCTGTCTGTCAAATAAATAAATAAAATCTTTAAAAAAAAAAGTATGTTATATATGTTGTCATAGAATGAGTTTATTATTATTATCTTAAAATGAATTCCTAACTTTTAAAAAGTTTCTTTGTTTTAATTTTTATTATGGCAAATATTAATAGCTATTACTCAGATCAACAAAGCCCTTTGGGCATCCTTAATAACTTTTAAAAGTTATGTAAAGGGGTAAAGGATCCAGAGACCAAAGAGCTTGAGAATCGCTATGTAGGAGTATTTTCTAAGTCTGCACAAATGATCAGAACTTGGACAGCTTCCAGTTCAGTGAAACTGGTAAGATGTGATGATATTTTTTCTGTCAGTTTGAAAAGATAATCCTGAAAATTAGGGTTTTATTATCCTGCAAGGAATTAGCCAGTTTTGTTTTTTTGTTTTTTTTTGGTGACATTTAGCAAACTTATCTAGACACGCCTTTTCGTACTTTTCAGTGAGTATAAAAGTCCAGTTTCAACATAGCATCTTTCAAATCAGATTTGCCTTTCTGCGGGTTTCTTCATTAATCAGTTAAGTAAAATTTGGAGACCCCTCGGGGGCGGGGCGCCTCACCATCATCTGACTTCCCAGACTGCACTGCCTCACCCATACTCAGGATTCAGAGGCCACTCACACAGAGTTGTTAGAGCCGTTGGGGAGGAACAGGTGGGGTGCCTGCATCCTGTCTGAGCCTTGGAGTGTATTAGTCAGCTTGGGCTGCCACGATGAAATACCACAGATCAGGAGCTTTAAATAACGAAAATTCATTTTCTCACAGAACTGGAGGCCGGGAGTCCAAAATCCAGGTGTCGGCAGTGTTGGTTTACTCTACAGGACATAAAGGAAGCTTCTGTTCTGGGTCTTTTCCCTTGGATTGCAGATGGCCGCCTTCTCACTGCCCTTGCGTGGTCTCTTCTCTGGGCATGTGCACCCCTGGTGTCTCTTTGTGGATTCAGATTTTCCCCTGATATAAGGACACTTGTCATACTGGATTATGGTCCACATTAATGACCTCATTTTGGCTTGATTACCTCTCTAAAGGCTCTGTCTTCAAATACAATCACATTCTGAGGTGCTGGGGGTTAGGGCTTCAACATGCGAATTCTGGGGGGACACAATTCAGCTCATCACCCTGGGTCAGCTCTTCCCTCAATACTTGTGTACAACCAACACCCAGAACAACTCGATGGAGCTCCACAGGGAACTGTTACTTAGCTCACTTGGTCGGCTTGGTTTCATCTCGTGGGTCAGCTGCAAGCGATCCTGACCTGGCTAGTTCACATTTGTAGGGCTGACTGGCATTTGGCGCATCTGAAATGGTCTTGACTGGATGACTGGGCTCTTACTCCCCTTGTGTCTTCTTTTTCAACAGGCTAGCCTGACCCTGTCTTCCTCAGGGTGATGGAAAAGGCAGGACAGAGGAAGCTGGGAGGGCAAGCACCCGTGTAAAGCCTCTGCTGGCATCACCTTCCCCTTCATTATCTCGAGCCAGAAGCCACAGGCTGAAGGTTTGTGGCCTCCTTGAAATTCGTATGTTGAAACCTGATTCCCTGTGTGATGGTGTTTGGAGGTGGGGCCTTTGGGACTTGATCAGGTCATGAGGGTGGAGCCCCAATGAATGGGATTAGCATTCTTATGAAAGAGACCCCAGAGAGCTCCCTCGCCCCTTTGGCCATGTGAGGACACAGCCAGGAGATGGCTGGCTGTGAGCAGGGAAGTAGGTCCTCACTAGACAGCGAATCTGCCAGTGCCTCAACCTCCCAGTCTCTAGGATTGTGAGGCATAAATTTCTATTGTTTAGAGATTTGCCAAGTCACACATGAAAGGGGGGAAGGGGGTAACTGGAGGTGGAGGAAAAAAACCGAGGCCATTAATGCAATCAGGCCACCACAGACCCTTAGCTCCCACAGCTAGCATTGTCCTTCTACTTAAGCCGTTCTTGAATCTGTTTGAATTTCCATTTGTTTTCAACTTATAAAGGCGAGGAAGGAGGCGAAAATCAAAAACACAAGAAACAAAACACGGAGGACATGGGGAGATGGAGAGGAGAAGTGAGGTGGGGAAAATTGGAGGGGAGATGAACCAGGAGAGACCGTGGACTCAAACAAGGTTTTGGAGGGGAGTGGGTAGGAGGTTGGGTGAGCCTGGTGGTGGGTATTAAGGAGGGCACGTATTGCGTGGAGCACTGGGTGTGGTGCATAAACAATGGATTCTGAAACACTGAAAAGAAATTAAAAAGTAAATAAAAACTTTAAAAAAGGAGCACATTAAAAAAAAAAGAAGAAGAAAAGAAAAATCAGTGAGTCTTAAGAAGCCATTGGGCTCATGTGGTGGGTACCAGTTGTTCTTTGAAGTAAAAATGGGGCTCCGTGAAAAAGCACCTGGCTCACTTTGCTATTCTAACGATGTCCCTGAGATAACCATGCACCTGACTATAGAGCAGGAAGGCCAGATGCATACTTCCCATTGCCTTACATAGAATATTAAGAAGATGTGTAACAAGGGTCCAGAGTTAATAAAATTGAAATTGTTCACAGCTTCATAAAAAAAAAACCAACAAAACAAAACAAAACACAAGAAACAAAAATTGTTGGTGAGGATGTGGAGAAAAAGGAACCCTCTTGCATGCAAACTGGTGTAGCCACTGTGGAAAACAGTGTGGCAGTTCCTCAAAAAATTAAAAATAGAATTACCATATGATCCAGTAATCACACTACTGGGTATTTGTCCAAAGAATATTGAAAGAATACATGCATCCCTATGTTTATAGTGACATTATTTACAATAGTGAAATTATGGGAGCAGCCAGGTGTCCATGGGTAAATGGATGGATGAGGAAGACATGTATATTATATATAAACAATGGAATATTGTTCAACCATAACAAAGAATGAAATCTTGCCATTTACAGCAACATGGATGGAGCTAGAGAAATGAATGCTAATAAGTCCATCAGAGAAAGACAAATACCAAACAATTTCACCCATATGTGGAATTTAAGAAACAAAACAAATGAACAAAGGAAAGAAAAAGACAGAGGGAGAGAAACCAAGAAGCAGACTTTTAGCTGTAGAGAACACACGGATGGTTCCCAGAGGGGAGGCAGGTAGAGTGGGTCAAATAGGTGACGGGGATTAAGAAGGGCGACAAGTGCGTTGAGTACCAAGCGATACACAGAGTTGTTGAATCACTATGTTGTACACCTGAAACTGACGTAAGACTGTATGTTAACTATACCAGAATTAAAGTAAAAAACTAAAAAAAAATAAATTTAATAACAACAAAAAGGGAGATTTGAAGCCACACTGATTTTTAAGAAGGTACTTTAAGGAGATGGGTCTTTGGATTGGTTGGGAGAGAGCGAAGGCAATGAGGAGAGAGAAAACTGGGACAGACATTCCAGGTGGGGGGAGCATGGGGAGGGAGGCAGGAACAGATGTACAATCTTTCCAGGACAACGGGGACAGATACCAGTAATGAAGATGAGGATAACGTTGACATTCATTAAGTCCTTACTTATGTGTCACCTTCTCACGTTATTCTTAACAACATATCAGGGAATTTACATTATTCTCATTTCATAGTTGAAAAACTAACTGAAGATGAACTAATTTCAGTATCAGGCCAGATTGCAAGGAACGGAAGTGCCAAGCTAAGTAGTTCATGACCATGTCCTTTATGATAGACATTTTTGTGAACTTTGGTGGAATCCAAGATATTCTGAGCTTTTGGAAGAGTGATACCGAGTTTTAAGTGCCTGCCTTATAGGTATTTTTCATGTGGCAGGAATAAAATTAATGTAAGAGTATTTGGTTAGGAAGCTGTAGTCTCATTTGGAAGGGGATGAGACAATGTTTTGAAGAATGTGACTTGTGAGGTAAGAAAAGCAAAAGTAAACCGTGTTTAGCATGTGTCCACTCTATTTGGGACATTTTCTTCTTCCTAAAAAAGATTTATTTACTTATTGGGTGGGGAGGGGGAGATAGAGAGGAGAGAGAGAATCCCAAGCAGACTCCCCGCTGATCAAGGAGCCCAATGTAGGGCTCCATCTCAGGACCTGGTCCATGAGATTATGACCTGAGCCAAAACCAAGAGCTCGGTGCTTAACCGACTGAGCCACCCAGGCGCCCCTTGGGGACATTTTCATACTATCCCATTTCGTATCCCAACCACCCAGAGAAGTTGGCATTCTTATCCACCTTGTCACAGACAAGGAAAGAAAGTCTCACAAAAGTGAAATAACTCATCCCCAAAGGATCCTGCTAGGAGGAATTTTTTGAATCCACCTTCATCTAACTCCAACGAGCTTTTCCCCTCACCAATGCTTTCTAAACCTTTCTATCAGAAATTACTCCATGGGCAGAAGAGAGTCAATTCATACTTCTAAGGGGGTCAGGGTGGGGGGGCGGTTGCCCCAATTGCCCATAACAGCGTGAAAATTTTTCAAAGTTATACTTTTATCTTGAAAATTGGTACCAGCTTGGCATTTGACTACATAATATATGTTTTAAAATATAAACCCACGGGATAGCCTTAAGTAGAATTGACACCACTGGAGTAGAGGCTTGTTTACAGAGTGTTCTGCCTACCTCTGGCCCACAGCTGCACTGCCTGGGAGCACGCCCAGCTCGGTTGTGAGGCATTCATTGCACCAGGCAGCCTTCCTAGAACAATAAAACTGAACTGAAATTGAACAAACTGTGTTTGTTTGGTTGTTCGTATGCACCTTTGCAAATGGATAGGACAGATTTTTGGCATCTGCTGTCACTCTTTTGACATGCCCAGGCACTTCACTTATCTTACATTTAATCTGTCAGCTGAGTTTCCTTTAAGAATTTCAGGAACAGCCTAGCAAGGAGAGTGTAGCATTGACTCTGGGCTTTGGAGGTCTGCTGCTTAAATGTTCCTTTAGAATTGACTCATTTTCTTTCAAATCTTTATTACATATTGACTTCGAAGCTGGCTCTAAGGGTGCTTTAGAGGTGAGGATTCTATCTCAACATAGCGTTAGGACACAATATTATCTGTGCCTTCAAGGAACTCAGAGATTCCTGTTAACATTAGTGTTCAAGATCACCTTGTAAGCCCAAGGTAGACATGGAATGATACATGGTGGAACTGTACAATTCTGGCCTCAAGACATTATGTACATGAGTCTCTGGTTAGACCTTTGAGTATCTGGTTAGACGGTGGCGATAGGAACATGGGCTCCTTGCGCCTTTTGGAAACTGTCCAGATCATTGTCATGCCCCTGTGACCTGCAGAATGTGCTCTAGCGTTATGGCATGGGCTCAAAATCTTCTTTTTGTAGCAAACCCCTCTGGTCTCCCAGCTTGCATTCCTCTGACCCAAACTCTCCGTTCAGCCATGATGGGCAGTTCGATGCCGGATTTGATTCTCCCTCTGCTGATGGCAGTCTGACCTGGTGTCCCTTGTCTTGGCTTTCTGCCCTGGGGCTCTTTCAACAGTGAAATGAGCAGGAGCTCGCTCAGCCCATGTGTGTGCAGAGATGTGGGGAGTTAAAACCTCCGGGGACAATCTACCTCTTAGGGGCAGAACCTGCTAGACAGATGCTTCCTGCTTCTTGTCCTGATAATCCTGGGCGAGGGGGCATTCTGCATACTGTTCAGGGGGTTCTACTGGAGTCTGAGTTCCTGTTGCCCATAGCAGTGACCTTGGCAATGCCCTCTTTGGCTGGATTTTCTTCCTTCCCTTGCTCTGTCTTCCTAATGGTTTTCTGGGACCACCTCTTGCATAAACACCTGACCCAAGCCTTTGTCTTTGTCCCAGGCTCTGTGCTCTGGGGAACCCAAGCTGACACTCCTCTCTCTGGCTGGGCCCCTTTGGAGAGTTGCTTTACTTTTCTGACCTCTCCCAGCTGCCTCAGCTCTTTGAGGACTATTGTTTGCTGAGGTCCCTCCCGGCTCTGAAAGTCTATAGTTCTCTTTGAATGTTTCCTCCCTCCAGAGGACATCTATCTCTTCCCCTCTCACTCATAAGCCAAACTTTTGACATCCAGTTGGCTGGCTCTCAAATTTCTGGTGAGCCACTTAATACTCCTGGGTGCTCTGGAATGATGGCAAGCATCATCCCTCCTTGGAGACCTGGTCTTCTTCTCTGCGTAAGACGTCTGTTGTGTCCCATTTTTGAAACAAAAGGCAGGCATGCTTTTCACTCTGGGCTTTAGCACCAAGACACTAATACTCCTTGTGAGGCTTATGGTTTTTCTTCTTAAAAAAAATCCTGACTCTCCTTCATTTGGTTTTTGCTAATTAAAGGCTACCCATCTAGAAAGAGCTAATGGCTGCGTGACATTGGGACTTCGCTCTTACCAAGAGCACCAAATCATTCAGGCTGGGAAATGGCTACGAAGAACAGGCACCTTCGTGTTTCCATCTGCGCCTTGCTGGCTCAGCTCCCATTCTGTCCTTGACGATCATTTGCAATAAGACTGGGACCTGGACAAATGAGGGGGATGGCACTGGGGAGACAGCAAGTTATGGGGAGGGACTCAGTCCATTTCGTTTTTTTTCCCGAACGTTTTCTGAGTTGTAGGAATCCACCCTAACACCTGACAATGAATTCTTACCTAAGACCCCAACCCGCTGTTCTAGCCTGCAAGAACCGGTACCATTTATTGAGCAGGTGGATGGGCCCAATGACAGGTACTTTACCTAAATTCTCAAAGTAACTCTGCAAGGTAGGTGTTGTTGGCTTCACTCTGATTAGTGGGTAAACCGAGGCAATTCCATAGACTCTAGTACTCTAGTACTTATTGTTACTCATAGCAGGTGCTTGACAAATATTAGCTGGAGATGTCCATAAATAAGTGGATAACTCAGCAGTTAATAATTGTTTGAGGTGGCAAGGACGCCTGGGAATTAAACCCAGCTCTGCCTGTGACCGCGCCCTGCCCTTACCCCCTAGGGCACTGCTTTGCTTCACTGGGGTCTCCACGATATTCAATCATTTTTATGGTTGCCCTTTGTGTGTCAGATTCATGTCTGCTCCAGGATGTTGCTTCCCGGGTCTTTCAGATCTACGATATCCCTCTCCCTTCTGTTTATCTAATTTCTTGCCTTCCTTCAAAATCAAGTTGAAAAAAAAAATCCCATGTTGGTTCAACACACACACACACACACACACACAGTAGCTGAGATTATACTGCACACATAATTTTATAACATTTCGCACTTAGCACAAGTTGTTGGCAACGCTGTAAATATCACACTTTCAGATTGCGTTGGGGGGAAGGCAGGGCTTGAGGAAGTAGGTTTCAGGTTCACTGGTAAATTAACTCCTAACACTGGAAAGTTAGCAAACTATCTCAGAATTGAGAAAGCCGGTTTAAGTCTAGTGTTATTATTATTCCAGAAAGTCGGCCTCCGCACACCCTATTTTTTTTTTTCACTTGCTGGCTAAGGGTGTTGTGTCCCAGAATTTCAGATCTCCTGCATGCTAAGCCATATGATATTGTGAAGTCAAGACGAGCAAAATGAATAGTAACAATGTTTGCTTGTTGAACAAGCTTTGGCCCTAAGATGCTTCCACGCACGGGGCGCCTGGGCGGCTCAGTGGGTTAAAGCCTTTGCCTTCGGCTCAGGTCATGTTCCCAGGGTCCTGGGATCGAGCCCCATATCGGGCTCTCTGCTCAGCGGGGAGCCTGCTTCCTTCCTCTCTCTCTCTGCTTGCCTCTCTGCCTACTTGTGATTTCTCTCTGTCAAATAAATAAATAAAATCTAAAAAAAAAAAAAAAAAGATGCTTCCACGTCAGTGAGCCATGTTGACCTTCGCAGCTTCTGTAGAAGGAAGGCAGGGCCTTGCTCATCTCTGAGCTGTACCTGTTCTTCCCCTTGCAGGCCTGTGTTGTCCCTTCTCTGTGCTGCTACGACCCCTCCACAATGTCTACCAAGTGGTGTGAAGGTAACAGTTTCACCCCTGCCTATCTTACCGGGTGGGGCTCCTGAGGGGCAGGATCCATCGCCCCACCCCAGTGCTCAACCCGCGGAGGGCCGGTTACTGCGGGAGAGCGTGCCCGATCCCAGAGCCCGAGTCCAGTTCTCCTGTCTCCGGGTCTTGCATTCTTCCCACTGCAGAAATATGTTCCCGACTTCCTTATCAATCAGAGCTTTTGTAGGAGTAAAAAGCTAGCCAGCCATCCACTGCCACTTTGAGTGTCCCTTGGTGCTTCCGCTAATGGTGTGCTGACGACTAGCGCGTGTTTTTAAGCCCAAGAATTACAGCTTCCGACCGTGACATCCTTCCAGCATCTGACCAGCTGTCACCAGGTTGGTCCCTCGCGGGACATTCTAATGAGTACCTCTGTCTCCCAAATGAAACATTCCGTACCACAATTGTCTTTTAATTAAACTATCATTGCCTCTAGAATTTAATGATCCTAATCTCCCTGAAAAGGAGGAAAAAGACAACAGTTTTCACCAGGTGGTGTTCCTGGGTTTACAGGACCTGTTAATTTAGATGAGCTTCAAGTGCTTTGAATAAGTAATGGTGTCAATTACAGTGGATCCCATCCATGAGTGTCTTAGGGTTGTTTTCTCCTGCTGTGAGCAGCTTAAAGTGGTGGTTACAGAGCCCACACACATAGGATCTGGAGCCCGACTGCCTGGGTCCAAATCGTACTTCTGCCACTTACTTGCTGTGTTTTATAGGGAAGGTAGTTAACCTTCCTGTGCCTCAGGTTTATCTGGGATATGGTGGTAATAATATTAATGTCCTTCAGGAGGTTGTTGAAAGAACTATATTAATTAAAGCTGTCCATGCATAGAGTCGTTCCTGGCATTTAGTACTACAGACACACTACATACATGTTACTTATCATCATCATCCCGTCCTTATCGGTGGCATGGGATCCCGGTTCCAGGCTGTCTGTATCAGGCCTTGTCGAAGACCAAACACAAGCAAGTATCTTTGCTGCTAAAGGTTATTGTTAAGGGTGTTGTCGGGTTATTACTTTTTCTTTTCTTTATTTTTAAAAAATTTTAAAAGCTTTTTATTTATTTATTTGTCAGAGAGAGAGCGAGCAAGCGAGAGAGCGCACAAGCAGGGGAATCGGCAGGCAGAGGGAGAAGCATGGTCCTGGCCGAGCAGGGAGTCTGATGCAGGGCTCAGTCCCAGGACTTGGGATCATGACCTGAGCTGGAGGCAGATGCTTAACCGACTGAGCCACTCAGGTGCCCCAGGTTACTACTTTTTAATGGAAAGAATCCTTATGGGAGGCACAATTCTGCTTTCTGAGCACTGCTATTTCCCATTGATTATTTCAGGGTTGGGAATCATTGTTTGAATTTATGGAATTCTTAATAAGATTTCTGGGAGTCATGGATGATTTTGGGTAGAATATGTCAAAAATTGAAGGGAAAGACATAATTCCTGCTTAATCCTCTAGAAAGAGGACTTGAGAGCTGACTCTTCATAATGAGATTCCACAGGGCTCAGGGAGATTTCACAGTGACCAGAGCATCTGCTCCAAGCAGCTCCAGCCTCTTCATTTTCTCTGTCCGTGGTATATTAAATCGTTAGCCCAGCTCCTCACCAGTCACATTACCCATGCCATTTGCCCCGTAATCTGTATTTCTTCCCACTCAGTGCACCATGTACTTTCTTGTCCTTGACTCTGGACTCAGCCATGGGACTAACTTGGGCCGATGGAATGGGGCCAATGGAATGTGGACAAAAGTGACAGTATGCTAGTTCCAAGCCCAGTTCTTAAGAAGGCTTGGGTGTTCTGTTTGCCTCCTCCCACTCCACCTCTGCCATGAAAAGAACATGCCCTGGCTAGTCAGTGGATCCAAGGTATAGGAAAGCTCTGTGTAGCAGAGCTGGGTCCAACTTGAGCGTAGGAAAGATGTTGGAATCACCCCAGCTGACCACAGATGCATGAGAAATAGTTGCCTATTGTGTGCCAAGACATTTCGTGGTTGTTTGTTGTGAAGCACTAACTTGTGGTAGATTATCTTTTATTGATGTCAGGACCACATTCTACCCCATCTTGTTGGTAGCCATATTTTCTTGAGGATCTGTGTGCTAGGAAAACATTCAGTTGGAGGTAACGTATTAAGTTAGAAAAGTCTAAGTGTGGAGGAAGTCAGTGCATGGCTGGCATGGCCGCTAAATGATGCTTCAGAGATCTGGCACTTTCCGGATTGTTTTTTGCTGTCCTTAACATGTAGCCTCCATTCTTATATATGTTGACTCATATATAAGATGCCTGTTCCAAATCTTTCTGAGTTCCAGACAGGAAGTTAGAAAACAAGTTGCCCATTTTTCTTTTCTCTTCTCTTTTTTTCTTTCTTATTCCTTTCTGTTCTTTCTTTCTCTCTTCCTTTCTTTCTTCCTCTTTCTTTCTTTCTTTCTTTCTTTCTTTCTTTCTTTCTCCTTCCCTCCCTCCTTTCCTCCCTCCCTTCCTTTCTTTCTTTCTCTCTCTCTCTCCCTTCCTTCCTTCCTTCCAAGATTTTATTTATTTATTTGAGAGAGGGAGAGAGTGCATGAGCAGGGTGGAAAGGCAGAGGGAGAGGCAGATGGAGAAGCAGACTCCCGGCTGAGACATGGGGCTTAATGACCTGAACCAGAATCAAGGGTCAGCCACTTAACTGACTGAGCCACCCAGGCAGGCACCCTGAGGCAGCCCCTCCTAAAAAGCTTTCTCTAAGCCCCACATGGAGCTGTCTGCTTCTGTGTCACAGGCCATCACTGAGTCTCATGGTCAACTCTAGTTTCAGGGGATCTGGGATAGTGAGCAGTTTAAGTTGAGCATATAGTTACCCCGAACAAAGTTGGAGCTCTCTTATTAAAGATGAGGCATGAGAGTGAATGGAGCAGGCAGCTAGCAGTGTTTGCCATAGGATCTTAGGTCAGGGGTGGCAAACTCCAGCCCACCAGCTATCAGTAAACACAACAGTAATAAGGTTGAAAATACAATCTACTGGAACATAGCCATGCTCATTTGTTGACATGGAGTCTGTGACTTTTTCTACTTACATGTGACAGAGACGGTGGCCTGCGAAGGCTAAGAGATTTACTGTCTGACCCTTTACAAAAAGTTGGCCAACCCCTGTCACAGATATTCAGATCATGTTATTCCTCTATTTAAACTGTTCAAATGGCTTCCAGTTCTGCTTAGAATGGAATCTAACTCCTCACAGTGCCTAAGGCACTACGCAATATGGCTGTTGCCTTCCTCTCTCCAGCTTGGGCTCCGTGCTGCAGCTCTGCTAGTTTTCGCTCTCAAACACACAAGGCTGGCTCCCATTACGAATGTTTTGGCACTTGCTCTCCCCTTGTTAGAATGCTTTGCTTCCAAACCTGAAAGCCACTTGCCACATGTGGTATTGAAATTTAAATAGATTAAAATGAAATAAATTAAAAATTCAGTTCCTGAGTCTCACTGACCACATTTCAAGTGCTGCATAGATACATGTTGCCAGGCCGTTGGGCAACACAGATATCACACATTGTTATTTTCACAGAGACTTCTTTTTTTTTTTTTGAAGATAGATTTATTTATTTATTTATTTATTTATTTATTTGACAGACAGAGATCACAAGTAGGCAGAGAGGCAGGCGGAGGTGGGGGGAAGCAGGCTCCCTGCCGAGCAGAGAGCTCGATGTGGGGCTTGATCCCGGGATCATGGGATCAGGGATCATGACCTGAGCCGAATGCAGAGGCTTTAACCCACTGAGCCACCCAGGTGCCCCTTCACAGAGACTTCTGCTGGACACTGCTGCTCTAAGGATTTCTCTGGGCTGACATTGTCTTGTGTCTCAAGCATCATCTTTTGGGAATAGCTGACCTTCTCCCCAGCTCATCTTTCTCCACCTTTCTGTGCCAAACCACCTGGTTTATTTTCTTCATAGAACTTATCTCTACCTGAAGTTACTCTCTACATTTATTTGTGTGCTTATGTATTGCTTTTCTTCCCTTCTAGAATACAAGCTCCATGAAAACAGGGAGACTATCTAGTTTATGGCTGAAACCTCTCTACCCAGAGCAATGCCTGCCACATGATACGTGATCTGAGTTTAATAATCCTTTGTTGAATGAATAAAGAAAGAGACTGCTTTGGCTTGCAAATTTCAGGAGATTTTGTTCATGCAACGATGTCTCTTGGTCATGGAAGCAAGTGATGGCATTCTCCTAGCTTGGCTCAAAGAGGTGCACTTTGTTACAGTGGTTTATATACAGGTTAAACCTTTCTCCATAGGAACCAACATTCCATGAAAACTGGGGACAGTGAAGCAAGAAGTGTGGTTTTGTACCTAATTCAGGGAAGCTGGAAGGGCATTCAAAATTCAGTCATTAGCCAAAGCATCACTCATGCTTAAAGCATCATAGGTCCCTTCTCTCTTTTATCCTGTCTTTATTTAGAAATTTCTGGTGATCCTTTATTGCTTCAGCAAAAGCGTGGTAAACAAGGCATTTCTGATTGTGTTTCTGCCTTATTTCCAATCATCCCATGGACAATATGATATTCTCAGACTGACAGGAATGTACGCTTTCATTGGTGACACTGTTTAACTGTGAAATGGTGGACAGATTCTATACCCTATTCTGGGGGGAAAATAGTACAAGGTTATTATGAACAACTTTATACTAAAAGATAGGAATTTTAGATCATTGAGAAAGGTGTGACTCCATATTCTCAACCCCCTAAATTTGGATATTTGTATAGCTTCCTAAGTTCAAAATCAAAGCACCTCTTCACATTAGCCATTTCTAGGATGTGTCACCAATACAGAAAGTGAAATATTTTACCACTTCTCTCTCTTTCAGAATTCTTGTTTCAAATTTCCATTTGACATGGATAGTTTCGTCATTCAATCTGCCAACTTCAGTTTATATTATAAAAAAACATAACAAAAAGAGAACCAGGGCGCCTGGGTGGCTCAGTCATTTAAGCGTCTGCCTTTAGCTCAGGTCATGATCCCAGGGTTCTGGGATCAAGTCCCACATCGGGCTCCCTTCTCAGTGGGGAGCTGGGTTCTCCTTTACCTCTACCCTCCTCCCCTGCTCGTGCTCTATCTCTTTCTCATGCTCTCTCTCTCAAATTTAAAAAAAAAGAGAAAGAACCATTAACCAATCAATCAACTAACTAAACAAATTTTTACTATGTAGGCTCCTAGGCAAATATGACAAATATGGTTCTTGTCTTCACAGAATATATTTCTATGTGTGAAGGCAGACAAAACACATGTTAGTAAAGAATAAGTTGGTTAGTAAAGAGTAAAAAATTTTTGTACGGTATAAATGTCATACAGAAAACTAAAAATGGACCGAGAATTACAAATAAAGTAGCTACTAGCTATGTGTGGTTACTGACCACCTGAAGTGTGATTAGTATAACTGAGGAAATGAATTCTAGATTTAGTTTTAATTAACTTAATCTTAAATAACCATATGTGTCTAGAGAGTGACATATTGGACAGTGCAGCTCTATGTGATTACAGTCTTTTGAAATTTGTTAAGACTTGCCTTATGGCTCACAATATGGTCCTTTGAAAGAATGGTAAGTATTTTTCATTTTTTATGTTTTATATTTTAGTTTCTGTCATGTTAAGTTGTTCTGTTCTTCTAAAGCTTTCCTTAAATTGTCTGCTTATTTTATCAATTACTGAAAGAGTGTGTTAGCATCTGCCATTATATTATAAATGTCTCTTTTTTCTTATAGTTCTATAAATATTTGCTTTATATATTTTGAGGCCATGTTATTAGGTGCATCCAAATTTAGAGTTGTTATAATTCCTAGTGAATTCATTCTGTTTTAATTGAGAAATAATCCTCTTTATTCCCAATAATGCTTTTTGCCATTGGTTCTATTTAGGCTTTATTATTAATATAGTCATGCTAATTTCTTTTAGTTAGTGTTTGCCTGGATATCCTTTACCAATTTTTTACTTTCAGTCTTTTCATATATTTAAATTTTAGATGTAGCTATTCTAAATAAAATGTAATATATACTTTCAATCTAGTTTGATAACCTTTGTCTTTTAACTGGATCATTTGTTTTATTGACATTTATTGAAATCATTGATATATTTTTCTTTAAATGTATCATCTCTTAATGTGATGTTTATTTACCTATCTTATTTTTCTTTGTTTGTTTTTTCTCAGGTTATTTTTTTTTTTAAAGATTTTATTTATTTGACAGAGAGATCACAAGTAGGCAGAGAGACAGACAGAGCGAGAGGGGGAAAGCAGGATCCCTGCTAAGCAGAGAGCCCGATGCGGGGCTCGATCCCAGGACCCTGAGATCATGACCCAAGCCGAAGGCAGAGGCTTTAACCCACTGAGCCACCCAGGCGCCCCTTCTCAGGTTATTTTGATTAAAAAGTCATTTTATTTTCTTCCCTCTCACTCTTTCTCTGTCTCCTTTGACATAGTTTTTCACCCTGGAGGGTTTTTTTTTCTTCACCCATGTCTAATCTGCTATAAATTCTACACTGAATTCTTGATTTATTGTATATTTCTGGTCTATAGATTCTATTTGATTCTTTATAAAAGTCTATGATATCACTTTCTAGATTTTCTGATTTTTTTGTGAAACTTTAAAACTTGAGGGCCATCTTAATCTAAATTTATTTTAATCTAAATTGAGATTTTCTGGGCTATCAGATGATGTGATCTAGACTGCTGTCCATGAAAGAGCTGAGTAATATCAGTTTACTCTTAATGCTAGGGTATGGCCCTTTATTGCCCCTCCCAGCCCTATGTGAAGGATGGTTTAGCTAGATGTCCTGCCTCAGAAGGCATTGGATGGTAATTTTAGCCCCCTAGTTCAACAAGGCTTCCAAAGTACAACTCAACCTTTTGGCTCTCTCAGCTTGACCAGCAACTATCCCATGACTAAGGAAACCTTGAGTGCTGGCTTGAACTGTCAGTGTTCCAGTCCTTTACTGGATCTCAGCCAAATAATCCTCACTATCTTGTTAGTGGATTGATGCTTTTAAGAATATTTTTTTCCTGGGGTGCCTGGGTTGCTCAGTGGGTTAAGCATCTGCCTTTAGCTCAGATCATGATCCTGGGGTCCTGGGATCAAGGCCTGCATCCAGCTCCCTGCTCAGTGGGGAGCCTGCTTCTCCCTCTTCCTCTGTCCCTCCTTCCCACTCCCTCTCCCGACTCTCTCGTGCCCTCTCTCTCTTGCTCTCTCAAATAAATAAAAAAATAAATAGATAAAATCTTAAAAAAAAGAATTTTTTCTTTGTTTTTTGTCCAGCTCTTTAAATGGCCTTTAAATTTTTTTTTTTTAAGATTTTGTTTATTCATTTGACAGAGATCACAAGTAGGCAGAGAGGCAGGCAGAGAGAGAGGAGGAGGCAGGCTCCCTGCTGAGCAGAGAGCCCGATGTGGGGCTCGATCCCAGGACTCTGGGATCATGACCTGAGCCGAAGGCAGAGGCTTTAACCCACTGAGCCACCCAGGCACCCCTCTTTAAATGGCCTTTAATGGAAAGATTGGTCTGAGTTATCCATCTCACTCTTGTTGGAAATAAAAATTCACTGAGTGTCTATAAGCAGATTACTTAATCTTTCTGAGCTTCATTTTCTCTGAGCTCTAGTTTTCTATTATTATTATGTAAGCTATTATTTTTAAAAATCTGGATGACAATTATCACTGATACAGCTCTGTAGCACCTTGTTCTTTGGTCCCCACTGTAACATGTTCCCAGAAATAAATTAATGTTCCCTCCTCGAATGGCAATTTTGGCATTAGTGACAAGTGATGGGGCCAATGTTAATGAGATGCTCCACTGGAAATTTTACGGAATATTCTTGTGTTTTTATGCAACCAAATAATGTGACTAAACATGCCTTTATTTATTTTTTTACTTCCCATTCTGCTGCCAAAGACCTGTACATGGGAATTTGTACAATGAGCATGGGTCGGAGATGCCAGCCACTGCTCAGCCATTGAGGCGGGAATTGCTAGCAAATTACATCTGCCTGCTCCTCACAAATGAGATGGGAACAACAATCTGAGTAGATGTCTGTTTGTGCAGTGCATTTTGGGATTGATTCACAGCACAAGTTAAAAGTTCAAATGGCAGTACGTAGTTTTGAAATAAAAGAAATTGGATCAAACTTGTGAATAATTTCCTTCATAAGTGTTATACGTTATGAAACCCACTTTCCAGATGAGGAAAGTACAGACAAGTTGTCCTTGTTTGTATAGTTAGTGCAAATCTGAACCAGGAGTCAGAGGCAGGCAGCTTGGGCTCTTGTCCATTCTGCCAGTGTTAGTTTCCTGCTGATTTACATTGTAATTCTGTTAACCCAATTATTACCTCTCCAGGTAGCTGTAACTTTTATGTGATCAATGGAGTAACACAAATATGACATATTTAAAGGCATTATCTTGTCAGTTGTATCTACAGCTTGGCCTGGTAAATGGATGTCATCACATGTCACAATCTGTGACACAAGGCTGTGCTATGTACCCACAGGCCATCCCCCTTTCCTGAGGCCTTATCCATAACCCCCTCCTGTAAACCATTAACACTTTATACTTGCATGCTGCATTTCCTCTTGGTGTGCTCAGCTCACGGAAGCACAGACGTCTGGACATGGGTAACAGCTGTCCCCTGCTGCTTGTCACCTTTTCCTCCCTCCTCCCCACACTTTGCTGCCAGAGTTCAGAGATGTCATAACCTAACTGGAGAAGTGAAACACTGGGACACTAGCCCAAGAAAGCACATTATTAACTGCACTATTGATGATTGCAGTCAATTGGTGCTCAAGGCTTGACAGCCAGATCCTTCTGGATGGTAGTCCTGAGTGCTCCAGGAGGGGTGGCTCCGGGGACAGATGGGGCATGGTTGCTGGCAGCATGGTAAGCAGCAGGGGCGGCAAGAGCTGGAATGTGGGAGGGGCCTGGAGGTTTGGGACTCTGGGGGGCACTCGGCCACCTGGCTGGACTGGAGGGTCTGCTGGGGACGGTGAGAAGGTCCAATCCTCAGGAGCAGCTGGATGCACAGAGAAGGGCTGATCTGTGGAGCTGGCCTGACCTCTGGCAAAGGAAATGGAGTATGGCTTTGGACTCTAAGAAGCTGGACTTCAGGTCTTTTTTTTTTTTTTTTTAAGATATTATTTATTTATTTGACAGAGAGAGAGAGAGATCACAAGTAGGCAGAGAGGCAGGCAGAGAGAGAGGGGGAAGCAGGCTCCCTGCTGAGCAGGGAGCCCGAAGCGGAGCTAGATCCTAGGACCCTGAGATCATGACCTGAGCCGAAGGCAGAGGCTTAACCCACTGAGCCACCCAGGCACCCCTGGACTTCAGATCTTTAATAGGCTACTTTTCAGCTCTATGACCCAAGGGACATACATAGGTCAACATGTGTGAAATGGAGATGAAACATACTTAATGTAGTCCTTGTCAGACTGAATGATCCAAAAAGCGCTTAGGTTGCTCCTGGCCCATTTTGCAGTCTCAGTCCCGCGCTTACTGTAATAGACCCAGGCTTGGATTTCTCTGCTCAGGGCACTTGCCCTTGCGTAGCTTTGTTCTATTGCCGTTGAGGTCAGGGACTCCCTCCAGGTGTGGGTGAACTATAGTTTTATAGGAGGGAGGCACAATGTCTCCCCGCCAGGGCCCAGGCTGCCCTCCCTGGGGCAACCAGCCCGCAGTTCATTGGCATAGTTGGGCAGCTGTAGCACGTTGGTCCGATATTGTCTGGGAACAGCCTGCAAGGACTCCATCAGTTTCAGTCTGAGTGGTGACTGACAGCTCAGGGCCCATGACTTCAGAAGCGCTATTTGAGTTATTGGTCCCCACATGCAGCTTCCCGTGAACAATGAAACACCTGGAACTCTTCTGTCCCCTCCCTTAGCATTGAAGGTAGCCGCCATTTGTTTTCCCATTGGATTTCTCTACTGGGAAGAGCCTTGTGACAGCTGTCAACTTGGTTTCCTAGGGGACGATCACTTTCTGAGTTCTGGAGGTTTTTGGCAGTGGCAAATACCCTGGCTCCCAGAATAGATTCCAAAAATTTTCTCATTTATTCTTCTGGCTCAAGCCTTCAGTCTGGCTGTCTTGCATGGGCAAAGTATTTCCCCTCTCAACCCTGTCCTGGGATAACACAACATGTGTTTTTCTTCCAGGATCAGAGGGGAGATGGATGGTGCAGCGGAGAGCCTTGGGAGGTAAGAACGAGATCTGAATCCCTAAAGTGGAGCCTTGGGCATGTCACTTAAACGTGCTGAGCCTCAGTTTCTTCATCTGTGAAATGGGGATGATAATATCTGCTTCAGAGGGATGTTATAGGAATAAGGTGTCATAGCTTAATTAATGTTAGTAATATACTCTTAGTTGAGTTTTAGCAAAGTATTTTTAAAGAGATGAACAAGTAAATAAGCAAGCAAAAGACTTCTTTTGGTTTATATACTTACTTAAGGATTTCTGCAGGAGTGGGCTATCACTTTCCTGTGTTAGAAAGATAGCTCTCTGCCCCCAGCTCCCCAGCAGGTTACCCTGGATGGGTCCAGACACCACAGTATTTAGCACCATGCACCCAGGAAGGAGGTGGCCTGCATTAAATCCCAGCCTATCTGTTCAGTGGCTGCATGACTCTTTTTTTAAGTTAAGATTTATTTATTTATTTGAATGAGAGAGAGCTTGTGCATGCAAGTGGGGTGAGGGGCAGAAGGAGAGGGAGAGGGAGAATCTCAAGCAGACTGCCCACTGAGCATGGAGCCCCTTGCACGACCCTCAGATCATGACCTGAGCTGAATGCTCACCCGACTGAGCCACCCAGGTGCTTCCAGGTTGCCTTCTTTCAATCACCGGCTCAACTGCTTACTGGCTGTGTGATTCTGAGCTCATCACCTGACCCCTCTGTGCCTGTTTTTAACTCACTTATAAAATGGGGATGACATCAGCTCCCTTATGGTGTTGTTGCAAGGATTAAATAAATAAATAAATAAATACATTTATGATCTGATTAAAGTTCTTGGCAATAGCTTATTAAAATTGGTTGAACATATAGTTGAGGGTCCTTTTCTGGGTTCTCTATTCTGTTCCATTGATCTATGTGTTTGTTTTTAATTTGACTTCCTTCTTCACCTTCCTCAAAATAGCAGACAGAGGGGTATGATCAAAACTTCTAGTTAAACTGGTTCCATTCTTCTAGTCGAGCCCTACAGGAGCCCCCATCAGCTGAGGAAGAAATCCAGAGTCCTTGCTTGTCCTTGCCTGAAATCCCTCCCTCACTCCCTTCCTCTCGTATCTCCTGGCTGCCACCCAGTCTTTTGCTCCCTGGTCCTGCTTGCACTGCCTCCTCGATCTCTGCAGGAAATTCAAGCATTCCTACCCAGATACCCTCAGTAAATGCTGAACCCACGTGTATCCCCACCCCTCCCCAGAGCAGAGTGGTCAAGCCTCCGGCCCAACACCATTTCATTGGAGATGCCTTAGCTAACCACAACTTGGGAAGGAGCTCAGCCAATTTGTCACTTCCTGGCTCTTTAACCCACATTCTTTTTAAATGGCACTTTTTAGACTTATTTATTTGCCTATTATCTCTCTCCTCCCGTAACAGTGTAAACTCCATGAAGACAGTCAATTGATCTGTTCTGTAAACTCTACAGTATAGAGAAGAGTACCATGCGTACAGTATGTCTAAAAGGCATCTGTGATTGTGTATAAATGAGCAAATTATCTGTAACCCACCCTGTTGGCTCGCGGCTGATGTTGAAGGCCCCAAGAGGCTCTCATTAGGTCATTAAACCTGTGTCACCTGATGCATGGATGTATATATATTACCTGTCAAGTAATCCAGGCCTCAGGGTATTGATGGGGGTACAGCGGTTCCGCCATCTGACGAAACTGACAAATGACTGTGGAGCACTGAAGGGGTGCGTGGCTTTCTGGGCCTTGCGGACAGTTGTTGCTGAGTCAATGACAGCTGTGGTTATTTTGAAAATTCTGGATTTTGACCTCTGTTCACAAACTGGGTTAAGGGTATTTGCTCTTTCCTAGAAGAGTTGTTTCCCTGTAAAGCTCCTTCTTATGATTCATCCATATATTGATTCACTTATATCACAAGTATGTAGCGAGTAGGCACTGAGCCCAGAGCTTCTCAGGGTGAGGATGACAATGGTTCTTCCTTACCAGGCACCTGCTGCGCTCTAGGCTAGGCCCTTTGCCACCTTCTTTTCATCACAGTGATGCTGCAAGGTAGGTATTCTCATGTCCCTGGTATAAAGGAACACACAGAGGAGCAGAGGAGGTCATTTATCCAAGGTCATGGCCAGCAGTCAGCAGTCCTGCAGTCTGACCCCAGCCTGCGACCCCGTGTTCTTTCCCTGTCCCTAATGCCACCTCTCTATCACCGTGTACATCTTACCTCACCGTGCACCATGACAACCACACCTGGGGACCTGTTCCTCCTGACTTGCCCCCACCTGCAGCTGGCAGTGACCTGGCCCCAAGCATCCCCAGTGATGCCAACGCTCAGAGACTCCTCATTCAGGAGGACGGGATGACCCCAAGGAATGCACACCCAGCTCATCAGTTGTCCATCTCCATTCACAAACTTCCCCACCTCTCCAAAAGAGGCCTGGAAAAGAGAGAACCCGACTTTCCAAAGAATTCAGGAAACAGAGCACGCTGTCAGCGCGAGCCTCCGGGGCCCAGGCGGCCCATTAGCCATCTGCACCGCGTTAAGCCTCCGCTGTGAGGTTGGGCGGATCCAGGATTTTCTTGTCTCCTCCTGGCAGGTGGTGGGCCAGGCATTTGGCACGGAGCTGTCCCCGTGTGGTGTGCTGGGCAGATGCTGGCTGTGAGGACGGGTCAGCCCGACCTTCAAGCAGAGCTCCACGGAAGCTCGTGGCATCGTGGTGCTTTCGGAAGCAGAGTCTGCTCAGATGGGGCTGTCTGCAGGAGCCGCAGGAGCTGGTGTTCCCCAGCGCCCCGGGGGAGCTGACTTGGTTTCGTGGCAATGCTGCCGTTAGGCTTGTGACGGAATGTCTGCGGCGGCTGGCGGTGCTGGAGAACAATTAGCAGCGTGTGAGCCGGGGGCAAGGTACTGTGGCCCCTAGACGCATGCGCTGTGATTCCTGCTCCCCGGGCTTCCCAGGTTGGAGTCTGCAGATTTCTCTTCCGAGACGCAGACAACAGCATCTGCCGATAAACACTGGATTTCCTGCATGGCTGAGGTTCAGTCACTGCCCACGACTCTTCCCCGGGAAGCAGACAGTATTCCTCCTTTTCCTCAGGGACACGGATGGTGCAGATGAACGAGAGCAGGCTTGGGTCCCGGCTCTTAGAAATCCCCACACTCAGGACCCTCTGAAGATTCTGATTGGACTCTTCAGGCAAGCCCTGACTTTAGCATTTTTTTAATCTCCCTAGGTGATTTTGGCATGCTCACCTCTGAAGCATCAGCATTGCCTGGGAGTTTTCTAAACATCACAGATGCCCTGGACCCCCTCCGGACCTACCATGTGGGTGCCTTCTGTGAAATGGGACTTGAGCACCCGTGTTTATTAAAAACTCCCCCACCCCCATTTAGGCACAGCTATGATGGACAGCCATGGCTTAGACTGACTTTTGTACCTTATTCAGTACACATAAGAGAAGCTACTTTTTGAGGTTCAGTTCATTTTCTGTGAAAGGGACTGCCTTGGAGCGGGGCTACAGCCGTTCCGTGGGACTGCACATTCTGTATTGGCGTGAGATCCTCAACATGGACGTTCAATAAACTGTCTTCCTATTGGTATTCTTAGCCTTTAAAAAAAAATATTTATTTATTTGTCAGAGAGAGAGAGAGAGAGTGAGCACTAGCCCCAGGGGCAGGGGCAGAAGGAGAGGGAGAAGTAGACTCCCTGCTGAGCAAGGAGCCCAAGGTGGGACTTGATCCCAGGACCCAGGAATCATGACCTGAGCTGAAGGCAAGCGTGATTAACTGGCTGAGCCACCATCTTTAAGTGGTCAACTGATGCTGGCTGGTTTAAGCAATAGATTTGATTCACCTGAGCATCTTCTTGTTCTCCACGTGGGCCCTAAGTGGTGTGGGACTCTCGTCTTGCGGCTTGTCAAGCCAATCCAGGATTGTAAGTGTTCTATTTTGAAAGGAAATTTGGGTCCCTTCACTTTTCTGTGAGCTTTTTGGGGGTCTTTGGTCTCAGCTGTTCACTCAGGAAACACAGGTCAAGGTTTGTTCTGTGTCAGGCGTGGCTCTCAGGTGGAGACTTGTGCAACTCCTCTAGGGGCTCACAGCTGGAGAGCAACCGGCCCCCAAACAAGCAACGATGCTACTTATCACGCAAGGCTGCTGTGGGTCTGCATGGGGAGCACAGAGCAGGGATACCTTCCCCCTCTTCCAGCAGATCTTTCAACTGCAAACTTGCAAAGCATCCTGAACCAATCATGGAGCGATTCCCAGCGCCTCCAAGTCAGGTGTTGGCCCTCCCCGCTGTTTCCTAATCAGGACATCTATGTCATGTTCCAGACAATCCTGGATGACACGTGCAAACTACTTCGTGTTCTGAACACAAGAGGGATCCCAGTCTTGGGGAGACACTAGGCCTGGTGGGTGGGTGGTGCTGATGGTTTCTGCTCTCTTCCGGGCAGGCCGGCAAGGAAAAAAAATAGTAATAAGGGATAAATGTGGACCTGGAAAGGCATTTTGAAGGTAAGTCTACTGAATAGGCAGGCCAGAGAGACAGAGGGACTTGCTTTTTAGATAATTAATGGATGTCTATTCTCCAGCTATTGACTGAGCGCACAGCATCGCTCCTCATGGACGCAGAAGCATCTACTTTGTCTGTACCTGGGCTGAGGAACGCCATTGCAGATCCTTCTTTTTCTACACTCAGTGTTTTGAATACAAATATTTGAATAAGAATTATGCTAGCGCTGAGGAATATTCATTGAAAATGTATTTTTCAGAGTAAACTCTATTATCCAATTTAATTTCTTGGTCAATTTTCTATGAAGCGCAGTTAAACTACCTCCAATTGTTTCCACTTTTATTTCTCTGAAATTATTTTTTTATCAAAATCAATTCTTTCATGTAATTTTTTTTTTTTTTTGCTCTGGAGATTTAATTTGTTGGGCAGCTTTGTTATTAATAAGAAATCTTACTGATGGTGGTTTCTGCCATTGTGAGTTTTCTTTTGTCACTATTAATTCCACGAAGTCCAATTTTCTGGGTCAAATTTTGCCCTGTGCAGTGTTAGCCCCTGCCAGTTTTATTTTGAGTTGATTATTTCCACCACTATTACTTGCCATGAGTTGGATAAGAGACTCATTATATTTATTTCTTCACTAATCCAAGAAGCAATAAGAGCAAGTCCAAGTGCGTCCTGCTGTCCAGAAGCGTCTACTATTGACTCATCCATAGTTTCTACATATCTCTGTCCCTCGGCATCCTATCAACTAATGTGTCCACACTGCTCTTAGATCAACCAGTAGATGCTGGGGCAACAGATTTTAAAGCCATCTTTGCATGTTGACGAGCCAGCCTGGTTTAACCAGGTAACATCACTTGATCCTAAGAGAGAGCCTTGGGCCTCTGGCCCTTCCCACAGGTCCACTGCTATGGATTTACTCAGACGCCACTGCCTGGATGAGGACTGGACTGAGAGCCCTCTGGGCTTCTTCCAACAGGAAGTAACATGATTTATCTAATGAGATATCAGGAAGCAGAGACAAGTATAAGCACCAGAAGTCCATTCAGAGAGAGCACTGTATTCATTTGGAAGAATTACTTCAAAAAGTCTCTTGGAATAGACAGCAAGGACTCATGCTCATCTACCAGAGTGTAGTGACTGAATGGACAAGAAGAAATAATGCAGGAGACCAGGACAAGAGATCCCGGATAGCAGATAGAAGGAAGAGAAGTGATGGAGCCTATCCTAGTCAGCTCAGGCCGCCATAACAAAATAGCTGGCAATTCCAAGGCCCAGGTGCTGGTAAATTCTGTTTCTGGTGAGGGTCTACCTCCTGGCTTATAGGCAGCTGCCATCTCTCATGTGCCCACAAGTCCTTTTTTGTGTGTAAGGGGTGGGACAGGGAGAGATAGAGAGCTCTCTGGCGTCTCTTCTTGCATTTTATTTTATTTCATTTTTTGATTTAAACTTAATTAGCCAACATGTATTTGGGGTAAATACCCAGTAGTGCAATTGCTGAGTCATAGGTAGCTCTATTTTTAATTTTTTTGAGAAACCTCCACACTGTTTTCCAAAGTGGCTGCACCAATTTGGATTCCCACCAACAGTGTAAGAGGGTTCCCCTTTCTCCACAACTTCTCCACCAACTTTTGCATCAACATGAATGGGACTGGAGGAGATTATGCTATGTGAAATGGGTCAAACAGAGAAAGTCAGTTATCATATGGTTTCACTTATTAGTGGAACATAAAGAGTAGCATGGAGGACACTAGGAGAAGGGAAAAATGAAGGGGGGAAATCAGAGAGGGACAAACCATGAGAGACTATGGACTCTGAGAAACAAACTGAGGGTTTTAGAAGGGAGGAAGGTGGGGGAGATGGGTGAGCATGGTGATGGGTATTAAGGAGGGCACGGATTGCATGGAGCACTGGGTGTTATACACAAACAATGAATCATGGAACACTACATCAAAAACTAATGATGTACTGTATGGTGACTAACGTAACACAATTAAAAAAATAAGTAGCCAACATATAATACATCATTAGTTTTAGATGTTGTGGTCAGTGTTACATCAGTTACATATAACACCCAGCGCTCATCACATCACATCCCCTCCTTAATGTCTATCACCCAGTTATCCCACCACCCCCCTGGGGTGTCTCTTCTTATAAGGACACTAATCCTATCAGATTAGTGTTCTACTCTTACAACCTTATTTAACCTCTAGAAGGCCAGTCTCCAAATACAGCCACACCAGGGGTTAGGGCTTCAACATGCTAATTTTGGTGGGGGGACACAAACATTCACTCCCTGACACAGCCTGTGGTGGGGGTGGTTTTACTAGTTCCATATGAGAATGCCTTCCTGAATCCCAGATCTTTGATAAAGTTGACTTAGCTCACCCACTGGGTTGAACTTCCCACGGATATTAGTGAATGAGCTCATTGGCAGTCTTCTTGGGAATTGGTGGAAATTATAGGGAGGGCTTTGGATTTCTATAAACCATAGAATCAGGGACCCAGAATAAGTTTAATTAGTTTTCTGAGCAGTTATAAAGTCTATGTTGACATTATAAAACATACATATGCGTACATGTGTAATGTATATTTACTACTTACCTATTTATTTATACCTCTGCTCATCAAAAGACTTGAAAAGTTAGAAAGAGTCATTTGATGAGGAAATCAGGCAAGAGGGACAATCAGGATAGAAAAGTAATTAAGTATCCATAAGGTCAGCATGTAGAAATGTACAGGGCAATACAGGATTTCAAATTTTGTGAACATTGGTGTTAAGCTTTCTGGTAGCCAGGGTGAGCCAATAAACAGCTAAAACCCTTCACAAGTCTCTGAGATACACATTATATGCAAATGACCAGTGATCTTAATTTGTCTTTTATTCCCTATCCTATCTGATGAGAGTCACCAACTTTGGCAGCAAAGGGGAATATCTAAAACTGAGCAATATGCATTAAGTTTTAACAACACATCTAGACTTTAGATCACATCCCCAGATGTAGCCTTCAACCACAGGGAAATTATAGAAATGGACACCTCACAGAGGAACCCTCACTAATTTGGATGAATTCATCCAGCCTTTGTTGACACCTGCTTTGTACCAGACCATGACACTGTGTTTCCTGACATACACATAGTCAGCAGTGGACTAGGGCCATCTCAGTTTATCTTCTCTTTTTTGTGTTTTGACATAAACATTTGCTGGGCCTACTGTGTGCCAGGTATTATTCTGGATGCTAGAGGTCCAGAAGAACCAGGTCCCTGAACCCTGAGCTCACAGTGACAGACACACCAGTGCCCTGAGATGTCTCTGTGAGGAATGGCCTGTGAGGGGTTGGATGGTGGGGGTCTGGAACCTGAATGTACCTCACCCTGACTGGTGGAGATTTCCCTCTTTAGAAAATGACAGCTTTCTCCTTTAGGCCTCCAGTTCCTTTCCAGCATAGCCACAAGAGGTAAACTTCAGCCCTGGGTCATGTTTATACTTTAAGTCATCATGGGACATCCAACCAGATGGGCTTTCCTCCTCCAACTTCCTCCTGGGGGTGGTTGCAGAAGGAAGAAGACCCAGGCCGGGTTCTGGCTACTGAGACATAGAAATTACTGAAGGACACCAATCCTCTAAAGCAGGTTTGAGGAGGTGCAGTTCCAGGGTGGCTACCGCAGGCTGAGGTCCTACCTCTAGGATCTGCCTCATTCCTCACCCAACTCTGAGCATCTCGGACACTGATAGCAAATGAATGGCCCATTTTCTTCCTGAGGAAGGTGAAAATGAAATTTAAGGATCTGATGCACTAAGGCAATCATTCTCTCTTGCCCAAATGATTTTTTCTTTCCCCACCCTTCCCTTCCCCTCCCCTCCCCTCATCTCCCCTCCCTTCCCCTTTCTTCTCTTCTCCTCTCCTCTCCTTTCCTTTCTCTTTTCTCCTTTTCTTTCCTTCCCTTCCCTTCCTTCCTTCCCTCCTCCCTATCCCTCTCTTCTTTCCTTCCTCTCAAGCCTGTGTAATGACTGGATCCAACCTCATCCCTCCCTGGGACCATAGATGATGGCAGTGATTATGTGACACTCACTGTTTACCAGTGTACCACACTTACACACCTTATGAGGCCTCACGAATTCCCTAGGAGATAGGTGCCTCTTATCTCCATTATAGGGAAGGGAAACTGAGGCATGAGTAAGTGGCATGCTGAGATTCATGTAGTCTGGCTCCAGAGTCAGTGCTCTTCCCCCACAACACTGTGCTGCCTCTCAGATAGCTCAGGCGTTGGAAGGCGGCTGCTGTCAGCTGATGGACCAATGGAGACCTCACTGCATGGTTTCTGGTCACTATCGACAGCCCAGGACTTACAGTGTCCATCAGGTGTGGATTGTTGAAAGAGTCTGGTCACAAAGACCAGTTAAGACAGTTGCCTGGGGCCAGCATGGACGGGGTGAGATTCCTGTTGGCCACTTGGACATTTCACAGGTTGGCTGATCAAAGCACTTACAGCCTTGAGCGTCTGAGTGTATACATTTGTTAAAACTCACAGAACTATGTAAAAAATGGATGTCTTTTGCTGGATATTAATTATAAAGTCACTGAAGTTGATTTAAAAGGTAGAGAAGTAAAAATGTACCCCAAACCCTAAGCCTATAGAGGCCCACTCCCCGCGCTAGTCAGGCTGACTGTACCCGACACCCTGGTGCCCCTTTGCTTCTACTGACGGACACTGCTCCCTGGCCCACAACCTTCCATGATAATTGGAAGCTGGCGGGTGACGGCTGAGGGAGAATTATGTGTGTTTAGTGATGACAGCAGAGCTGGAGTCCCTTGACAAGCTCGGACTCAGTCTGTTTTATTACCTAAAGCTGCCTCTGCTGACAACCCAGCGGCCACCCCAGCCAGCTCAGACCCCACGGGAGGGAGGCTGCCAGCAGACCCAGATGGAAAACTGTGGGGCTCCCAGGGCTGGAGCTGCAGATTTTACAGAGACTTCACTTTTCCAGGAGAATGCCTCTTGCTCTACCTGCCATCTGAAACATGGAGAGATCATGCTTGGGACCTTGTTCTCAAACATTTGGATGTGGAGGGCCCATCTGAGACCTGAGGACATCAGATTTTCACATGGGAAAGCATGAACTTCGGTGGCCAAGACTTGGTCTCATCAGGTACAGCAGCACAATCTCGGGCAAGTCACTTAATTTTTCTGAGCCTTAGCTTCCTTATCTATGAAATGGGGAAGGTAAGGCCTGGCTCATGAAAGGTGCTTGATTTGGGCACCTCTCCATGTTACTCATGTTTCCTCCTTCTCCGTGATGCATCTTCTCTCTCCCATCTCCTCCCCTGATGGTCTCAACCATATGAGGTTATATCGCTCTGGCTTGTCTCTGTTGTTGAGTCAAATGCTCTCCTCAACTCCACTCCCTGTGGGCAAGGGCCAACTTTTACACTTGCTACCTTCTTATCATACTCCCCTTGTCATTACATCATTAGCTGGTTGTATGTTTCCCATAGCGCTTACCACTATCTGCAATGATCTCTTTCTTTATTGTTTACTCATTTATCACTTGTCTCTCCCTCTAGATTGTAACTTTTTGGTTGCATTTACTGCCCTACCTCCTAGAATCTAGATTGGTGGGTGCAGAAGAAATCAGGCGTCCTCTGTAAATATCAGGGAATGGACGAGTACACCTCTTCAGCATCTCCCCACTCCCCCAGGCACCTGAGCATCCCTTGGGCTCAGCAGGTGCTTTCTGGACTGCCGGGTGGTTGACTGAATTATACACGGAGCCAGCCCCTGTCAACAGACGGTCAGGGATGGGATTAGGAAGGCCCCTTCCTCAGGTGTCTGGCCCGAATAAGGCACAAGGGACATGGCTGATTTTATGGGCCCACTTGCGGTTGCCGATAGTGGTAATATCAATTGAATTGGCTTCAGTTACAAAGAACAACACCATCTATCACTGGGGTCTCTCTTGTCCATCTGCTCCGAAAACTGATTTTTTATGAAAGAACCTTGTAACGAGAGTGCCATTTGTGAAATGGAAGACAAAGATAAAGATGGAGGGATGTTTTTGAGGCCTCCAAGTAATTTTTTTTTTCTTTAGGAAGTGTATTCTAAAGGAGGAATTGGCAGGTTTTGTCCCCCCCTCAATTTCAAATAAGATATATATTATTTCCTTAATAGGAGTCTAGGTTATGCTATCAATTTCCTTTTAAGCAGAAATCCATTTTGTGGGAATGACATTTGTCCCAACCTGTGTGCTAAGAATAGGCTATTGGTGTAATGTCATTGAAGGTCAACATGACTGATGTGTAATTCTTCCTTCAGAGCTCTGTGTTGTTCCTGCTTCCTGTAACAAAGGTGGAATATTCTGGAATCAGCGAGCTTGACTCTGGAGCATCTCCTTCTCAAGGTATGCAGGACTTCCACTGCCAGATGTCCAATCCTGTCTGTTCACAGGCTTGAAATTTGATTGAAACTTACCTGAGATCACACAGCTATAAGGGGCAGGGAAGTCCGATGCCAGGCAGACAATGGACCCCCAGCAAGTAACCAGTGTATTACGTAGTCCCGCCTCTCAAGAACCACCGTCTCTTGGACCCAGGCTGGACCCTCTCAGCACAGGAGGTCCCTTCCAAAGAAGCTGCCATTTATCTGCACATTGTTTCTAAGGGAAATCACGTGAGATCCAGCAGGTCCCAGAAGATCCTAGGATGTGATTCCACTTGGCCATGTAGGCAGGGTGCGGGCACAGGAGCAGACAAACGCATGGAACAGAACCTGGCACCCACAGATGGAGCTCTGTAAGTTGCAGGGGAGAGCTATAGATTTCCTGGAGGAGGCAGACTAATGGGTTTCAAAGGATGGTGGGACTTCACATGCAAGAAGAGGGTATGAGGGTTCCACCTCTGGGAACCATGAGCCCAGGTGGAGGCAGATGTGCACACAGTGTGGTGATGGATGAAGGTGAAGAGGAGAGAGCAGTGGTCTGCAAGGAATGAGGAGGCCTGTTTAAAAAGGTGGCCTGGGAAACTGAAACCTAGTCCCCAAGGTCAAACAGCTTGCAGTGGTGGAGCTGGAGGTGTTTAGCTTAACCACGGTGTGTGCTAGTCAGCGGATAAGAGATACGATTCAGAGAAGGGAATGTTCTGCATTCACATTTGGGATCCTTGTTCAGTTTCTCAGGCAACTTTCCTCCAGCTGGCCCCTGTGCTCTTCTTGGCACCCTGGGGCATCCAGTCTCATACTGTCTGGTGGGAGGGGGGTGGTTCATGGGCGATAACCAGTACTGGGGTGTCTGCAGGCAGAGCCCATGGCACAGACACAACAGGGAGCCTTCCGTTATATCTCTCCCTCCTGTCCAGATCCCATTTCTTCCGCAAGGGGCCTCCTCCAGGCTTCTTTGAACTTGCTATTGCTGTCAATGGGGAGACAGTCACATTCAGTCACTGAGAGTAAAAAAAAAAATTAGCTTTGCCCTGTTGGGTTAGAGAACAAGAAAGAGAAAGGAAGGAAGGAAGGAAGGGAGGAAGGAAGGAAGGAGAAAGAGAAAGAAAGAAAGAAAGAAAGAGGAAGGAAGGGAGGGAGGAAGAAGGACGAGAGGATTCCCTTGCTCTCAGGAACGGCCAAGGGTCTCGAAGGTCATGGAATGGGAAAACAGATCATCAGGGGCCGGCCCCATTGTCTCCACATTTTATCCCTCTTCTTCTTTTGGCAATCAAGACATTCTTTTAAATGGTTTTGCTCTCAAATGCTTTTCTGTCTACAGCTAAAAATAGCTTTTGCTGAAAAACAAGAGGAGAAAAAAAACCATATCCTGGAAAACTGGATGACTTGGTGTTGCAAAAACCTGTGTTTAGCGATTTGCTGGAACTCCTGTGGTCCAGGGCCATGGTAATCGTTATAATTTCCCTCAGGAGTAACATGTTAGAAACTGGGTTTGAGAGAGATCTGAGCATTCTGTCTTTCTCTGGTGTCACTGGTAATAATACTGTCAAGACACTAACATGCTAGGCATTGCGTAAACCATCTTAGTCCTTATAATTTATGAGCTGTTATCATCCTTACTTTGCAAAAGAGATTATTGAGGCTCAGAGAGAGGGAGTAAAATACTCAAGGTCACCTTGGTGGGAAATGTCAGCTGACATTCAAACCCAGGTTCACCTGTCTCCAAGGCCATGAGTTTTGCCATTATGCTGCCAGTCATGGTCAAGTGGAATGACCACTGCCTTCAGCAAGGAAGAATTCTCAGTCTCTCTCCAACCTGGTGATTCTTAAAGAACATGATATCAATACCAATTAATTAATAAAGTCACCAATCTCCTTCAGAAAAAACCACTGATCAAGAGTGATAACCTTCTAAGTGACACATTTTTATTTAATTACAAAAGCTCTGGAGATGGAATCTAATTTCATGCTACGTCTCCTTGGCTTACTTATTACTTTAAAGCAACTGTATCACTGAAAGTATGTAAAGGAGAAATTGCTCCAGGGGCTATAAAAATCTTTAGATGTTTGCATCTAAATAAACTGGCTGTGCCATTAAAGGACAGAAAAGTAAATATTATTAAGCAATCTGTAATTAAAGTATTGATTCTTTCTGCATGAATAAAGAGCAAAAAAAGTATTGAGAATTAGGCTAGGAAGATACCAAGGGAAGCATTCAGACCAGTGTTGAACAGTGCATTGTTTTCCAATCAGAAGGTTTCTATTTGAGGAAGAATGGTAAAATGACAAGTTAATGTTTCTATTCAGCTGAAAGCTAGAATTATTTTCTGGAGAGTTCAGGACTTCCTTCCTTCCTTCTCCTTCCCTCCTTTTCTCCCTCCCTTGCTCCCTTCCTTCACCCCTTCCTTCCTTCCTCCCCTCCCCCTTCCCCTCTTTCTTCCCCCTTTCCTTCCCATTTTTCTTCCTCCTTCCCTTCCTCCCTTCCTTCCTTTTCTCCTCCTCCTCCTCCTTCTTGGCATTTCTGTGAGTTTCTGGAGCTGCAGGAGTAGTAGGGGCAGGAGCACATGGCCCCTTTGTGTTGGAGCAGCTGGAGGGGTCACGAGGCAGGTGGGCTATAGCATCAGACTCTGAGCTCCTTCCACCACAGGCCAAAGAAGCAGTCCCTCCATGGCACAGCCATCAAATCTTACATCTGCCTCTTCCCTAATGAGGGAAATTTCTTTCACAGAGAATAAAACATTTCATTCCACCATGAGAATTCTTCAGTAAGTGGCCATAGCAGTGACTTCTAGCAGGTCATTGCCTGTTTTCCTCCTGGGGGGAGTGGGGGCTCAGGGTGGGGACGGTGGGAGAGGGGACAGGAGAGGAGGCAGTGAGTTGCCTCAGGGGAAGGGCAGGCTTTGAATCCCAGATCTGCCCCTGGGTGAGCACCAGCCTTTCATGGCTTTGACTTCCTCACTGAAAAATCAGGGCCGGGATTCCTCCCTCTGTGGGTTCTTGTGAGCATCCAATGGAACTTCCCCCAGTGCCCGAGGAGGACGGGAAGACCAGTTGTTCACTCAGTGTCAATCTCCTCCATCTCCGGTAGACAGCTCTGCTTCCGGGTCTGTGCCATGCCCGGTCGCTCAGAGTGCTGTGTTCACGCTGTGCTCTGCTGATGCTCTCTGGAAACTTTGGACAAGGAGCCCTGCTTTGGGTCTTGTGCTGAGCCCTGCTAATTGTGCAGCAAGTTCTGCCTGTAGCTATCCTTCTTCCTTCTCACAGTGCTGCCAGAGGCTTGTCTGTCCTTACCAGAAGTCTGTGTACTGGGAATTCTTTTCTTTCTTTGAAGACGTCTGGCTGAACTCTTGGCCTGTTGGCCTTCAAAATTGTCATGCCTGCATTCAGGTTGGTATGAATGAATTCAGCAATGTAAACCAAATGGCCATACCACCCGAACCAACTGGACTCCATACAACAAACTGTTTTCTTTTAACTGTTATGGTGGTTGTCCAAGGGGCTTCCCTGGGTTTTTCGTGTTCCCACTGGTTGTGTTGAGAACTGAATGTCATGCTTCCTTGGAATTCACGCGGCACACATATCTAACTGACGGTATGAGCAAGGATTTCATACCCTGCAGGTTATGCGGCCCATTTACAAACTCTCAACTTGATGTCGTGGAAAGATGCTTACATAATCAGAAAGAAAAAGAAATTTAAAAACATTGTCGAAGGTGGAGCCGAGCGGGAGTGGCTGCATCGAGGGCAGCCTGCGTCCTCAGTGTGTTGATGCAGCTGGGGACAACCAGTGTTTCCAGTGCACTCAAGTGTGGGCCACACATGTTAGGGGGCTGGGGAGAGTTCCCAGATGACACTAGTGGGAGAAGGACCTTCCAGCAGAAAGGGGCCCGATGTATCTCCAGGAACTGCAGAGAGATGCAGTTTCCTATCAGGGGAAATTGGGGGTTTGAGATTTCTCTGAGCGACGTGAATCTCTGAAGAATTCATGCACCATTCCTGTGGGAGAGGCACGTCTGAGCCCCTGCCAAGCCCAGGGAGCTCCGATGCTAGGCCATCGAGAGAGGATGAGTCAAGTGAGACTTCCCTGTCTCCTTCCTTCCCCAAGCTCTGACACTGATTGTGGTTAGCTACCTTGGGCAGCAAGGCAGATGGAATCATCCCAGGGAAAGATGGAGAACCAGTGAAGCACCCGCTGAAACTCCTCACCCTCCTTTGTCACCCCTGACTACCAGCCAGCAACATGCCTGAGCTGGAGGAAGGGAGTTCCATTTTAATTAAGAATGAAGCTGTTGAATATTACAGGGAGCTGGATGTATTTATTACTGAGCCGAGAGTGGGTTTGTGCCTTTAAGTCACTGGGGACTCTGTGTGCCCACCAAGTACATTGTGGTAACTTGGGGGTTGTCCAGTGGGGTGTGTGGCACAGACTGTTTCAGGGGGTTTGAATGAATGGGGGGCAGGGGGAAGCAGGCCTATGATCACATCCCAGAATCCTGCTTCATCAGCGAATTGGTCACACAAATAGGACTTCAGCCCCCACCGTGTGTCAGAAGTTAGGCTGAAGACGTCACGTGCCACTCGGTAACCCTCACAGCAGATCTGTGAGGCACATGAGCAGTCAGCCTGTACTTACTGGCTCTACCAGATGCAAGGCCCTCAACCTGACCAGACTGTAAGGCTCAGTTTGCTCCAACCTTTAAACACAGCTATCTTGTTGGATGCCACCACCCTATAAACAACGCATGACCTTTACCAGAAGTCTTTGCAATTGGAACATCCTTATTTTGTGGCTTCTTTCATAAAACACGAGGAGGATGGCTGAGGATCGTCAGGGATGCCCAGCTTCTTTGCCACGAGGCTCAGCTGGGTTCAGGGCCACTGGAGCAATCAGCTTGCATGGCAGGGGCTGTACTTTCTGTCTCTTTCTATTAAGTCCAGATTTAACTGGCAGGATCAAGCTGGAGCCTTTCTGCCCATCATAGCAGGCAGAATGCCATCCCAGCAGGTGGGCACTGTGGGGTGTGTGCCAGGGAAGCATGAGGTCCGAGGAGAATCGTCTAGACACCTGTCACCGAGCATCAGCACAGCCCCTAGGGCTGAGCTCCTCCCATGTGATGGTGGGGGCTGAGTGGTGAAGCCCTCTGGCCCTGAGGCATTACCAGTCCCCCACCCTCCATCTTCTCCCCAGGCAGCTGCTGCTTCTTGCTCCCAGTGACACTCCTGGTTGCATTTTTTTCCCCCCTCTGTGCTCATTGTGAAAAGGTTATCTGTGCACATCGCCTCTTGAGGGGGCTGCCAGGACCAAACCCTGGCAAGTCACTAGCTGTTCCCTTCATGGCCAAGCAATCATGGGCTTGTTTCTGCATTATGGAGCCTCCATTTTCATTCATTCACTAGTGAGAAATCTCTCCCACCCCAAACTGTTGCCGGGCCTGTTGTCAGACACACATCCTCACATGAAATCTATCACGATCGGTGGGTGAGTTCGGCTCAGTTTGCGCCAATGCAGTTACTTTCCTTAATATCAGGAACTCTGTCTTTGCTGCGCATGTTTGAAGCCATTAACATAATATTCTCGGTACTGAGGCATAGTCCCCAGTACCCCATTTACAACTGGGCCTCCAACAATTGTTCTTACAGAGATGAGGTTTGTGTTACTTGTCAAGGGGCTGTCCCAGACATTTTTCATTTCTTGCTCAGTGTCCGCTATAAGATCTGGGAGGGGCATTCCTTTTGACCCAAGAATCTGAAAAACAAAAAACAAAAACCAACCAAACATGTTGCTTTATTTTATATTC
Organism: Martes martes; assembly: GCF_963455335.1. Lineage (NCBI taxonomy): Eukaryota > Metazoa > Chordata > Mammalia > Carnivora > Mustelidae > Martes > Martes martes. The sequence goes on along the minus strand of NC_137890.1, from coordinate 91,780,527 downwards.
AAGTAGCTGCTGAGTTTTTCTCTCATGAAAATGTAAATTGGATATATATATTTTTAAAGATTTTATTCATCTACTTAGAGAGAGAGAGCATGAGTTGGGGAGAGGAGCAGGGAGAGAGGGAGAAGCAGGGTCCCCACTGAGCAGGGAGCCCAAGGCGGGACTTGATCCCAGGACCCTGGGATCATGACCTGAGCCAAAGGCAGATGCTTAACCGACTGAGCCACCCAGGCACCCCTGTAAATTGAATAATTCACATACTATTTCTTCTTGCTTTGACTGCCAGGAAGCTCAGGCCCAAATTGCAGACTACTTTTAATGGACAGCACAACAAACGCTCTTTCCCTTGGTACTGTTATTCTGTTCTATCAATTTTTCTGATTCTGATTTTTTAAAAATCATATTTCTATGCTAGTCTACCGAGTTTGTGTATACAGTAACTTGCCACAAGTGCTTTATGGACGTGGTGGTGGGGAATATATAAGTATAAATAGTAGGATGTGAAGATGGGTCTCTTTCCATCTCTGCTTCTTTTTTGAGACATAAAGGCAATAAATGACACATTCTGCAAAGAATACCTTGCAAAAACTTTCAAGTAGCTGGTGAAGAGCTGGCTGCCTGGTTCTTGAACTCTGCTCCCGGATTAAAGATGTGAAAGTGTTCAGGGAGACATGGCAGGGGTAGTGAGAAGGTTGGGGAAAGGGATTTCTCTGCCGACGGTTCCACCTTTCTTTGCCCCCATTTGGCAGGTAGTTGTTCTCCCTCACGTCAGGTCAAGTCAGGAGAGGGGCTGGGTAGGACACTTGGCAAGTCTGACCTATGTCCTCGACAGCAGGGGGCGCTGTGACTTCTTCCTTGTCCCCGTGGACGTGGCCGCTGGTCAAATTGTCAGCGGCAACATGGGATCTAAAGAGGGTGGCAGGTGCGGGGTGGGAGGTTGGGGGAACCAGGTGGTGGGTATTAGGGAGGGCACAGATTGCATGGAGCACTGGGTGTGGTGAAAAAACAATGAATACTGTTATGCTGAAAATAAATAAAAAAAAAAAGGAAAAAAAAGAGGGTGGCAGCAGTAAGGCAATCGTGCCTTCCAGAATATTCAGCATATAGGTTGTGAGATGGTTTCTCATAAATGAGGAGACAGTGGGCTTCCTGAACACAGGGCTGGCCCAGAGCCATTTTATATCCTACCCCAAGAGACCCCCTGAGGGAGTGATGGATCCCCCTAGAGAGAGTCAGTGAGGGGGGTGCGCAGACACCCAGAAACCCGGGCAGGCTTGGCCAGGTAGAGGGCAAGATAGTGGCAAGGCCAAACGACCTGTGAGCAAAGAAGTCATGATAGTCTTCTTGAGAGGGGAGGCAGCTCTAAAACTTGACTGGCCAGAGAGGGCAAAGCCATCCTATGACAACACAGCAGCACATCCTTCCTGTCTTCCTTCCCTCTCTTTCCCCTCCACTGTGAGGGCAAGGAGGGGGCTCCCAACCTGGCTCCGATGGGCAAGCAGCAGGGGCTTTCAAGGACAGACAGAAAAGAAGGCCTCCTTCACCCACTCCTCACCCCCACCACATCCTTTCTGGGACCCAGGAAGAGTTACTATTCACCCAGGTTCCAAATTTTGCTTCTTATATGGGACTGAGCATTCCTGGAACATTTTATCACCAAAGACAGCTCAGAAAATTCTTTAGACAGCCTATACTTTCAGTCCAGGGGCAGGGACTCTCCAAGTGCGTGAATTGGACAAGAAGCGGTAGGAGGCAAAAGTAACATTTGGTTTTTGATGTTATCTCAGGAGGCCTGTGTTATTAGCATGCTGATTTTATAGATGACTGCCATCTCCAAAAAGCCAAAAGATATAAAATCTGGATCAGGAATTGAGCCAGGCCAGTCTTCCTGGCCCCACATCAATGAATTTGCTTTTAGAGTTTGTGACATCAAGGGTCAGCCTTAGGCAAATGTATTCTTTGATTCCTTCCTGCCTTGCCTCTCCTGACCCTTCCAATTTCCTCTCTCACCTTTTGTTCCCTCTCCCCAGGCATCTCCATAGTGGCCAAGGCAGCTGGAGGCCCCAGCTTGTCTGGGCCATGCTCATCTTCTCTGGGTGATGGCTGGTCCAGCTAACACTAAGTCTCAGGGCTGGGTAGATATTCACGAGAGGCCAAAGCCAACTATTCATTGCACCATCGTGCCGTGGGTTCTGGTCACTCTCCCTTCATCTCACCAGCTAGCAGGTTTTGGGATATTGTTTGTCAACCCTGCCTGAAGGACAGGCCTTGTGGGACAGCCTTGGCTTCAGCTGACTCCTGGGTGCATATGCTTGGGGGGCACTGCATGGGCTGAGCCCACAGAGACCTGCCACTGCAGGGAGGGTCCCTCAGAGGCGTGGTTCAGCTCCTGGCTTGGGTAATGTTTCTGCATGGCCCTCCTGGGCCCGGTGCCTCAGCCAAGAAGTGGGCATGGGACGCTTCTGGAATATGGGTTGGATTCAGCTGTCTTTGACCCTGACTTCATTATGTTTCTGGGATCTTTACCTCTCCCACCCCTGGTCAAGATAGTCAGTGGTCAACAAAATTGGACAGTCAGTGTGACATTTGTCTGTGAGTGCCCCATCTCTTGTTCTGGATTCTTCTCTGCCTTTTAGCAGTTTCTCCCACAACTAACTCACATCCCAGTGTAGTTACATCCCATCCAGCCAAGAAAAGACAGCTCTGGCAAATCTAACACCACGAAAGTACCTGACAAAACTGAACCACACGTGGATCCTCAATATGCTCTGCGGTCTTCCCAGGTGAGCACGACGCCCAGGGCTCCCTTCCTCTGAGGGACTTCTCACCTTGTCTGCCTGGCCAACGTTCTGGCATTCTAACAATATTCTAGTTGGTTGTCATTCTACCTTGAAGATCCTCCCTCACTAGGGGCTGTCCACTCTGTACTCTGCATATTATGAATCATTGTGGATATTTGCACTGTTTTTTTAAAAGACTTTATTTGTTTATTTGAGAGTGAGAGGAAGCAAGTGACAGAGCATGAGCAGAAGGGGAGGGGCAGAGAGAGAGGGAGAAGCAGACTCCCCTCTGAGCAAGGAGCCCAATGGGGGGCTCGATCTCAGGACCCTAACATCATGATGTAAGCTGAAGGCAAACGCTTAACTGACTGAGCCATCCAAGTGCTCCAGTATTATGTGGTTTTGTAACCACTGATTTGCCTGCCTGGTCCCCTTTGGAATGCCAGCTTTGCAAGAGAGGCACATTTCTTGTTCATTTCATCCCTTCACCTCGCACAGGGCGGGCACTAGTTCATGTTTCCTACTCTACACTTTGGTGTTAGGGAACTTCCTGTAGGTTTCCGAAGATTATTTCATTTTAAGAAGAGCAGAGAAAGTGCTGAACCTGAAGGAACGCGATACTAAGGTCTGGATTTTGGCAACTTCAAGGGACGTATGTTGGAGAAGTGTGAGGAATTCCTGGTGCTTTTCTAATCATATAGCTTAGGACAACATATAAAGAGCTCTTTATTTATTGTAGAATTGAAAATTAGTATACTCAGTCACATCTTCTTTAGGAGAAAAACGCATACAAGTTGGTATCCATCCTCTTAGGATTTATAAGCAAAATACGCTTTTGCTCGAGGAAAGAACTGAAGGGGAGCTGGTTTCCTAATACTTTACACATCCTTGGAAGGAAACTTGCTCAGGAAATTTGACGATGGAAGTGTTCTTAGGGACATTGTCTCTATAAATAGGAGCTCTCTGGGAATTTTTCTAGAAAGTGCGGGGACAGACTTCAAATCATCATGAAAGGGCTGAGGTGACATCACCGGGTTAATGGAAGGATTTTTACGATCACGTCCCAATCGTGAGCGGTATGTTAATCTCTTATTCCGAGAACGGGCTGCTCTTCTGTTTCACATAATGATTTTCCATTTCAGGCGGAAGCGTACATATTGGGGAGAGCAAAACTGAGAACTCTCTGACTGCTAGAAAGTGACCAGCATTTGGTGTAACTCACAAGGCGCCCGTGATTGTTGCTACCTAGCAAGAGGCGAGAAGTGTGTATCGACTGGTTCTATTTCAAGACGGCTTCTGTAAACTTGAAATAAGCCACCTCCGAACAGAGTTATTGATACTGTGATAGTTATTCCCCCCCTCAGATGGTGTGTTTGGTTATGAGAGTGCCCAAAGAAATGCAACAGGAGAGCGACGGAGAAAGGGAACTAGTGTTAGGAAATGCCCATGATGATGAAGAGAGGAAGCTTGATGTAGGAAACGGGGACGGGGCGGGGAGGGGAAGAGGGCAGGCCTGGGTTCCATCTTGCTGGGTCTCAACTTACTTGCAGCTTCCCTCCTTCCCTCCTGTGCTCCCTCAGCATACCTGGGCCAAGGGACTCCAGCCTGCCTTCACATAGAGCCTCCGGGGGATCCCAGCCCTGGGAGTGTGGGGGTGTGGGAGGGGATGTCTTGTTGCCATAGGAACAATGACCTGACCGGAATCGTGTATTTCCTCTTGTGTGGACCCAGTGTAGCCCCACTTCCCAGACAGAGGAGAGCCCAGATTCTTGAATGACACACTCAGGAATGCCGTTCCTTCCCCAACCCAGGAAGCATTCACTCCAGCTAAATAAAGCCATTAGACGGATCACTTCATTGTTTGAGCCAAGTGGATAATTCTCTAGCCCTGAAAGAACAACCACTTCGGGTTTATGTTCTATTTCACACAACGTGCCGGGTTTATAAGTTAGAGTGTTAATTAAAATTTTATTACTTGATATAAATCGATGTTTCTAAGTGCCTTCTATAAATGTAAGGCAGCCTTCGGAAAAAAAAAAAAAAGTTTCCACACCAGCCTCGAAGCTTCCCTGCTTGGCATCCAGAGGCACTGGACCACTGCTAAGTTGAAATTTCCTTTTGAGGGGATTGGATGAGTCCTAACCTGGTATTTGACTGGCAGCTTCTCTCCTGAGAAAAGTGGGGGCAGCCAGTGTAAGGATCGATTAGCGGGGCTGGGGTTTTGAGCCTGCCTCTCTCTTTCCGAAATAGCTACCTATTTCTAAGGGAATGAGCGGTTAGAAATATTGCAGTGGCCTGAGCAGCACCTGTCTGGTGGGGCACCCCTCAGGGGCTGTGCAGCTGTCTCCAACTCTCCCTCTCGGGGGGAGACTGCCGTCTCCATCCTCAGGGACACCTGGCCCAATTCTTCCATTGGATGCATGCGGTTTCCTGGCCTGGGAGCAGGCTGCTTGGGCCGCTCACCTGAGGTTTCCATATTCAGCCGCTTTTGAAGCCATTCAGAAGTGAAGACAATGCTGATGCTGGCGAAGAGTATATTTTAATCTTCAGGGTTAAAAAAAAAATACCCCAGGTGTCTACATTGATTAAAGCACATGTTTTTGAGGTAGGGGAAGAATTGCAACTGGCTCATTAGGAACCACACCGGAGGTTCAACAGCTCCAGGAAAGTTCCCAGCCTTTATTTGTTACGAGGCCCTTGAGATTGATCTTCTGAGTACCCAAACTGTGTCAGTTCCTGGAGTGTTAGCACTTTCCCCCGCCAGTGCAAGGATCTCACTGTTGGCCTCTCTTTGGGGATCTTATGATGGCTCAAAAAAGACGAGGTCCCACTGGCTCACAAGTCAGGGATTTCACTGATATTTGTATGTCTATTTGGGCATCAGAGGTGGAGGGCATGGCGCTCTATTGTCTAGCTCCCCATTGGAATTTTGGATATTTCTCAGACACTGCCACTGCCCCACCCCATGTACCCCCAGTTTCAGGTCCTTTCTAATATTATCACAGCAGGGAATCTGCCAGTGGAGGTCAGCCTGTCTGTGACTGTCACTTGTCACATACTTATCCTGGGGACTTCCCTCTTCTCCCCTCTTCTTATGAGCTCCTGGCATCTTGAGGTATTCACTCTGATATCTGGGACTTTAGTACCCCAATACATTATTAGACAAATAATCTGAATCACACAGATTACAGACCAATGAAATGAAAAGCAAAATATTCGGAGACATAAGGGCTTGTTATCCTATGTGGCTCTATTTAATGGTAAGAATTTGCAGAGTGACCTTTGGTAAACTTGCTTCATCCCCTGAGCAACTTTGACTCTGCATTCTCGGTTCTGGACTAGGTCTCCCCAGGTCTGATGGAGCCCCACACACCACTGGTACCATATTGAGGCTCTGCAGTCAGTGGGTTCTCACAAGACCACTCCCTGGGGGTCACTCGTGCACATAATGACTGTGCACCAGTGACCATTCTCCTTTCCTTCTTGGGCCCATAGACATTACACTTCTGTGCCCCTTGCAGTTAGCTTGTGACTATTTCTGGACAAAGAGACAAAGCTGGGCACATGTGTGCTCACCTGGGCTGAGTCCCTGACAAGCCCATGTGTGATTCTTTGAGTGTCTTCTTCCCCTGCTATAATAAGCTTGCAAGACTCCCATGGAAATGTGGAGCCCTGCAATTAAAGGACCCTGGATTGTCAAAGTCCTAGAGGACCACCCAAACCCACATGGAACTGAGTGAGAAACAAAATTCTGTTGTGAAAAACTATTGAGATTTGGGGGTTCTTTGTTACTACAGCCTATGCTTGTCCTATCCTGACAGCTGTCTTTAAAATGTGCTGCGGTATGGGGAGGTGCCTGTGTGTGGGAGTGAGCAGGTGGATGAAAGATAGTAGGGACCCACAGGAATGAGTCCTCAAAGAATGGTCCACCTATGGATGAAGATGATGACTCATGCTCAGAAGGGCTTGATTTCTCACTAGGACTCAAGGGAACCTATCACCGAGAAGTGAGTGTCTTGGAGCAGAAATCCAAAGGAGTAGGAGGGCTGTATACTGAAGTTTAAAGCAGAAAAATGTGTGATGTATATAGAGATTTGGACTCATCTGTGATATTTGGTTTGTAAGAAATGGAAGAATTTTTTGTTTCAAAGTCACATTAAGTCCAGTTTGAGCCACCACTTGGAACCATCCTTGGGTGGTTCTTCAGGCCCATGTTCACATTGTCGTTGGGCCTTTTGTCATTTAATGCAGTTGGGTTTGGCTTCAAATCGCCACTGCCTTTGCTTGAAGGTTTTCTTGGGTGACCAGAGCCAGCTCTATCTGCTGCAAATGTCCAAATTAACACCCTCTGAGAGTGTCTCTTAGCCGGTGGTGAGGGGTGTTGGTGCATAAGTACACTAAGAGTCCCTCCACTGGACCGTGTTTCAGTTGCCCACAGGGGCAGCTGGAGTGGTGATGAACCTTTCATTGACTGTCTTCCCTGACTCGTCTTACTTCTCCACTTCCTTCCTGGGGTGTCCTGGGCCACTTCTAAAATCAACTCCTTGCACTCAAATTCTTATTTCAGGTTGTACTTCTGGGGGAACCCGAACAAAGACAATTCTTTTTTACTTTTTATTTAAGATTTTATTTATTTGGAAGACAGAGAGAGAGAGAGAGAGAGCACGAGCAAACACATAAGTAGGGAGAGAGGCAGAGGGAGAGGGAGAAGCAGGCTTCCAGCTAAGCAGGGAGTCCGATGAGGGGCTTGATCCAAGGACCTTGGGATCATGACCTGAACTGGAGGCAGATGCTTAGCTGACTGAGCCACCCACGTGCCCTGAACAAAGACAATTCTTTTTTAAGAACTGTTCATGTCAGTTGAATTGGAGAGAGATAAGAAAAAAGGCTTTTGCATATTTTTGCGTTGGAAAGGAATGATCATTGTAAATATTGGCTTACATTGGCATTGTACTTCATAATCTGTAAAGTCCTTTTTTAAAAAAGATTTTATTTAATTTATTTATTTTAGAGAGAGAGCACGTGCATGAGCATGCACGAGCAGGAAGAGGGGCCGGAGGAGAGGGAGAGGGAGAAGGAAAGAATCTCAAGCAGACTCCATGCTGAGTTAGAGCCCAACTTGGGGCTTGATCCACAAGATCATGACCTGAGCAAAAAACCAAGAGTCAGACATTTAACTGACTGAGCCACCCAGGCACCTCTGTAAAGTTCTTTTAAATATAATTGACAAATTTTTTTGAGGTAGATTTTGTTTTCCCGACTTTACAGAACTGTTCAAAGCTCAGAGAGAAGGTAAGTGACTTCACCCAAATGAAAAAGTAGTGAGTTTGCAGCCTGCGTCTCTTTGGGGGTATACCATGGGGTGTGGGGAATGTGAAACAGAAGAGGAATTCCAAGCACTGGGTACTTTGTCACAGGCAATGGGTCTGACTGCCCCTTCCCCACTGAACAGAGTTCAGCTGCTCTTTTCCATTCAGCCTTGGGGATGGAGTTTTGGGGAGAGCTGGTTCAGCATAAAGTAGGCCTGGGTTGTACCCCATTCAGTGTAAGTCCTTTCATGACATTCTGAAGGACCTTTCTCTAGATGGCTTTACTTCAAGCCTTCCCAGCATTTTAGTCTTAATTTTATAACAAATGCTCTTATACTTGGGTCCTGGATTTTAATTTAGAATCTATGGCCTTTTTATTTGGTTTGCTAGGGTTGCCATGACAAAATATTATGGACTGGATGGTTGAAATGACAGACATTTATTTTCTCCCGGTTCTGGAGGCTGGAAGTCCAAGATCAAGCTGTTTGTAGGTGAGTTCCTTCTGAGGCCTCTCTCCTTGGCTTGTAGACGGCCACCTTCTCCCTGTGTCCTCACATGGTCTTCCCTCTGTGTGTGTCTGTGTCCTTGTCTCCTCTTCTTTTTTTTTTTTTTTTTAAGATTTTATTTATCAGATAGAGATCACAAGTAGGCAGAGAGGCAGACAGAGAGAGATAGAGAGGAAGGGAAGCAGGCTCCCTGCTGAGCAGAGAGCCCGATGTGGGGCTCGATCATGACCTGAGATCATGACCTGAGCCGAAGGCAGAGGCTTTAACCCACTGAGCCACCCAGGCGCCCCCTTGTCTCCTCTTCTTATAAGGACACCAGTTATTTGGGATTAAGACCCATTCAGGTGACCTCATATTACCTAATTACCTCTTTAAAGGCCCAAATAGAATCACATCTGTGAACCAGGGTAAGGATATTAACATGGTAATTTTGAAAGAACACAGTTCAGCCCACAAACAGTTTCTATACCTTTGATCAGGGACTGGAAAATTTAATTCTGAATGGAAGTTTGACCTTACCTTTCCTATCAATCTTATTGGGTTGGAAGATCCTTGACAGCATTTTTTTCATTTACCCTCTAATTTTTTTAAATGTAGTAGATGGCAATTATGCACCTGCCATGTGTTAGTTTCAGCGACTGAAAGAGGACATGTGGCTAAATGCAGGCTGTGCTATAATGGGAGAAGGAGGCCTGTGATATAGTGTGGCTAGAATCATGCTGGTGGTATGGAAGGACAAGAGCCTTTCTCCTCTTCCCTCTCTCCCCCAGGTCTGGAGGATGTCCTATGAACAACAGCCCTCTAAGTGTGGCTGGTTGCTGGCCTGCCCATATGTTTTCCTGCCAAACAAGGTATTTTAGCTCCTTTCCACCGTGAGCCAAGGTCAGCAGAAGGGAAGCTCTTGAGCTGCCAAGAGAAGTTAGATGTGGAAGAATCTGCTCCGGAGAGCTGTAGGCGAGGCCTGAGGCTAGGAGCTTAATGGGGCTGCAATAAGGACTGGGCTGCAGGCCTGGGTGCCTTTTAGCTTCCAGGGCCGGTGAAGATTCATGGACGGGGAGAATAAAAGCCACAGCATGGCTCAGGAAGGGCGTGTTGGACATTAGAAGAATGAAGAGGGATTTTCTCTCGGGGAGTATGCCGCTCTGATTGCACATTTAGGGTCAGCCGGCTCGAGGCCTGTATAAGGTCAGGAAAACAGAAACACTAGGTACTTCACAAAGGGAATTTAATATGGGCAGTTGTTTGTACAGGTCTTTGGAGGGTTACAAAAGCCTGAACAGGGAACCTTGAGATAGGGCAGAGGTGAGTGTGTAGCAAGCACTGTGTACCCCTAAGAATGCGGGGGTAAAGGGAGAGAAGGGGGTGATCAGCATCCAGTAAGTCAGATAAGGGGCCTGCACAGTGTGTGTGGCCCCACTTCAGCTGCTCTCCCAGGAGCATGGATTGAGGCTTGCAGAACTGGGTGCTGTCCGTCGGAGCGGATGCTTTGGTGCCTTAGGAGCTCAGAGGAGAGCCCTGAGCAGCTCAGACCTCTAAGAAGACAGCCCTGCCTAGCACCTGGAGGGACCCCACTGTGACTGGCTCTGTATGCTCCAGCATGTATTGGGGATGTGGAGCCAACTTCTGCTGCTGGAACCAGGGCCAGTCCTGGCAGAACCAGCAAGCAAAAGGGTGGAGCACATTTCCGCTCCCCACTCCTGTCTTCCAGTCTCAGCGGCACAAGGCAGAGGAAAGAAAGTAGGTTCCAAAGCAAAAGCTGGTTCCTTAGGAAGTGGCAGAGGCCTGAACCAGTTTAGCTTTGGAGCTGAGTGCCTGGACGTGTTGCCTTGGAGGACGGAGTCTCTGTCATTCAAGGTCAATGCCCCTGGGTATCGGAATCTCTATGTGAAGGTCAGCATATGAAGGAGTTTTCTGGTGCTGTGAGAAGAGTGTGGATTTAGGAGTCATATTGGTGTGGGTTTCCATCCTACCCACTGCTCCCCCATGGGGTGAAGCTGTGCATGGCATTCAGTGCCTCAAAGCTCTCTTGTCTTCCTTTACATCATATGATCCTTATGCTTCATGTGCAAGAAAAGATGGGTTAGAGACAAGTGTGAAATGCTTGGCAGGGTGTCCTTTCTAGATGCTCAGGGGTGGGTACTTTTTGTTCACTTGTCTTCACACTTGCCACAAAATTCAAACTCACACCCCATCTGAGCTCAGACTGGCTTGAGGGGTGCAGCCATGGATCGCTGTCCTTGTGGACCCAAAGACGACTTCTTATTTTTTTAAAAGATTATTTATTTATTTGACAGACAGAGAGGCAGGCAGAGAGAGAGGAGGAAGCAGCCTGGGTTCGATCCCAGGACCCTGGGATTGTGACTTGAGTCAAAGGCAGAGGCTTTAACCCACTGAGCCACCCACCCTCCCCCAAAGATGACTTATTGAGCAGCTTTCTTGGTTGTCTTTGTCAGGCAGAGGTTTTTCCCTTAGAAGCAACACAGGGGAGATGTAGGGGGACTGAGGGGAGGCCTGTTCTGTTGGGTGGCATCAACTCTCCTTATCATAGTCAAATGTCACAAATCCTCCAAGAGAATAAGGCTGGGTCTCACAGTCTCTGTAGAATGAACAGCATGATTCTTTTTCCTAGGTAATTTGGCTTTTATATGTTCCTAAGTTCCTTAGTTGTAAGGAAAAAAAAAAAAACCCAAACCATCCTGAGGCACTACATTTTTTTTTTGCATTTTAAAAAGTTATTATTCTTATTATAATATAATAATTATATTATCTCAGTTTTTCCCCATTGAGAATGACATTTGCTGTGGGTTTTTCATAGATGGTTTTTATGATATTGAGATATTTACCCCATATCCCTACAATGTGAAGAGTTTTGATCAAGAAAGGAAGCTGTACTTTGTCAAATGCTTTTTCAGCATCTATTGAGAGTATCATATGGTTCTTGTTCTTTCTTTTATTAATGTATTGTATCACATTGATTTGTGGATGTTGAACCAACCTTGCAGCCCAGGAATAAATTTCACTTGATTGTGGTGAATAATCCTTTTAATGTACTGTTATATCCTATTGGTTATTATTTTGGTGATAATTTTTGCATTCATGTTCATCAGGGATATGGTCTGTAATTCTTTTTAAAGGGGTCTTTGTCTGGTTTTGGGATCAAGGTAATGTTGGCTTCATAAAGTGAGTTTGGAAGTTTTCCTTCCATTTCTATTTTTTGAAACAGTTTCAGAAGAATAGGTATTAATTCCTTAAATGTTTGGTAGAATTCCCATGGGAAGCTGTCTGGCCCTGGGCTCTTGTTTGTTGGGAGATATTTGATGACTGCTTCAATCTCCTTACTGGTTATGGGTCTGTTCAGGTTTTCTATTTCTTCCTGGTTCAGTTTTGGTAGTTTATGTGTCTCTAGAAATGCATCCATTTCTCCCCGATTGTCAAATTTGCTGGTGTATAGTTGCTAATAATATGTTCTTATAATTGTGTTTCTTTGGTGTTGGTTGTGATCGCTCCTCTTTCCTTCATGATTTTATTTATTTGCATCCTTTCTCTTTTCTCTTTGATAAGTCTGGCCAGGGGTTTATCAATCTTATTAATTCTTTCAAAGAAGCAGCTCCTATGTTCATTGATCTGTTCTACTGTTCTTTTGGTTTCTCTTTCTTTGATTTCTGCTCTGATCTTTATTATTTCTCTTCTCCTGCTGGGTTTAAGCTTTCTTTGCTGTTCTTTCTCTGGTTCCTTTAGGTGTGGGGTTAGGTTGTGCACTTGAAACCTTTCTTATTTCTTGAGAAAGGCTTGTATCGCTATATACTTTCCTCTCAGGACCACCTTTGCTGTGTCCCAAAGATTTTGAACAGTTGTGCTTTCATTTTCATTTGTTTCCATGAGTTTTTAAAAATTCTTTAATTTCCTGGTTGACCCATTCATTCTTTAATAGGTTGCTCTTTAGCCTCTGTGTATTTGAATTCTTTCCAACTTTTCTCTTGTGGCTGAGTTCTAGTTTCAAAGCATTGTGGTCCGAAAATATGCAGGGAATGATTCCAATCTTTTGGCACCAGTTGAGACCTGATTTGTGACCCAGGATGTGATCTATTCTGGAGAATGTTCCATGTGCACTACAGAAGAATGTGTATTCTCTTGTGTTGGGATGGAATATTCTCAATGTATCTGTGATGTCCATCTGGTCCAGTGTGTCATTTAAAGCCTTTATTTCCTTGTTGATTTTTGCTTAGATGATCTGTCCATTTCAGTGAGGGGAGTGTTAAAGTCCCTTACTATTATGGTATTATTGTTGATGTGTTTCTTTTATTTTGTTATTAATTGGTTTATGTAATTGGCTTCTTCTATGTTAGGAGCATAGATATTTAAAGTTGTTAGATCTTCTTGTTGGTCCGATCATTTAAGGATGATATAGTGTGCTTCCTCATCTCTTATTATAGTCTTTGGCTTAAAATCTAACTTCTCTGATAAAAGGATTGCCACCCCAGCACTCTCTTGATGTCCATTAGCATGGAAAATTGTTTTTCACCCCCTTACTTTAAATCTGGAGGTGTCTTTGGGTCTAAAATGAGTTTCTTACAGACAGGATATTGATTTTTTTTAATTAATTAATTTATTTTAATAAACATATAATGTATTTTTATCCCCAGGGGTACAGGTCTGTGAATCGCCAGGTTTACACATTTCACAGCACTCATCATAGCACATACCCTCCCCAATGTCCATATCCCCACCACCCTCTCCCGTCCCCCCTTCCCCCAGCAACCCTCAGTCTGCTTTTTGAGATTGAGTCTTTTATGGTTTATCTCCCACCCAATCCCATCTTCTTTCATTTTTTCTTTTCCTACCTCCCCCCAACCCCCTCACGTTGCATCTCCACTTCCTCATATCAAAGAGATCATATGATAGTTGTCTTTCTCCGATTGACTTATTTCGCTAAGCATAATACCCTCTAGTTCCATCAACGTCGTCGCAAATGGCAGGATTTCATTTCTTTTGATGGCTGCATAGTATTCCATTGTGTATATATACCACCTCTTCTTTATCCATTCATCTGTTGATGGACATCTAGGTTCTTTCCATAGTTTGGCTATTGTGGACGTTGCTGCTATAAGGGTGCACGTGACCCTTCGGAGCACCATGTTTGTATCTTTAGGATATATACCCAGTAGTGCAATTGCTGGGTCATAGGGTAGCTCTATTTTCAGTTTTTTGAGGAACCTCCACACTGTTTTCCAGAGTGGTTGCACCAGCTTGCATTCTCACCAACAGTGCAGGAGGGTTCCCCTCTCTCCGCATCCTCGCTAGCATCTGTCATTTCTTGACTTGTTAATTTTAGCCATTCTGACTGGTGTGAGGTGGTATCTCATTGTGGTTTTGATTTATATTTCCCTGATGCCGAGTGATGTGGAGCATTTTTTTCATGTGTCTGTTGGCCATCTGGATGTTGTCTTTGCAGAAATGTCTGTTCATGTCCTCTGCCCATTTCTTGACTGGATTATTTGTTCTTTGGGTGTTGAGTGTGCTAAGTTCTTTATAGATTTTGGATACTAGCCCTTTATCTGATATGTCATTTGCAAATATCTTCTCCCATTCTGTCAGTTGTCTTTTGGTTTTGTTAACTGTTTCCTTTGCTGTGCAAAAGCTTTTGATCTTGATGAAATCCCAATAGTTCATTTTTGCTCTTGCTTCTGTTGCCTTTGGCGGTGGTCCTAGGAAGAAGTTGTTGCGGTTGAGGTCAAAGAGGTTGCTGCCTGCATTTTCCTCGAGGATTTTGATAGATTCCTTTCTCACATTGAGGTCCTTCATCCATTTTGAGTCTCTTTTTGTGTGTGGTGTAAGGAAATAGTCCAATTTCATTTTTCTGCATGTGGCTGTCCAATTTTCCCAGCACCATTTGTTGAAGAGGCTGTCTTTTTTCCATTGGATATTCTTTCCTGCTTTGTCGAAGATTAGTTGACCATAGAGTTGGGGTCTATTTCTGGGATCTCTATTCTGTTCCATTGGTCTATCTGTCTGTTTTTGTGCCAGTACCATACTGTCTTGATGATGACAGCTTTGTAATAGAGCTTGAAGTCTGGAATTGTGATGCCACCGACTTTGGTTTTCTTTTTCAAATATTCCTTTGGCTATTCGAGGTCTTTTCTGGTTCCATATAAATTTTAGGATTATTTGTTCTATTTCTTTAAATAAATGGATGGGATTTTGATAGGGATTGCATTAAATGTGTAGATTGCTTTAGGTAGAATAGACATTTTCACAATATTTGTTCTTCCAATCCATGAGCATGGAATATTTTTCCATTTCTTTGTGTCTTCCTCAATTTCTTTCATGAGTACTTTATAGTTTTCTGAGTATAGATTCTTTGCCTCTTTGGTTAGATTTATTCCTAGGTATCTTATGGTTTTGGGTGCATTTGTAAATGGGACTGACTCCTCAATTTCTGTTTCTTCTGTCTTGTTGTTAGTGTAAAGAAATGCGACTGATTTCTGTGCATTGACTTTATATCCTGACAGTTTACTGAATTCCTGTATAAGTTCTAGCAGTTTTGGAGTGAAGCCTTTTGGCTTTTCCACATATAGTATCATATCATCTACAAAGAGTGATAGTGTGACTTCTTCTTTGCCAATTTGGATGCCTTTAATTTCTTTTTGTTGTCTGATTGCTGAGGCTAGGACTTCTAGTACTATGTTGAACAGCAGTGGTGATAACAGACATCTCTGCCATGTTCCTGACCTTAGCGGAAAAGCTCTCACTTTTTCTCCATTGAGAATGATATTTGCGGTGGGTTTTTCATAGATGGCTTTGATAATATTGAGGTATGTGCCTTCTATCCCTACACTTTGAAGAGTTTTAATCAGGAAGGGATGCTGCACTTTGTCAAATGCTTTTTCAGCATCTATTGAGAGTATCATATGGTTCCTACTCTTTCTTTTATTAATGTATTGTATCACATTGATGGATTTGCAGATGTTGAACCAACCTTGCAGCCCTGGAATAAATCCCACTTGGTCGTGGTGAATAATCCTTTTAATGTACTGTTGGATCCTATTGGCCAGTATTTTGGTGAGAATTTTCGCATCTGTGTTCATCAAGGATATTGGTCTGTAATTCTCTTTTTTGGTGGGATCCTTGTCTGGTTTTTGGATCAAGGTGATGCTGGCCTCATAGAATGAGTTTGGAAGTTTTCCTTCCATTTCTATTTTTTGGAACAGTTTCAGGAGAATAGGAATTAATTCTTCTTTAAATGTTTGGTAGAATTCCCCTGGGAAGCCATCTGGTCCTGGACTTTTGTTTGTTTGGAGATTTTTGATTACTGTTTCAATCTTCTTACTGGTTATGGGTCTGTTCAGATTTTCTATTCTTCCTGGTTCAGTTGTGGTAGTGTATATGTCTCTAGGAATGTATCCATTTCTTCCAGATTGTCAAATTTGTTGGCGTAGAGTTGCTTGTAGTATGTTCTTATAATTGTTTGTATTTCTTTGGTGTTTGTTGTGATCTCTCCTCTTTCACTCATGATTTTATTTATTTGGGTCCTTTTTCTTTTCTTTTTGATAAGTCTAGCCAGGGGTTTGTCAATCTTATTAATTCTTTCAAAGAACCAGCTCCTAGTTTCGTTGATTTGTTCTATTGTTTTTTTAGTTTCTATTTCATTGATTTCTGCTCTGATCTTTATGATTTCTCTTCTCCTGCTGGGTTTAGGCTTTCTTTGTTCTCTCTCCAGCTCCTTTAGGTGTAAGGTTAGGTTGTGTATTTGAGACCTTTCTTGTTTCTTGAGAAAGGCTTGTATCGCTATATATTTTCCTCTCAGGACTGCCTTTGTCGTGTCCCACAGATTTTGAACCGTTGTGTTATCATTATCATTTGTTCCCATGATTTTTTTCAGTTCTTCTTTAATTTCCTGGTTGACCCATTCATTTTTTAGAAGGATGCTGTTTAGTCTCCATGTATTTGAGTTCTTTCCAAATTTCCTTTTGTGATTGAGTTCTAGCTTCAGAGCATTGTGGTCTGTAAATATGCAGGGAATGATCCCAATCTTTTGATACCGATGGAGACCTGATTTATGACCCAGGATGTGGTCTATTCTGGAGAATGTTCCATGTGCATTAGAGAAGAATGTATACTCTGTTGCTTTGGGATGGAATGTTCTGAAGATATCTGTGATGTCCATCTGGTCCAGTGTGTCATTTAAGGCCTTTATTTCCTTGTTGATCTTTTGCTTGGATGATCTGTCCATTTCAGTGAGGGGAGTGTTAAAGTTCCCTGCTATTATTGTATTACTGTCAATGTATTTCTTTGATTTTGTTATTAATTGGTTTATATAGTTGGCTGCTCCCATGTTAGGGGCATAGATATTTAAGATTGTTAGGTCTTCTTGTTGGACAGACCCTTTGAGTAGGATATAGTGTCTTTCGTCATCTCTTATTATAGTCTTTGGCTTAAAATCTAATTCATCTGATATAAGGATTGCCACACCAGCTTTCTTCTGATGTCCATTAGCATGGTACATTGTTTTCCACCCCCTCACTTTAAATTTGGGGGTGTCTTTGGGTCTAAAATGAGTTTCTTGTAGGCAGCATATTGATAGGTTTTGTTTTTTTATCCATTCTGATACCCTGTGCCTTTTTTTTTTTTTAAGTTTTTATTTATTTATTTATTTGACAGAGAGCAAGAGGGAGAGCACAAGTAGGGGGGAGGAGCAGCAGAGAGAGAGGGAGAAGCAGGCTCCCCACTGAGCAGGGAGCCCAATGTGGGACTCGATCCCATGACCCCGGGATCATGACCTGAGCCAAAGGCAGTCACTTAACCAACTGAGCCACTCAGGTGCCCATTCTGTGTCTTTTGATTGGGGCATTTAGCCCATTAACATTCAGGGTAACTATTGAGAGATAGGAATTTAGTGCCATTGTATTGCCTGTAAGGTGACTGTTACTCTATATTGTCTCTTTCTTTCTGATCTACTACTTTTAGGGTCTCTCTTTGCTTAGAGGACCTCTTTCAATATTTCCTGTAGAGCTGGTTTGGTGTTTGCAAATTCTTTCAGCTTTTGTTTGTCCTGGAAGCTCTTTATTTCTCCTTCTATTTTCAATGATAGCCTAGCCGGATATAGTATTCTTGGCTGCATGTTTTTCTTGTTTAGTGCTCTGAATATATCATGCCAGTTCTTTCTGGCCTGCCAGGTCTCTGTGGATAGGTCTGCTGCCAATCTAATGTTTTTACCCTTGTATGTTACAGACTTCTTTTCCTGGGCTGCTTTCAGGATTTTCTTTTTGTCGCTAAGACTTGTAAATTTTACTATCAGGTAAATTTTACTATTTTTATTGATTTTGAGGGGCGTTCTTAGCATCTCCTGGATTTTGATGTTTGTTCCCTTTGCCATATTAGGGAAATTCTCTCCAATAATTCTCTCCAATATACCTTCTGCTCCCCTCTCTCTTACTTCTTCTTCTGGAATCCCAATTATTCTAATGTTGTGTCGTCTTATGGTGTCGTTTATCTCTCGAATTCTCTCCTCGTGGTCCAGTATTTGTTTGTCTCTCTTTTGCTCAGCTTCTTTATTCTCTGTCATTTGGTCTTCTATGTCACTAATTCTTTCTTCTGCCTCATTTATCCTAGCAGTCAGAGCTTCCATTTTTGATTGCACCTCATTGATAGCTTTTTTTATTTCAACTTGGTTAGATTTTAGTTCTTTTATTTCTCCAGAAAGGGCTTTTATCTCTCCAGAGAGGGTTTCTCTAATATCTTTTTTGACCCCAGCTAGAACCTTGAGAATCGTCATTCTGTACTCTAGATCTGTCATGTTACCAATGTCTGTATTGATTAGGTCTCCAGCCTTTGGTACTGCCTCTTGTTCTTTTTTTTGAGGTGAGTTTTTCCACCTTGTCATTTTGTCCAGATAGGATTTGTTTTCTCCTCCTGTGGAATTCCGCTGTTCTTGGTGAGTGAAGTTGGTTTTGGCTGGGTTTCTTGTTGATCTTCTGGGGGAGGTGCCTGTTGTAGTGATTCTCAAGTGTCTTTGCTGCAGGCGGAATTGCACCGCCCTTGCCAGGGTCCGGGCTAGGTAATCCGCTCGGGTTTGCTTTCGGAAGCTTTTGTTCCCTGAATGCTTTCCATAGAGTTCCGGAGGATGGGAATGAAGATGGTGGCCTCCCAAGCTCTCGGCCTGGAGGAGCTGAGAGCTTGGGGTTCTCCTCCTCAGTGCGCCCTCAGAGAAAAGCGCCCAACTGCCCCGCCTCCCTGGCCTGCGGTCGCGCCTTCAGGAAAGCAGTCAATTGCTGGAACCTGGAGAAAAGCGCCTGGTCACTTCCATCTCCGTGGCCTCCTGCCGCGCTCAGAGCCCACCCAGCCTGCAACCGGCACAAGGTAACCCCGGGCTGAGAGCTCGCTCCTCGGCTTTGTGGCTGTAGCCAGCTTCCCCTCTCTAATACCTGTGAGCTCTGTGGCACTCAGACACCCCTGGACCTTCTGTGACCCCACGGGACCTGGGGTTATGGTGACCCCACCTGGGTTTCCCCTCGGTTTAGCCCCTGGAGCGATGTCTCCCAGTGGAGTAGACTTTTAAAAGTCCCAATTTTGTGCTCCATTGCTCCGCCGCTTGTCAGGAACCGGCCCCTCCCCCTGCGGTCTATCTTCCCATCGCTTTGGATTCACTTCTCCGCAGGTCCTACCATTCAGAAAGTGATCGATTTTCTGTTTCTAGAATTGTTGCTCTTCTTCTCTTCAATTTCCCATTGGATTTGTAGGTGTTCACAATGGTTAGATAAGCTATCTAGCTGATCTCCTGCTACCCGATGTCGTCTCAGCCTGCTACTTCTCCGCCATCTTGACTCCTCCTCCTCCTATAACTTTTGACAGTTCAGTTATAAAGTATCTTGGTGTATCTTTTGAGTTCAAATTGTCTGGGGTCTTTTGGGTTTCGTGGATCTGGATGTCCTTTCCTCCCAAACTTTTCCCCAAATTTGGGAAGTTTTTAGCCATTATTACCTTAAATGTTTATTTTGTCCCTTTCTTTTTCTCTTCTCCTTTTGGGAGTCCCATATGAATATACATATATAATTCAAGCAGGGACTTTTGGGCAGGCTATCTGATTGGGTGGGGCTACTGGCTGAGCTCTGTGGTCATGTGGGTCCAGTAGCTGGGCTCTACAATCATCTTTGGTTGGGGGTGCTCACAGGTTGTATTCCCATACAGGGTGGTGCCATTGGTTGTATATTGCTAGTGGGCAGAGATACAGGTTAGGCTCCACCATAATTCCTGGTTGCTTGGGGCTTCAGACTGTGCTCCCCAACAAGATGGTGCTGCTGGTTGGATTCTACATCCAGGTGACATCTTGGGTAGGGCTTTATGATTAGGTTGGGCTGTAGGCTGTGGCTGTGTCCTGAAGTTGGGTAGAGCTGGAGAGTGGGGTTGGTGATTGGGTAAGCAACTGGCTATTACTCTGTTGTTGAGTGAGGTCACTGGATAGGCCCTCTCGTTTGGTGGAACCTCTATCTGTACCCTGTACTTGGATGAGGTCAGAGACTGTGCTTTATGGTTGAGTGGGGTCACTGTACAGGCTCCTTAGTCTGATGTGGCTGTAGGTTGTGTTCTGCAGGGGGGTAGGATCACTGGTTGGGCTTCTTACCTGGGCAAGGTCACATGTGGTGTTCAGTAATCAAATAGAGCTGTAGGTGGGGCTCCACTGCTGGGCAGGACTATTGGGTGGGCAATAAGGTAGGCTGGGCTCTGAGGCTGCTCAGGGTCACTGTTCAAGTCCCTGGTTATATAGGGTCAGTGGTTATGCTCAACAGTTGGACAGAGCTGCTGGCTTTCCTGAGTGGAGTGATAGGATGGGTTTTGTAGCTGCCCAGCTTTTTAGCTGGGTAAGACTAAAGCTTTTTTCAGCAGCTGGGCAGGACTGTGAATTAACTTCCCTGTCCATGTGAGCCATAGAGGCTCCATGGCCATATGGTACATCAGCGAGGGATCCAAACACAGAATTGTCTACCAAGCTCTCTGGCCAGATATGGCCACCAGACCAACTCTGCAGATAGGCAAAGCTGCTGGCTGGGATCTCTACTTGGGTGTCATTGCAAGCAAAAATATGGTCCATCAAGATCTGAGCCCTGGGTGCTACGACACTCCTTTTTTCATCTCTATCTGATCCCCAGTGGTCAAACTTCAAAAGATTTCTCCAGTGATCCTTGTCAAGTGAGAAATGAGTGATCCTTCTAGGAAGTGTCCTATAATGCTGAAGAAGCTGGATGTCCACTTTGGGCTCTCTTTTTCCTACTGGAGAAACCATAGTCTGGGGTGGAGGAGCCTTCTTGGTGTAGCAGCCTGGGTGAGAGGCTATGTGGTCAATATAAACCAATCCTCTTACCCTTCTAATGTGGTCCTTCTCAGTCTCTGTGGCCCATGGGGTACTTCAGCCTCACTCCCAGGTTCTGGGATTTTCACAATAGTGTCTTGTCTATTGATAGTTACTAACTGGTATTCTCGTAAGGGGGACTGAAATTGGAAACAATCTTGATGACGTCACTCTTGAGACATTTAAACAAAGGAAATATGGTATGGGAGCCACATCTCTGTAATCTGCAGTGCTTGTGAATAAGAGATGTGACTTCCTCTCTTTTAACTGAATCTGTTCTTTACTTTAAACAACTTTGATTCTTCACATTCTTCTGAGATCTCAGAGAGACCAAGTCTACCAAGAGTAGGTTTGAGTAACACCTTTTACTCACATGCTCCTTCTACATGTCTACAGAATACATTTCAACATGCACACGTGTAAATAGATGCACAAATACACTCATATTCATGGCTATTTTCAGGGAAATCTTCTGAGTTAGAAAATTGTAGCATTTGTCTATCTACTGTGTTAACCTGAAATGCTGAAATGCTGATATCTGGGGATAATAAAACTTCTGAATAAAGTCCTTCTGGACCTTTCTCCTCTGCAGTAAACCAGATATTTTCAACTTTCATGTGCTTTTTTCTAGATGCCCAGGGAGAGTTAATTTCTCCCAGGGTAATGACAGAAAACACACAAGAGTGAACAAAAAGGAGATTTACCTGATCTGTTCTTATACAAGTGATTGGACTCACAGGCTCCAAGGACAGGCTAGAGATAGTTAACAAAGCACTGAAGGTATAGTCTCTCAGAAGGGAAGAAAATAATAATATCTCTTATAGTCAATGGAGGAACATTCAGCTGTAAGTTTAAGAGGTTGTAAGCATGCCTTCTTTGTGGTCATTAGAAAGTCTAGTAGGTCATTCTTTATCAGATTAGGGTTGTGGACTGCTCATATTAGGAATCATCAAACCAGAATTATGTACACTCTCAGGAGAGATATGGCTAATATGGCAGTGACCAAGTTTGAGATGTATGAAGAAAATATACTAAAAGACTAAAGCTGATTAGGGCAAGAGAGATAGCTGAAGGCCTTCATGGAAACTGGGTTAACATGAATTTTGGATTCACAATTTGGGTTAAAATTTTGGCTCAACCACTTATCAGCTGGATAAGGTACATTACTTCATTGAATCTTAGTTTCTTCCCTCTATAAAATAGGGAAAATGGTGCTCTCTTAGTGGATTTGTTATGAAGCTTAGAAATAACATATATAAAGTATGTATCTCAGTGTTCAACACATGGTAGATGATTGAAAAATAGAAACGATTGTGAAGATGATGAGGTGTATCTATTCCTGTATTGATTCTTGGCTGGGAATAAATGGTGTCCAATGTGAGTTGGCAGAGATGACTTCCAAAGAGAATTCATTTCTTCCTGGGGAGAAAGGAGACGGAGATGAGGTCACGTACATTTTCCATGAAATAGTTTCATGTTAGAGGCTAGGATATGAAATCTTTCTTTTCATTGCAGAATATAAATATGCTCACTGAAGGATAGAAAGTAGGTGGACAAAATAAAATAGCTTAAAGCTAGCATAAAAGAAAGATAGAGTACAAAACCAGATAAAAAAAGGACACTATGTCATATCAAGTGAATCCATGCAGCATCTCACCCGCCATTTTTCTGATTACATTTCAGAGATTATTGGAGCCTAGAATGTCAGTGAATGAGATGACCAGCTTTAAGGATGGGAGGAAGGGGACTGCCTCCCTTGTCTTGTCTTGCTATCATGGCCAAGGGCACTAGCTAAGCTTTTTTTTTTTTTTTAAATAATGAAAGGATGGCTGGGGTCTGCATTCTTCAACCTCCTTCAGAGCTGCTCCCTGTCTCCTGTACCTCTCTTATTCTTCTTGTCTTGCTTCAGGGTGATCACTTTCTGTGTCTGCACCTGCTGGTCCTCCTAGGCTGTTGCCAGTCTGTCATCTTCTCTGAGTAGAGTATGTTCTGCTCCCTGTGTTACAATCTTCTGCCTGTTCTCTGACATGCCCCTGGACTGGCTGTAGGGCAGTCCTTTTAGCCCCACTTTCTTTCTTTAGGCTCTGTGTGTGACCACTGCAGGGCAGCCCTTTTAGACCCACTATCCTTCTTTATGCTCTGTCCTGGAAGGTGGCCTCTGCACTCTGAATAGAGGAGGGTCTCAGTAACAGTGAGACTAAAAAGAGAGGAGGGAAGAGAAATGAGGTTTGGGTCACTAAGTTCAAGCTGATAACATATAAGGTTGTGGCTTATAGTACTATTTAAATGAAATAAGGACATCATCTAGACTGGTGGTTCTCAAACTCTTGTCTAAGAACAACTGGCAGGTCCCCAAGATCCTTTAAGGGGATTCTTGAGGAACAAAACTATTTTTACAATACTAAGATGGTTGTAGCTTTTTTTACTCATGAAAATATGGTGGAAATTTCCAGAAACTCCATGACACAAGATGACATCATCTTTCTATATGCTGGGTACATTGTGTTTTAAAAATTTCTCAGTTTGAATTTCTGATTTGGCAAATGTTGACAAATATAACTTAGATAAACAAAAGCTCTTCAGAGATTCTCACTAAATTTTGAGAGTAAAGAAGTACTGAGAACAAAATGTTTGAAAACCACTGTTCTGAATTATGGTTGTACATTCAACTAAGGTGAATATGGGGGGGGGGTCAGGAGAAAAATCCACCAGGATGGGGATTATGGGACTATTAATATTCTCTAGGCTTTATCAGTACAAGGACTTGTGCAGAAGAGGCATAAATCATTGCATTAATTAATTACAGTTGCCCACTCCTTTGTTTATTCCATAAGCCATGTTTCAGAGGATCTGGTATCTATCTGCATTCAGACCCTGGCTCAGTCACTTTTTAACTCTGGGACCTTGGCAAGTTAAGAAGTCTCCCTGTGACTCAGTTTCTTCATTTGTAAATGAGGATCAAAATCTTTTCTTCACAGGATTATTATGATGACTTAAAAGAGATTTGAGAGGCAGGGTGGAGGGTCATGAGGGGGAGGGAGGGAAAAAATGAAACAAGATGGGACTGAGGAGGGAGACAAACCATAAGAGATGCTTCATCTCAGGAAACAAACTGAGGGTTGCTGGGGATGGCGGGGAGGGATAGGGTGGCTGGATAATGGACATTGGGGAGGGTGTGTGCTATGGTGAGTGCTGTGAATTGTGTAAGCCTGATGATTCACAGACTTGTACCCCTAAAGCAAATAATACATTATATGTTTTTAAAAAAAAAAGATGATGCAGGCCAATTGTCTCCACTCCATCTCCTGCCATAGGTTCTGGACCTTTTTCTCTTAAAAAAAATTTTTTTAAAAGATTTTATTTATGTATTTGAGAGACAGTGATCACAAGTAGGCAGAGAGGCAGTCAGAGGGAGAGAGGGCAAAGCAGGCTCCCTGTTGAGCAGAGAGCCCAAGGCAGGGCTCTATCCCAGGACCCTGAGATCATGGCCGAAGACAGAGGCTTAACCCACTGAGCCACTAACGTGCCCCTGTTATGGACTGTTTTCTATTTTGTTCTCTGTCCTGGGGAGGTAAGGGCAGGGTTAACCCCTACAGACTCCATCATTCAGATTTCTTTGCCTTCTGGCTACTTATTGAGTTTGGCCATTGGGAGGCATCAGCAGGAGGTGAGAGGTGGGAGGAGAGAGAGGTAGGGGTATTTCTTCCCCTGCTTCATTCCTGCTTTGGTGGAGTTTTGCACTGATGGGTTTTCCTCAGCTGCACCTGAAGCTATAGCTCCTTTGGTTAGGTCCTTTTCCATGGTTCAAGGTCTCGCTGCCTCCTCTCATTCCCCTTAGTCTAGGCTCTTGCTATCCTTGGGCACTTCACCATCCTTTCTGGTTCCTTCACGTTGTATACGCAATTGATTCTTTAAGTTCTTTTGAAGATTCCAGTGAGCTCTCTGTGTTCCTTGCTGGGATCCTGGCTAACACCCTGGCAAGTAGCAAATTCTGGGAACACGTTAGTGGCACTGACTTGGATTCCTACATTGCTTGGTGCTGGTGCTGCTGGATGGTTGTTACTACTGTTTACAAGATTTTCCCCCATGCCTCTACCCAAGATATAGACACCGTTTTTGCTTGCAAGGAGTTTGACAGTCTAGGTAAAGGGATTGTACATTTGGTGACCAAAGAGTTAACTGGAAGCCTGCAGCATATATGCTAAGTGCCATCCTGGCTAGGGCCAAAAATAAGTTCTGGAGTTGAGAGGAGGAAGAACTGGTTCTGTGGGTCACTTTTCAATAGGGTGAGGAAAGTGCAAGTACCTTGGTGGGATAAGCGCAACCCAGCTTCTCTGGGCGGGGAGGGTATATCGGACTGATGTGAATAGAGCTTGCTGTGGAGGTGGAGCGATCTGGCTGGAGTCTGATTGCTTAGGGCTGTGCATGGCCTCTGAGGAGATGGGCCTGCATGGCATTGGTGTTACTGAAGATTTGTAGGCACCAGTGGACGTGGTGGTGGTGATGAAATGTACCTGTGGTCCACATGTGGGATAGAACAGAGAGAATCTGAAGCAGGTTAAAGGGAATACTGGGGGGCGCCTGGGTGGCTCAGAGGGTTAAAGCCTCTGCCTTCGGCTCGGGTCGTGATCCCAGAGTGCTGGTATCAAGCCCCGCATCGGGCTCTCTGCTCAGCGGGGAGACTGCTTCCTCCTCTCTCTCTCCATGCTTCTCTCCCTACTTGCGATCTCCGTCTGTCAACTAAATAAATAAAATCTTAAAAAAAAATCTTAAAAAAAAAATAAAGGGAATACTGGGAGACCCACACTGGGAAATGCCAGTAAGGGAAGGGGAGAGCTGGGCAGGAGAGAGATTCTGAGCCTGGAATCGCCCCTCCAAGGCAGGAGATCTGCTAAGTTCCGAGTCTGATCTCCCCATCAGAGGGTCAGTAGATGGTTCTCAGGACCCTGGGAGATAGCTGTTATTTCTGAGGCTCATGTCCTGGGTGACCTTGGGCAAGTTGCTTTTCCTCTCTGGGCATCTGCGTCCTTAGGTATAAGATGAGGGTGTGACACATGGTCCTCACCATCCTCCTGCTCTGACACTTTGAGTCTATACTGCAAACTCAACATTGACTTTTACTTCCTCTGATAGAACTTCAACTCCAGGAGAGGTTTTATTTTCAAAGAAGAGAATGATAAGAGAAAGAGCTAATAATACTGAGCTCCTGCTGCTTTCTAGATTCTGTTCTATGCAATGTCCATATATTATCTTATTGAATTATCCTAGCAAATTTCCCTCAGATAGCACCGGGTGAAGTAATAGAAATTTGGGTGAAGTAATAGAAAGTCTGACTCACTATGGTTTAAGGCAACAGTGTGTAGTTTTTTTCATTTAACAAGATACCTGGAGCCAGCTTCTTGCTGGCCTTGATTCAGTGGCTCTGATATGTCTGGACAGATATGTGTTTGTCTTGGTCTTTCCCTTATGGTAGTAGGGCTGCTGCTGCTCCAGCCATCACCTCTGTGAAGGTAGGATGTAGAGGAGAGAGCAGCACCAGGTGTATCTCAATAAAGGAAAGTGTTGCTAGTCTCCCTCATTTGCAGAAGAGGACCCGAAACCTAGAGAGGTTGAGTATCTTTCTGATACTGTCACTACAGCTCTTCCTGCTTGGACCAGCAAAACCTGCTTGGGGCTTGTAGATGCCTTACTGCACCAGGAAGGATCTGTCTTCTAGTGGAATTCAATATCAAGGAAAGTTAATGGCCTGCAGGAATCCACACCAGAGGATGGCCTCTTGGTTTCTTTAAAATGTGGTGAAGCTGGTTGTGTGCATGAAACAAGGCCTCCCCGCTTCTTGATGGGAATAAATGATGTTAACAATATCCACGAAAGAACACAGCATTTAACGGTGATCAAGAAATGTACAGCCTTCATCCCCTATACTCTTGCTGCAGTTGGCTTGGTGACATCCCAGTCTTCTTTGTTGCCTATTCCATCCCAACCCCATTTCCTGTCTCTGAGTCTCCTTCACAGGCTTCCTGACATCCAGGGGAGATGTTCTCATGCAGGCTAAAGCATCCTAGTTGCTAAGCTGGCTCTGCCCCTCTGCCCTTGATCTTGAGCAGTCCCCTGTTCAATGCCCAGGCAGGCACTGACCAGTCCTGGACTGTGAGGGTCAGCAAATGGCATTAGGGCTCAGGGTGAACATGCTTTGCTTTGATTTTTTTTCCTCCACTAGAAAATTACCAGATAATAATAATAATAATTATTATTTTTACAGATTTAATTTATTATTTTTTATTATTTTATTTTATTTTTTTTACAGATTTAATTTAAATGAAAGCAGAGGCCTTGAAAGAAGTCACAAATTAGAGCTAACTGAGGAGAATTGGAAACATGAAGACCAAACTTTCTGCTCTTTTTGCATTTCTCTACTGTGGGGCAAGGAGTAGGCCAGGGGCACGTCAGAGGTGTCAACCTAGGGTGATATCCTCATTCCCTCCACTACCAGTGGTTTGTTCCAGGACTCTCTGGTTTCAGCTGTGGAAAGACCATTCTGCCATAAACAGGGCACCTGGGGATGGGTTGCAGTGGGTGTGCAGAGGTATGGAGAGGGATCAAGAGCGTGTCCCTGGATGTATTTTCTTGGTCCCTAGATTTCCAGCTGATGGAGAGGCTGTTTCCTAGTTTCAGATGAAATATGAGCACATAACTGCCTAGCTTAAAACTTGTTCTGGCCCCCGTATACCTTCAGAGCCCAAACCCTGCCTCCTTCCCATCGCATTGGGCTCCCACAGAGGTGGGCTCTGCAGACTCCCTGTATATCACATGCTGATTCTCTGGGCCTTTGTTAAGTTCCTAATACATCTGGCTAATACTCACCCTACCTGTCAGGGCCCAGGAAGTGGCTCTTGTCTCACCTCTTTAAAGCCTTCCTTTGCAATATGGAGATCAGACCTTTGCCTTTCCTCTCTTCATGGATCCGTGAGTCTGTGAGAACATCCCTCATCCCTTCTGGATCCCAGGTCCTGGCACAGAACCTGGCCAGGAAAAACATGCAGTAACCCCATGCTGAATGGGTAGCATGACTATGTCATCTGCTGCTGGAGGGAGACCAGCCAAGTTTCCTCTCAGCGCAGGTGAACCCTCTGGAGCTCTACAGGGCTGCTGCGGGTCTCTAGCCTCCTGGCTGATCATCTCTTAAGACAGAACTGGTGTTTGAACTGGTGCAGGATGTACACCCCTCTGTATTCCTTTCTGGCGGTTGCTTCCATTTAATATTTTGTGCCTAGATGCACCCGTTCCTGCTGGAGGCCTTTAATGGCCCACTTGACATTTTCCATTTTTTGGATGGTTGTTCTTATTAAATTGTTGTAATGAAACAAACGAATATTACTTGTTTTTTTCTTCTTCTTCCTCAAAATCTGTTTCTAAATGGACTGTGGATCAAGACTGCAATGGCAGTAGATGTTCTCTGCATAACTGAGCTGGAGGTTTGAAGAGATTGTAACCAAGTAGGTATTAGAGCTGAGCCCCTGGAAGGCTTCCTCCGACTCTTTTGATTTGGAGACAAAGAGTTAAGACCAGAGGAGGGAAGTCACTGCTGGATTTACATTGTTAGAGGCAGAGTTAACATTGTGACCTAGGAACCTTATCGTTTGCAAGTTTATTTATCAATGAAATTGTCACTGAAGATCTTCTTTTCTTTTTCTTTTTTAAAGATTTTATTTATTTATTTGACAGAGACAGACACAGCGAGAAAGAGAACACGAGCAGGAGGGCATGGGAGAGGGAGAAGCAGGCTTCCAGGTCAGCAGGGAGCCCGAGGCGGGGCTCGACCCCAGGATCCCGGGATCACGACCTGAGCCGAAGGCAGACGCTTAGTGACTGAGCCACCCAGGCGCCCCCACTGAAGGTTTTCTAATCTGCTGGACTATAGGAATAAGACTAAAAAGGGTTAGCTCATATTTTCAGCATCCGAGACAGTGACAGTATATAATATTTTTACTGGTTGGGTTTTCTATGTGTGTATATTTTATACTTGTTGTAATAAATATGCAAATATAAACAAATATTCAGTATGAAGAAGAAACTGACAAGTCAGTCACGACTCAAATCCCCAGAGCTAAGTACTATTAGCAACTTGGCATGCAGTCTTCCAAAATGCTTTTTTCTCTCTAAATAAATAAAAACAATGAGATCACGCTATTTGTCTTGTTTGGCAACTTGCTTTTTGTCATTTATTAATATATCACAAACATCTTTTGGGAACAAGAAATATCCACAGCATCATTTTTAATGACTGAGTAGCAGCCCATTGTATAGATTGTACTGAACTTCGCTTATCAAAATTGTTTTTAGAGGGGCGCCTGGGTGGCTCAGTTGGTTAAGCGTCTGCCTTCGGTTCAGGTCATGAACCCAGGTCCTGGGTTGAGCCCCACATCAGGCTCCCTGCATAATGGGGAGCTGGTTTCTCCTGCCTCTGCCGCTCCCCCTGCTTTTGTTCTCTCTCTGTCAAATAAATTAATAAAATTAAAAATTGTTATTAGACATGTAAGCCATTCTCAGTTTTTGCTATTACACGTAGCACTTTGCTAAATACTAACAAGTATGGAAGAATACACTTTGGCACTCTTATTTATTATTTTGTTAGAAGAAATTTGCATAAGGGTAATTTATAGGTCACTGTGCTTGCAGGTCTGAGAGGTATTTGATATGAACTTCCAAATTGCATTTCAGAACAACATCAGGTTATTTCTTACAGAAGCACAGGAGAAAGCTCATTTCCTCACGCCCTTGCTTTGCTCCCTTCAATCTTTCTTCTTATTTTATCAGTTCTGGTCATTTTGTGTCTTTGAAAATCACCCATTTCTCTGAGATTTAAAAATTCATTATCATGGAGTTGTGCATAGTTTTCTTTTATAATAAACAAACACCTCCTGCCTGTGGTTGTAAGCCCTTTCCCATTGTTACTATTTTGGTAAGAAGAACAGATTCTCTGGGGTTATTTCAAAATGATTCCTTGCTCCCTCCCTGTGTTGCAAGGGGAATTTCCTCCGGTCTTCACTGTGAGAACCCGGGAGCGCTGGAGGGAGAGCTCACAAAGTAAGGAGATGTCCTCCTAAGACTAGACCCTCTGGAGTTGCAGACTCTCAGATATGTTCACATTGAGCCTCTAGTATTTTTTCAGTTACGGTCTGTTCTCCTGCCTCATTCCCATGGAGGTTTCTGCTCCTGGGCGTCTGGTCTGGTAACTTGTGATTCCCAGTTTGCACCTGTCATGGGGCTGCAGCTTGCCCAGTGATGCCCGTCCCCTGATGGAGTTAAGAATTGTTGGTTTGCAATTTGTTTAGCCCTGTTTGTGCTGCAAGGATGGAAAGGGCAACTTCCAAGCTCCTTACCTGTGGGACTGGGAACCAGAAGTCTTCCGTTCTCAACATTTTGGATTTATGTTTTTCTCTTTTTTATTGATTAGCATTGTGAGATATTAGTCTATATTATCGGTGTTTTCACAAAACAAGTTCTTTTATTGATTCTGCTTTTTAGGATTTGAATCCTAATCCTCCTTCCAGGTTTGCATTTAATAATTCCTTCCTCTTTCTTTAGGGTTTATTTGTTTTTTGTTTTAAAGATTTTATTTATTTATTTGACAGACACAGAGACAGAGACAGTGAGAGAGGGACACAAGCACGGTGTGTGGGAGAGGGAGAGGCAGGCCTCCTGATGAGCAGAGAGCCCAATGCAGGACTTGATCTCAGGATCCTGGCATCATGACCTGAGCTGAAGGCAGATGCTTAATGACTGAACTACCCAGGCGCCCCTCTTTAGGGTTTATTTGGATGCTATTCTGCTAGCATTTTGTGTTGACTTATCTTTATTCTACTCTCTCTTAATTTTACTTTGATTGCTTTGTTCTGCTAACTTCCTTAGGGAAATGGATTATCTGTATGTTACTAGGTCCTGTGCTTCTTTGAGACAAGAATCATGGGTGTTTTCTTCACCATTGTACCTCGGTTCAGAGCACAGTATGAAGCACAAAGAAAGTATACAAACCACAAAGATTGAATAAATGATTAAATGCTAGATTTAGGATCTGTCTTCGTTATTCCATATATATTCCCTGTTGGAACTTATTTGCCTGTTTCTTCAACATTCTAAATTTTCTGTACACAAAAGATGTTGCTCCTTTGATCCAATCGCAATTTTATTTCTTGCTTTGTAAAATGTAATCTGGTTATTATATTCTTATAATATATATATTATATTCTTATAAGGTTTTTAAAGAATGTTATTATGGATTCATTCCCATTCACTGGATGTATCATATTTTACAGAACTATTAACCTATTGATGTAAATTTGAGGTATTGCCAATTATTTTTGCTATTAAAAGAAATTATGTGAATATTTTAATGCCTGGCATTTTGAAATTATTGTAGAAACTTGCTTTACAATAAAAACACTGTAGTTGAATCAATGGGTCAAAGGCATGAATATTTAACTTTTATGTTTTGACAAATGGCTTTCCAAAATGGTAGTACAGAATTTGGCAGCTGCAGAAATGCATGAAGGTAGTTGCCTCCCTGAAGTTTTGTTAATTTGGGGTGCTGTCCATCCCCGTCTTCCATCTCTGGCCCATGCTCCTTGCACTGTACTGGAATGCTTTTCTGTGTCTCTTTAGATCTTTAGAAACTTTTCCCAGTTTCTCAAATGCAAAGAAGCTGAGAGAGGGGAGGAAAGTTCACGAATTAAGATGATACCCTTAATTATTTACTTCACTTACTCTTTATTTAAAAAAATTAAGATCAATTAAGCCCTTTTAAAGTAAAAGAAGTACAAAGGAGAAAATAAGCCCCAAATGGTTCATTTATTATTGAATACGTTTCACAGGTTGAGAAAGTCAAACCGTGTAGGGTGGGAGATAATGGAAAGTGAAAGCCTCATTTCCCATTTTCTGTTTCTCTCCCTGGAGGTAACTGCTTCTAAATGTGTCTTTGATTCTTTCCAGAAAGAATTTATACACACTTACCAGCAGATTTATTATATTTTATAGAACATAAGATGCTTTAGCGCTGGCCATTTCTTGGCGTTTCCTCAAAGTGTCAGTGGGCATTCTTCACCCCAACCTTGCGGCTGTCACCTGGCTGGTGGGGATGGCGACAGGTTCCAGATTCTAAGAGGCAGGCTTTTTTGAAAACAGAAATGTTACATGTGCATCTCCGAGTCAGTGAAACAAGGTGTGTCTATTTCCATAATTTTTATCTACATAAAAGGGTCATATCGTTTAGCATGTTCTGTGTCTTGCAGGCAAGTTAAAAACATGACATCAGGTCACACGACTAGTAATAAGAAGAGGAGCCAGGATTTGAAGCAGGTGCATTAACTATGGAAGCACGTATCTTTTCCCACAGTTTTATTGAGAACAATCGACATACATCACTGTATAAGTTTAAGGCATCCAGCATGATGGTGTGATTTACATATATTGTGAAATAATTACTACATTGGATTCAGTTAACATCCCTCTTGTCATATAGATACAAAAGATATAAAAAGAAAAGAAAACAAAAAGGAAAATTTTTCCTTATGATGAGAACCTTCTTACCAATTTCCTTGTATCTCATGGAGCACAGTTAGCTATAGTCACTGTCTTGTGCATTGCAGTTCTAGGACTTATTTATCTTATAATTGGAAGTTTGTACCTTTAACCCCCTTCCTCCAATTCTGCCTCCCCTGCACCCCGTCTATGGTAGCCACAAGTCTGATCTCTCTTTTAATAAGTGGGGTTTTTTTTTTATTCCACACGTAACATGTAAGTGAGATCATGCAGTATTTGCCTTTTCATGTCTGACTTCTTTCACTTGGCATAATGCCTTCAAGGTCCATCCATGTTGGTACAAGTGCAGGATTGGAAGCATGTATTTTTAACCACTGTGGCATCTGTCTCCAGGATGGCACACTTGGGGGCCAATAGATAAAAGTTCTGGGGAATCAGAGCTGACATACCACACAACTCCAGTAGTGGGCCTTGTTCAAGGAGTTGCCTGCTTTGTGAAAGGAGTGAGCTGGAGGTATCACATTTTGGCAAAATGAACTTCAGTCCTAGGTGGTGTGGAAATATTTAATTTGAGATGATGAACTTGCAAGTTATCTCCCATTTAGGGTAGGGGAGCTTTCCCTGGGCAAGTCCTGAGGTGATAAGCAGTTGGCAGTCAAGTACGCTTTGGGTGGAAGGTGTGAAACATGGTTATCATGTCAAATTTGCTCTTGATAAGCAATGAAGCAAGCCAATCATTCCCTTGTGCCTCAGTTTTCTCATCTGTGAAATGGGAGAAGCTGGACTTAATGAATATGAATGCATCTTCTTTTTTTTTTTTTTAAGAATTTATTTATTTATTTGAGAGAGAGAGCGTGAAAGGGGAGAAAGTCAGAGAGAGAAGCAGACTCCCCATGGAGCTGGGAGCCCAATGCAGGACTCAATCCTGGTATGCTGGGATCATGACCTGAGTCGAAGGCAGTGGCTTAACGAACTGAGCCGCCCAGCCACCCAATGAATGCACCTTCTTTCTCAATGAATCCATGACAGTTTTTCTTGAACCTATAGGCTTGTTGGGTAGGAAGAAAAATATTATTAGATGCTGATGTTCAGGGATGAAGTCTTTGAGCTTGGGCTGGGTAGCACTGGACATGCTTCCTATTTAAAACTTTCAAAAGGGGTGGGCACCTAGATGGCTTAGTCTGTTAGGTGTCCACCTCTTGATTTCAGCTCAGATCATGATCTCCGGGTCATGGGATTGAGCCCCATGTTGGGCTCCACAATATGGAGCCTGCTTGGGATTCTCTCTCTCACATTCTGCCCTCCACCCTGCTTCACTTGTGCGCATATGCACACTCTCTTCTAAAACAAACAAACAAAAAAGCCCCACACCCCCCAAAAAAACTCTCAAAAGGAAATACAGAGCCATTTTGCTGCATCTTTTCAAGACTTTGGGGTAGGCTGACAGCAAAAATGTAAGCAAAAGTAGGCAGTTCTGAGGTCAAAGCGAGCTGCATTTACAGGAGAAGTAATGATGTGACACGTCCCCTGAACTCCAATGCTGAAGCCTCTTACTTGTGGATCAACTCACTGGCCTTATTTCTAGGGGGTCCTCATCTTCACCCCACAACAGTAGCCTAATTTGCCAGTGGGATGAACCAAGGCTTTTAACCCATTCCATGGAAGACTACAGATTTGGGGGATAAGGTTGCTGACAGCCAGAACACATTGGTCCTACTTTTATTTGTATGTGCATTACATAGTCTTCTTATGGCTATCTGTCTCATTCATTCATTCATTCATTCATTCTGCATATATTTACATTTGACAGAAGGGAGGGTGTTTCCTAAAACCAATAACTTCAAGAGAATTGCTCATGATTCAATCTGACAAGTTCATTCAATTGTTTAACAAATGTTTATTGATTGCCTATGTGCTCAGTGTTCTTCTTGGCACTGGGGATACAGTAATAGATTAAGATAAGTCCTTACCCTCCCAGATTTCACATCCTGGTGAAGGCAGACAGATGATAAATAAGTAAGCAAATGAAATATAATATAAAATCAGATAGTTGTAAATACTAGGAATAATAATAAAAGAGTAAGGGAATAAGGTATGGTGGAGGTGCAATTTTGGAAGAGGTGGTGTAGGAAGGCCCTTTGAAGAGGTGACTTTGGGGTTGAACACTGAATGAAGTGAGGGAGATGGTCATGTAAAGGTCTGTGGTAGAACTAGTCAGAAGGCACTGCAGTGCAAAGGCCCTGAGGTGGGAACGAGATAGCATTCTTAAGCAACCAGCAAGGAGGTCACTGTAGTTGTTGCTCTTTGGGAGCTGCTGGGGGCTCTGCAGGATGTGGCGAGAGTTTAGATACTATTCTACTGGAGCTGGGGAGCCAGTGGCTATTGAATGGAGGAGGGACATAATCTGCTTTAGGTTTTCAGGGCTTAGTCTCACTGCTATGGGGGTAGTGATTGTAGAGGACAAGACCAGGAGTGAGGAGATCATTGGGAAAGTCTGTGGAGTCTGGTGAGAGATGGAGCTTGATGAGGATGGAAGCAGGGAAGGAGACAAGAGTGGTTAGAACCTGGATGTATTCTGAGCCCACAGGATCTGCTGATGCATTGAATGTGGGATGAGAGAGTAGGATGAGTTAAGGGTTCCTCTGAGATTTTCAGCTGGAGTGACTGGGTGACTGGGATGAGAAGGAAACACAACCAGCAACAGAGGGAGTGTGGTGAGGGTGGGCTGGGGGCTGGAACGGTGTCCTGGGAATGCCCCATATGTAGATGGTACTCAAAGCCATGGTCTGGCTGGGTTCATCAAGGAAATGAGTTAGCAGCGGGGGAGAGCAGGGGCCATGCATGCAGCGGGGGTTGGGAATGACAGTTTTCTTCTTCTTTTTTCTCTTGTTTTTATTAGAGGCAAAAAACTTGCCTAGCACTCCTTAATTGGGGCTAACTTGTCCCATGGCAAAACCACTCTCCCCTTCAAAGAGGGTACGGTGTCTTTATCTCTGCAGACCAGATCAGGTCTTTCAAAGAGCTGTGTGTGACTCACGTGTTTATCAGCAGCTTTTCTGTCTTTTTGTCCTTTCTTTCCCCCTTTTGCCTTTTTAACCTGTGCTGGCAAAATATACAGGAAAGCCTGAATCAAAGCACGTAATATTCTTACTCTCCCAATAAGAACGCCTGTTCTATAGATCTGCTTTTGGAGGAAGATGAAGAAGAAAATGTCAGCATGCTCCCTGGCCTCTACTTAAATCACACCGTCGTTATCTCTGCCGCCCAAGAGGAAAGGCAGCCCATCAATGCCTCAGAAATCTCAGTGATGGGAGGATGGTTTTGGACTGGCTGTTTTTCTAGCAGCAGAGGTGGGAAATTTGAGGACCTCCTCACCAAGAGTTTGGTTATTGGAAACCAGGTGTTCATGGAATGCTTCTAGTAATTCAAAGGAAAGCAATACATGTCCTAAAAGCATGGTGTGCCCACTATGTACTATATGCTCCCATGCGGTTCCCGGGGACGTAGAGGCAGGTTGAAGTGTTCCCATGGAGGTGGGTCATGTACAGATTTTTGTTCCCTTGAAGAAATGGCTCCAGAGACCCACCGCGTGCTTCTCTGGAGACATCAGCTCTCTCTCTATATATATTTTCTAGATTTAAATTCAATTAGCCAACATATAGTACATCATTAGTTTCAGATGTAGTGTTCAATAATTTATCAGTTGTGTATAACACCCAGAGATCATTATTACATCATGTGCCCTCCTTAATGCCCATCACCCAGTTATCCCATCCCCTATCCCCCTCCCCTCCATCAACCCTCAGTTTGTTTCATAGAGTTAAGAGCCTCTCATGGTATTTCTCCCTCTCTGGTCACCAGCTCTATCTTGGGAAAACTAAATACAAGACAGGGTCCACAAGTACTCTAGTGGTTACAAGTAACCTGTGCCTCAATGCCCCCCACCCTGCTGGTGGATGTCTCGGGTTGGACAAAGACAGAGCCCCAAAGAGTTCTCTTGAGATCCCTTCGGTATTATTTCCACTTTGTTTTATTTCCCAGAGAGAATGTCATTTTGTCTTGACTGAGGTAAGGTGGACGGCAAATCAAAGAACTGATTCTTAAGGTTCTAGGAAGGTGAGATATGGTTTATCTGTAAAATATGCTGGTCCATCTTTCTCCATAATGAATTTTCAGTGCTTTTTCCATCCGGTGGAGGCTTCCTCCAAAAGTGTTCACTTAAATCTAGGTCTCCAGAGGATAGTCTTTCTTGCTTTAAAATTGCACTGTCCAACATGGTAGCCATTAGCTACTCACTTGAAGTGCAGCTGGTCACAACTGAGATGTTTTGTGAGTGTAAGATACACACCAGATGGAGCCCCTGGGTGGCTCAGTGGATTAAGCCGCTGCCTTTGGCTCAGGTCATGATCTCAGGGTCCTGGGATCAAACCCCGCATTGGGCTCTCTGCTCAGGAAAAAAAAAAAAAAAAAGGATACACACCAGATTTCAAATGCTTAGTATGGTTAAAAAAGAAAAAAGTAAAAGATATCAGTCATAATTTTTTATATTGACCACATGTTAAGATCATAATATTTGGGATATATTAAATTAAAGAAATTGTATTCTTTTTTGAAAGATTTTATTTATTTATTTGTCAGCAATAAAGAAAGAGGGAGAGAGAGAGAGAGAGGGAAAGCACAAGCATGGGGAGTGGAAGAGGTAGAGGGAGGAGCAGCTTCCCCACTAAGCAAGGAGCCTGATCTAAGATTCTATCCCAGAACCCTGGGATGATGACCTCAGGCAAAGACAGACACCTAACCAACTGAGCCACCCAGGAACCCCTAAAGAAAATGTATTCTTTTTTTTTTAAGATTTTATTTATTTATTTGACAGAGATCACAAGTAGGCAGAGAGGCAGGCAGAGAGAGAGAGGGGGAAGCAGGCTCCCTGCTGAGCAGAGAGCCCGATGTGGGGCTCGAACCCAGGACCCTGGGATCATGACCTGAGCCGAAGGCAGAGGCTTTAACCCACTGAGCCACCCAAGGGCCCCAAAAACGTATTCTTAAAATTAATTTTTACCTGTGTCTTTTTACTCTTGTGTACTGTGACTCCTGGAAAATTTTTTAAAATTATGTGTGTGGCTTGCATTACATTCTCAAGTGAAGATGTGACTCAGGGTAAAGCTCAGTCTTGGTAGCATGACTTCCAAGGCCCATTGTGATCTGGCATTTCCTGCCTTCCAGTTTCTGTAGACTCTGAGTTTCTGATTCCCTAAAATTCATGGGTGGGAGCCTAATCCTTGGTGTGATGGTATTTGGAGGTGGGAGCTGTGGGAGGTAGTTTAGATGAAGTCATCAGAGTGCTGGATCATCTGGTAGTTGTATTTTTAACTTTTTGAGGAATCTCCATACTGTTTTCCATAGTAGATGTACTAATTTACATTCCTACTAACAGTGCACAAAGATCCTGATTTTTCTACATCCTCACTGATGACACTTGTTATCTTATGTTTTTCTTGATAATAGCCAACCTAATAGGTGTGAGGTGATATCTCATTGTGGTTTGAATTTGTATTTCCTTGATGATTTCCCTGATGACCTTTGGCTTTCTGTGAGGATGATATTGAGCATTTTTCATATATCTATAGGTCATTTGTATGTCTTTGGATGAGTGAACTTTTGATTTGGTGATGTGTGCATCCTCTTCTTTGGCTTACTCTTTTCTTTTTACCTTAATCCAGAGCTTTGAAGAAGTGAGAGTTTTTCTGTCCCTGGCCCCTTCAAGGCCCCCTGATCTCCTAGACAGTGGACTAGATCCTTAGACTTCCAGGTGCATGTGGGCAAACAGTGTGTACTAGAATTTATTGTCTTGGTCACAGGTTCTTTTGCTTCCTAACTATAGCTGTATTCTAGAGACTTAAGGTGGCCTGAAGTTTGAGGCATTACTGTGTATAATTATGGCTAGTTCTGGGAACACAAATAAGTGTACAGCTGGTTGAACAGTGTAAGTATATTTGATGTTTCAAAGGTGGGTGCACATGTGGGTTTATGTGTATGTATATCATTTTTGTTGTTCTTATTTTTTAATAAGTAATGAGTGCAAGGAATACATAATTATACACCTTGGTTGTTGGTATGGAATTTGGAAAAGAATAGATTCTGCAACTTGTGCTGAAACCATTGGACTAAAATGTCCAGTAAAGCCATAGCAATGAAGATGGGTCCAAGTGCAACAATGGTGGAGAGGTACCAGGGATGGGGTTCCTTACTTTTAAGGATAAATTTAAGCCTTGTGGCCAAGCCTACTTGCTCAGCCTAGATCTTGCAGTGGGGGATCAGTGTAGAAAAGTCATGGCACTCCAGTTCTCTCTCTGGGAAATCTCAGGATCCCCCTGCTTCTACTTTGACACTGTTTTTTCCCTCCACGTCCCATTATGGGCTGGCCTGTCTCCTGTTTCTAGCTTTTCTTATGATTTTTGTCCTGATCTTGCCCACTGATGGGGTGAGGGAAATCAGGAGCCTTAGCTGAACCTTTGGCTTTCTGTAACATGTGTCCTGCCTGGATAGCAGGGGGAACTAGAGGGGAGGGAAAGAGGTGCACTGTGGAGGCCATAGAGAGTGAGGCTGGGAACAGCTGAACCCTTGTTTTGTTCACTTCTCCATTTTGCCCTGTGCACAGGTAAAAATCATACCATCTAGCATAATTCCTTTGCCAGGTGGAGCAAGGATAAATGGATTTAACTTCTATTTTTGGATGTTGCTCTGTCTTTGTAGTCCTTTTATCTGAATCCCTTGATCATCTGGAATAGCTTGGCAGTGCTGCATTTCAGAGCAAAGTGAGAAGGAGATAAATAATTTATCAATAATAAGATTCTAGTCTGAAGGAAATAGGAAGCTGTTCTTCAGTTCTAAGTAGAGAGAGGGACTGCAGACAAATATTAACATTAGTTGATGCAAATAGGATGATTTGTTTTCATCCCAGTCTTTCTCCTTAAACCACTGTCAGTAATGGATAAAAGGGACCACAGAGCTGACCAGCTCAGGAGTGATGAGGCTCTCCTGAGTTGCTACAAAGCACAAAAATCATATGCATAACCATTTAATTTTTGCTTTCCCTTTTCTAGGAAGAGAAAGAGAAAGGGGGCAAGTCAAAGTCTCTTCAAAATACGATTTGGCTTTTTTCAATGGGATCATCTATCTTCTCTATCTGGTTTTGCCGGTTAAACACTAATGATACACATTCTAAGGCATGATCTGTGAGTGCAATTTATTTCTGAATGCAGGCTTTCTTCCTAAGAGTATTTGCTATAATGGATATACTGGAATAATATCAGGGATTAAATAAAAAAGGCACTTCAGAGAAAACAAATACACCAGTGGAACAATTTTTACTTGTCTTCTCATACCCAAATTCAACAGATTACTTCTAGGGGATTTCAGCTTCCAGAAATAAAAGGAACTGATGGGCTAGTAACTGCCCAGTTAGTAGTAGCTACTGTTTATTGGATGTACCACACACTAGGCATATTATACTGATGATCATACTTAATCTTCAAAACATCACTGCTGACTGGCTATTATCATACCCATTGTAAGGACTGAGGTCTCGGTCCCCAAGACCTCTGAGTTCATTTCTTCCTTGAAAGACTTAGCTAAGAAATGCCAATGTCAATGGTTGTTTTTCTTCCTTTCCTATAACGCTTGATATCCCTCCTCATAGTTAAATGACCATCACCTTCTATAAGTCGTGTCTCCATGACAACTGATCAATTGATAATGATTTCCTTTTTTTCTCAGCCTAGGATTTCCCTGGAAGACAGCTCATAGCAGACATCCTAGACTACTGGGTAAGGTAAGGGATATTTCACAAAGGGTGTTCAGTTCAATAAGAAATGAGGATGCACCTTTGCTGAGGAATGCTGGGTGCTTTCTTGCAGTCTTCCTGGATACCATCCATTCATCGCACACTTTGATACACTTGGTATTTCTACATGATGTTTGTACCATCCATTTATTACCATGGAATCATTTTCCATCTGTTTTGGGCTTATACTATTCCTCTTGGCTTCAATGTTGTTTTTTGCTTCTTGTGCATTTCTTGGGGGTCCTTAGCTCTTGATGGCAACACATGGGTGATTCTTTGTTCTATGTGTGTGCCATGGAGGCAGATGATGAGGATAAAAAGATGAATTAAGATATACTTTCATCCAGGGTGTCTGGGTGGCTCAGTTGGTTAAGTACCTGCCTTCGGCTCGGATCATGATCTCAGCATCCTGAGATTGAGCCCTGCATTGGGCTCCCAGCTCAGTGGGGAGCCTGCTTCTCCTTCTCCCTCTGCCACTCCCCCTGCTTGTGCTCTCTGTCTCTCTATCTGTCAAATAAAAATTATAATAAAAGATATACTTTCATCCTCAAAGACGTCACACTCAGATGCACAAGATAAATCTCTAAGTAGATATTTATAAAATAATATGGTGATTGTAGGTCTACAGACAGAAATTCAGAGGTTAAAACGGGAGTTAAGCTTAGTTTACTGGTCAGGGAAGACTTCCTGGTGAAAGAGATGTTTGAATTGAATCTCGGTTCAGGATAGGTAGGATTAGCCAGGTAAAGGAAGTGAAACTCTAGTATGGTGTATTTGGAGAACTGCAGGCTTGGTGTAGCTAAAGTATAAATTGAGAGGTAGGGAGTGTCGGGAGATGAGACCCACTGAGTGAAATACCACCGCAAAGGGCTTGGACTTTGGCTGTGGGGAGCTCTTGATGTGGTTTTAGGCTGTGGACTTAAAT
Source organism: Martes martes (assembly GCF_963455335.1). Lineage (NCBI taxonomy): Eukaryota > Metazoa > Chordata > Mammalia > Carnivora > Mustelidae > Martes > Martes martes. The sequence continues at coordinate 91,739,286 of NC_137890.1, read as the reverse complement.
GTTCATATGTGATTTAGATACAACTCCAGTGGGTGAAGATAGGTAATTTTTCCCTCTCCCTTGTTTTCCTTATGTAAACACTTTACAAAAGGTCAAGGAGAAGTGGAGTGTCAGCTGCATGGTTGCACCCCTTTTTCTATTCCAGGACTCCTTGTGCATGTTTTCCATGTCTAACGCCAGGTAAACTCTCCCAGCCACCCTTCCTCTGGCATTGGCCTTGGGGATTAGTGACTTCTTTACTCTTGTTCACATTTCTTTTTGTGATATTAAAAAAAAAAAAAGGACTGATTCCCAGTAGTCACAAAGATCAAGGATCATATTCCAACTGTGATTTTAACTAACTGTTTGATCTTGGGCAAGACACAACAACCTCTCTGAGCCTCAATTTATTCCTCTGTAATGTAGGATATTAATGTCCAACCTCCAGGGCTGTGACGAGAAATGCTCCCGGCAGAGAATCTGGCACATAGTAGATGTTCAATAAGCATTGGTTCTCTTCCTTAAGAAATATCAAATACCTTGTTGATCTCTAAAGCATTCTTATTTTCTTCCACTATTTCAAGTAGGGTGGGACAGGGAGTAGGCCCTGGGAGCAATGCAGTTCAATTAATGTTAGCTCCTCGTATGTGTCAGGTGTTATGCAAGGAGCTTTAGGCACTCTAAACTAAGTTTGATGAATGTATTTATTCTGAATGCAGGTGCACAGTTTTTCAAACAAGGGAAATTGATCCACAGAGGTTGGATGCCTTGCCTATGATCATGTGGATGGAAATGTTCAAATCTGGGATCTTATTAAAGCTGTCTTTTTCATTATGCCAAAGTTTTTACTAAATACCAGGCATTTTGCTGGACACTGGGGAATCGTAGAGTTGAATAATAGTGCTGCTCCCTGAGAAACTCATGGATTAATGAGAGGAGGGGGGCAGATACTTGTAGGGCCCTTAGAAAACAGCATGGCAGTGCGGAGACAGGTGAGTTTAGGATACTATCAGAGCCAACTGAAGATTGACCACCAAGGGCTGGGGGGACCCTCTGCGGGCCTTTGGTTTTCTTAAAGTCCATCATTTGCTGGGGATTAGATGAAATTATTGGACAGAACCTTAAAGCATTTTCATGGAATGCTTCAGTGGCAAAAACATTGGACACATCTACAAAGACTTCCTCTCTGTGTCCTTGTCTGTGGTAAAGTCATATTGGGCGTCACTTTGGAAGATTGGTGCCTCATTGAAAGAGACCTGTCTCTGCATGGGTTCCACCCATTTATTAGGTCTCTATGAGGAGTTTTCTTTTTAATGGGCAAAGGAGCCCATTTCCCTGCCACCTGTCAGTGTTTAGCTCACCACCGGGGCTTATTACTGCTGCCATCTGCTGCAAAGGAAAAGTTTGCATGCTTTGAGTAGGGGCTTACAGAAGTCATTAGAGGAGAGGAGGCTGAGCTGAGAATCCAGGTGGAAGCATTTACTATTAGTACAATAACAACCCTGTTTTCCTGCCTCCTTCCCTGATATCCAGCAAGGTCACTGCTCCTCCCCAACTCTGCCCCAGGTTCTTACAGTCATCCAGACATATTCTCCAACCTCTTCTTCATGCCACCCCTACTGTGCATGAATCCTGCCTCATTTCATCGGTCAATGTCATAGCTGAGCAGATTTAGCCACTATCTAGGAATGATCAAGCAGCTTGACAACACGTTGTCAACTTTCATCTCATGTATTGACTAGGTAGTAAGTGGGGCAAATTGATGTTTAAGGAGACAACAGATCTTCTGAATTTTCTGCTGTGAAAAATGAATGGCTACAGAATTGAAGAAGACATGGTTCGTGCCTCGAGGAGCTCACAAGTGGTTGTGTTGCATGTGTTTGTGCATGCATGTGTGATGGAGTGAACAATTACAAGTGAGATGGGATGGATCCAATGCTGGGCAGAAGTGTAGGGTACTGCAATAATCCCAGAAGAGGGACATAGATGCCTTACTATAAGCTTGGGGCTGGAGGGGTGGTGGTGATGGTTGGAAGGGATGGACAGGTGTGAGGTTTGCATTTAGGAAAAATGCACTCTGATTGCAGTGTGAGGGACTAGTTAGGGCAGTTCCAGTGTAGAAGGCTACTATAGTAGGGAGAAATGGGAGAAAAGAATTAGGGTGTTGGTGGAGATAGAAGATAGAGATAGAAGAAAGTATGGTTCAAGGACTATAAGGAGATTGGTGAGATATTTAATATGATGGGTGAGGGAGAGGCAGGTGTCAGGATGACACCGGTGATTCTGACTTGACAACAGAATGGTTGGTAGTGTTATTTATTGAGATAATGATTCTTGGAAGAGATCAGAATGGGAGACTAGAGAGGAAGAGCAAAATTTTATTTTAGATCCTCTGAGTGTGAGATGCTTTTGGAATGCTCAAAGGGTGGTGTTAACCAAGAAGTTTTCCATAAAGACCTGGAACTGAGAAGAGGGTTCTGGTCTGGTTTTATAAATGCGTGAGTCATCTTTGTTGTGGTGTAACTGAAGCTGAGGGCAGAGAAGACAGTGTTACTTAGGAAGAGAAAGAATGATTGGAGCTAGATTTGGATGGATCCTACTCCTTATGGATAGGACAAGTGGGACACACCTACAAAGAAGATGGAGATGATACGGCTAGAGAGGAAGAAATAGAGCTAGAAGGTTGTTAGGTCATGAAAGCCCAAAGACAAGTATTTCAGAAAAGTGGAAGGGGCAGCAGAGTCTAATTCTATTGAAAGGCCAGTGAAGATGAGGCCTAGAAAGTGTCCACTGAACATGGCTGCATGGACTTCAGTGGGATATTAGTAAGTGCTATTTTAGTGGAATATTGCGTCAAATCCAGATCAGAGTGGTTTGTGGGGTGTGTGGGAAGTGGAAAAATGGCAGCGATGAGTGAAGACAACTCTTCAAGTTTGACAGTAAAGGGAGGAGGGAGATGGGCAGCAGGACTCTGTGCTGATGGTGGGAGAATGCTTAAGAACAGAGAAGAACCAATTAGAACAAGGTTGTGAATATGGAATGGAAAAGGATAAATAATAGTAAAAGATTCAGAAGGTGGTAGGTGGCAGTGGGATGCAAAGATCAAATGGGGGAATAGTTGTGTCAAGCCCTCTCCTGTTGTCGGAGTGAAGGAGGATGAGATGGGTGCCTTTGCAGCCATGTCTGTGTGTCTGGTTGTGGGGGGTTTCCTATTTGATAGCACCTGTTTCACTGTAAAGTAGGAGGCAAGAGCGTCTGCTGAGGAAGAAGAATGTTGGTGTGTAGCAGGGACAGAAGCTTGAGAAGGGTAGGTAAATTTGTAAAAAAAAAATTACTATGCAAAGTGACAGAGGAGATGATGTGATAGGTTTGTTTGGCAGAGTTGTGGGCTCATTTCAGGTTGAGAGTGAAGAATCTGAGAGGGCCTGGTTGGCTTTTCCTGCTTGGACAAATTCTTGGAAATGGCACCCAGCTGGGTTTTCCCAGGCTTGTGTTTTATCTGAGGGGTGCAAACAAAATGCAGCAGATGGGCCAGGGAGCTTATGATATGGGCAAAGATGTTATTAAAATCACGAGTCATGGAGACCAAATTAAAATCAGTAAGTAAAGAGAGGAGAAGGCTGATGACCTGGGAGAAATGAGAGGTCAAGAGCTGTGAGAGTAGTTGAAGAAGCAAGGTAGAACAACCTGGGTGGGCTTGCATTAGTGAATCTAGGAGTAGAACATTTACAGGTAATGGAAGTTTGGAAGTAAGAGGTGAAGGGAGAAGAAAACTGCTGAAAATGAATAGGTCAGGAGACTAAGTAAGAGGTCATCTCTCCACGGGTCATCCATGTGGGTGCTGTCATCACCCAGGTGGATAGCAAAGCCTGGGGTGAAAAACCAAAATAACAAAGATAAGCCTTCCTTGAATGAATGCAAGTGACAGGCAGATTGGCAGATCAGAGTGGCTCAAAGGAAGAGGAGGATTAGATTCTATGGTATTTCACCCAGAAAAGCTTGTAACAAATGGCTCTCAACCTTCTTTTAGAGGGCATCGGTAAATCATTATAGCTATCCTTAACGCATTTATTCACACATTTGTTTAATAACTATTGACTGTTGGAGGTTTAGCATTATTGAGCATTCTCTATTTGCCAGGTGCATGGCTAGAAACTGCTGTGATGAGTAAATGAGACATTTCCCAGGGACTACCTATTTAGTAGAAGACGTAGGTACAGAGACATGGACCTACAGTGCAATGTATTGTGTTATTTATGAGGTAGAAGAACAATTTTCATGATGGGCAGAGGAGTGAGTAATTATTTATTATTGGAGAAAGTGATCAAAGTGTCCCAGAAGAGATGCTTATTTGGGCTGGAAGTTGGAAAGTGAGTAATTTTGCCATATGGTGAAGGGTGGTGGCGGAAATTAGATATTCGGCAGAAGAATGAGCAGGAGGAAAGACTCGGAGGTGTGAGAGTACATTGGGAATATAATGTCTCTCATCAGCATCTTTTCCATTTTTCCTGCTGGATGATGGTTTTCTGCTCTGAGAGTGAGCTTCTCAGAAGATAAGTAAAAACAAAAAGGAGATTTCAGGTGCTGGATCCAGAGAGATGGTAATATGGGGCAGTGCCACCTTGAAGGGTGAAAGATGAAAGAGGAAGTTATAGTGTCATAACTCATACAGGATGACAGTGATATGGTTACAGAAGAGGATGCTATACTCAACTCTACACCCAGGGATCCAGACGGCTGTTTTTTACCCATTGGGGGATAAACTTTCCTGTTACCCTGGAAGATGGCATAGACTTAGCTCATAATTATACAAGGATACTCCAATGTTTGATGACAACTTTACCTTTGAGGACTTAAAAAAAAAACCCACTATATTTATTTACAGCAAAGGCCACACATGAAGTCTTAATTGTCCTTGACCACCATTGATTTGACATCAAGTAGAATGTCTGGCTTGCTCTGCTTGCCATGCATGTTATTTTTGTGACCCTTTGTTCCTGACAACTCTATTTGTTGAAGCTATTGTGGTTAATCTTAACCTTAATCAGAAGGAAGGTCAAGTAAATTTCACCATTAGTATTGATCTGACTGAGTTCTGGTGCTAGACTATAAGGTTTTTGAGAGCACAAATCATGTGGTATTGATCTCTTTACTTTTTGTACTAAGCACTGTGCTGACATTGGGTTTGGTAGGGCAATCACATGACTCATGTACTGTCATGTGTATTCTGTGCCCACAGCAGGCATCACCAACCAAATCATCACACATTTCTGTGGAGTCTGAACGGCCTCAGAGTCCTCAACAGAGTGATCTGGACAGTCACTAAATTGATGGAGTTGACCCATGAAATGAATCAACGGCCAACTGAATGGGTTTCATAGGACTGCCATAACATAGTACCACAAAGCAGGTGGCTTCAAACAATAGAAGTGCATTCTCTCAGAGCTGTGGAGGCCAGAAGCCCAAGATGAAGGTATCAACAAGAGTGGTTCATTCTGGAGGTTCTGAGTGAGTACCCATTCATGCTTCTCTCCTAGTTCCCAGTGGCTGCTGACAATCCAAGGCTTTTCTTGGTTTCTAGCTGTATAGTTCCACTCTCCGCATCCACCATCACGTGGCCTACTCCTGTGTTGCTGGGGTGTTAAATATCCTTCCCTTTTCTCTTGTAAGAACACAAGTCATTGGATTTAGGGTCCACTTTAAATCCAGGATGATCTCATCTGGAGAGTCTTAATTCTATCTGCAAAAACTTTTTCCAAAAAGATCAAATTCACAGGTACTGAGGGTTAGGACCTGGATCTCTCTTTTGGGGCCACCGTTCAACCCACTGCACCATCCTTGTAATTGGCATTAGTTCATGCCCAGGCACCTGGGTAAGAGGCGCCTGCTTGTCTTTCTTGTTCCTGAGTGTCTGAGTCCTTGGGCAAGATTTTCCCAGTGTTCGGACTCTATAGTCCTGGGGTCTACCTTATGTCTTATTGGTCTTATCTCTTACCATAAACTAAAGACCCATCCCTGAGCCATGTGCTCAAAGTCCTGTGTCATACCAGTACACTGTCTTGGTGCTGAGTGCTGGGTGTTGAAGGGTTTCTACTGTGAGACTTCCAGTGGCCTGTCATTGCCTCTCTCCAAATGCATGCAGGCTTACACACACTGTGTTGCAGTCTCCAGCACTTATTCCCATACATCAGAGGCTTCCTGATGTATGGCTTCCTCTCAACATCCAGAATCTGCTTGCTGGGTCCTGGGATTATAGTTCTTATCCTGGATCTAGGTACCTGGCCTCTGCCTTTCCGACCAGTCACTTCTTACTCATCTTTTTCTTAGTTGGCTTCGTTTTTGATTCTGGCCCTGACATTCACAGCCTCACAAGTCAGCTCTGACTTAACCCAATGCCCAACCCTGGATCCCAGAGTTTTTCTGACCTGGCTGTTATCATGGATGAACACCTGTGTATAGGTCTTTGCTTGTGAGAAAGAACTCATCTCATAACTGCTATATCTTCTGTGCATGGCTGATCCTATTTATGTTGTAAGAGATGACTAGAGGGAAGATTATAATTGTGCATTTTGTAAGGATGGGCCAAGGACAGTTACCTATCCACTGGAGGGATCTCCATAATGTGGACTCAAAGGAGAAATTTCTCTCAGATCACATGACTGGACAAAGCTGGGATTCACTTGTGAAAGTGTGTTTTTTTAATTCCTTTATGATTATTAGTCACCGCAGGAAGCTGCTTTTGCTGTAGTTTGGCTGCTAGGAAGCTCAGAGCTAAATTTATGCTCTCTAGCAAGTGAATGAGGCATTATTGTCTGTTTCTGTGCACTAACTCAATTTTTGTCTGCATTACTTTAATTTTTCTAATGGATACGTTTGGAATTGCAGCCCAGCTCAAATTAGCCGTTTCTCCTCACTTCTGGTGGGGGACCCCAACTCACTACTTTGAATAATGTTATCCACTACTATGGACTAATTTATTTTCCTCCCAAATTCCTGTTGAAGCCCTAACCCCACACAGTGTGATGATATTTGGACATGGGGACTTTGAGAGGCAATTAGGTTCAGATGAGGTCATGATGTTGGGGCCCTCATGATGGGATTAATGCTTTTATAAGAACAGACACTGGAGAGCTTGCTTCCTCCCTGTGTCTCTACCTACATGCACCAAGGAAAAGCCATGTAGGACACAATGAGAAAGTGACTGTCTGCAGCCCAAGGAGAGCTCTTTCCAGGCACTGACCACACTGGTACCTGGATCTTGGCCTTTCAGTCTCCAGAACTATAAGAAAACAAATTCCTGTTGTTTAAGCCATCCAGTCTGTGGTATTTTGTTACAGCAGCCTGAGCTAAAGACACCCACCCCAGCCTTGATTAATGATTGGATAAGTGGCAGCTATCTTTGACAAGCTGCATATAAAATCAGCTCTTCCTGGGAATTTGGGGTTGGACCAAGGGAGCGTCAGCATGTCTCCAAGTGGTTTTGAGCTCTAATAAGTAGGCTATGGAGCTGCAGGTTACTTTATGGCTGGACAGGAGGAGAGCCAGTCTTCCGAGAAAGGAGAGAGATGCAGATACATCAAGGTAAGTACTACTGAAGGACGGGCAGTTGATACTTCCTGGGACCCAGAAAGAGTCTTGTTGCTGGTACTGTCCTTCCTGGGACCTGGTAACTTTCTCACTCTTGCGTTCTCAGATCAAATCTTAAGGTTTTTTTTTTTTTTTTTTTTTTTTTTAATTCTTATAAAGCTAGCTTGAAATCATTTCTGTTACTTGAAAACAAAAATAAATTCTCAAGTAAGCCCTTTACCCCAGTGCTTCACCTTTTCAATACTGATGTTTTGGTCCTGCACAATCTTTTGTAAGGTGCCTTGGAATCCTTTGTGGGAACAGGTGGATTATGAGTAACAGAAAAGAATTTAGATATTTTCTTCTGAAGCTGTGTGGGGGAGCTGCTGAGACAGGTCGTGAAGTCTCGTGGATGTCACAGATAACGAGACAGGGCCCCGGAGAAGTCCAGACCATGGAGAGGTTGGTGGTTGACCTGCGTTTCCTTCAGCAAGAGGAGTCTGTCTTTTGCCCAAAGGAAAATTATGTTGGCCTGACATGACTTGTTTTCAAAGAACACTGTTAACTTTTCCTCTAGTTTGTTCTTATTTGCCAGGAGTTGCAGATTGGTGAGTTATTTGTGCTTATTTCTCAGAACACACCATGAATAGTCTCAATTATGGCTCCAAACAATTGTGATTTCTGTTATTGAGGATTTATAGAAGCGCTTACATTTCTAAACATCCTTTTATGACTCTCTATTTCTATGGTAACCTAGATAGGCTGCTCAGCACACACGGGCACTTCTTTGGGAAAACCCGATAGAAGAAAATCTGAATTTACAGAGGAGATAAATAAGAGGTTGGCTATTCACATGGTTTTATAGAGGATTCACAGATAGCGGGCTCCTCTAGTGCATTCGGCACATTCCCTATTCTCTTTACAGATCATGAACAATGTCTCACACATAATGGGCTCTGAATGAAAATTTTGTTGATTGATTGATGAGCCACTTGGGAAGGAGAGAAATGTGAAGCTGGGGTTATAGTTTGCTGCTGCCAATTGGAGATAAATCAGAAAGGAACAGAAAGCATCCTGAGCAGATAGCCAGAGTCAGTGGGGAAATGGGACTCAATTTTTAAAGATGTGATTCACATACAGTCTTTCAGAAGCGACTTTCTGCATCAACCAAGATATACATGAATATTTCACATCAGTGTGCTTGAAGGCCCAGGAGATTGGACCTCGCCCAGGATCACAGCACTAAGCAATCAGAGGAGAAGTTAGGCACCTGTTGTGCCTCAGTGCCCTGACCCAGTGTTTTTGCAGAGAGGAGCTGCTTTTCATTTTCTAAGGCTCAGGTTGCCCTGAGAAGGGTTGCATTTTGCAAACTTGAGACCTTGACTAGCCCAGGGAACAGGGCCTGCTTTGACTATCTTTTTGCTGAGGGCCTGCATTTGTAAGGACTCTAGGTAGCAAAGAGCAGAGCAAAGAGCCCTTGTCCACTGGAGTTGGTTTGAACAAGAAAGGGGAGTTTATTATAAGGCAAGAGAGCTGCTTTTCGGACTCCCAGGTCAGGAACACAGCTGGGCCTCAGACAGGTTGACCTAGGAGGTGAAAAGGTGTGAAGAATGCAGGCAGCTCCAGTCTGCGTGCTTGTTCCGTCCTTTTCTGTTGAGGTCTGGCTTTATCTGGCTCTGCATGGGGACACACTATGGAGAAGGAGGTCATCAGCAGCCCACATATGACCTGCAGAGTGTTGACTCTGACCTTCAGGGCAAGCCTGAGGAAGTCTGCCCTATAGCAACTGATCATTTCTGAGAGATAAAGTTGAGTCAAGAGCTACCAGTAGATAATTTCGATTCTACAAGAAGTCACCAAACACCCCTTGTGTATCTGTCCTTGTGTTAGGTGCTAAGAAATAAAAATAAGTAAGATCGTGCCCCAGACTTTTCAGTTCATTGTCTAAATGATAAGATGTTAGGTAGCTAAAGAGATATATCATGGAAATTGCTGGGATGGAGATAGTTACAGATTTTGCGGGGATTTAAAGGAGGGGTGTGTGGCATTTCTGTGTGCATTTATTCATTTGACAAACATTCTTGGGCCAGAAACTTCTCCAGGGCCTGGGAATACAACAGTGTACCTGGTAGACAAAGCTTCTGCCCGCAGGGGAGGAATGGGTTGCAGATGCCAGCAAATATATCCTCAACACAACTCTGAGGGTGATATAGTGTGAGGGGAGGGAGGAAGGAAAGACCATGGGGAATGAGTAGGCCACGAGAGTGAGGGAAAGGCCATTGTGTGGGCATGCACGTGGGAGCCGATGTAAGCCAGGATGGTGGCAGAGTCTGGGGTAGAAAAAGTAATATGCGCCAGCTTTCAGTGAAAGATGAAGAATCGAGATTGATAATGCTGAACAAGGTAACGCCAAAGAGTAATAGGGGCTAAGAAGGTAGAAACAGGGGATTGTTAGGGAGTCTAAGGGCAGGGGCTATTTTAGTTGAAGGGTCCAGTGGGCCTCTGTGAGGAGGCATCTTGTGCTGCTGAAGAGATATTTCAGGCATGGAGAGCAGCAAGTGCCAAGTCCATGAAGAGAAATGGGCTGGATGTGTGCATGAGAACTAGCAAGGGGTTAGCGAGGGGTAGGGCATCAAGGTAAAGGGTGGGGGCAGGGGCCAGATCACAACTTTGTGATCCTTGTGGGCTGTGATGAGGACTTGGACTTTATTTTAAGTACCACTGGAAGCTAGTGAAGGTTTTTGTCAGGGTTGGCTTTCTCAGTAACTGGAAAAGACAATTGTGACTGCTGGGTGGAGGAGGGCAGTGAAGGGTAAGGGAGGAAGTGGGGAGCCATGCCAGGAGGAAGGAGAGGTCAGCTCATGGAGCCTGGGGTTAGTGGTCATGGAAGAAGGGTAAAGAATTACAGGTATGCCCGGCTTTTGGAAAGTTCAGGTTATGCCACTTGGTTTTTTACAGAAGACTGATCTGCCTTAATCCCTGTGTTCATTAACCAAAAGAAATCTGAAGAGGGATTTTGCTTTTTTTTTTTTTTTAAGATTTTATTTATTTATTTGACAGAGAGAGACAGTGACAGAGGGAACACAAGCAGGGGGAGTCGGAGAGGGAGCAGCAGGCTTCACCCTGAGCAGGGAGTCTGATGGGGGGCTCCATCCCAGGAATCATGACCTGAGCTGAAGGCAGACACTTAATGACTGAGCCACCCAGGTGGCCTGAGGGATTTTGGTTTTATAAAAAAAGGTAGAAAGTGAAAATAACATTCAGTATTTGTTTTGTAGGGAGCACGCTGGGCAGTGAGAATGGTGCTTCCAAGCCCCTTCCCTGAGAGAACAACACTCAACATCTCAGCCTCAAGCCGTTGGAGGTTAGAACTGTCTCTGAGCATCCCATTTATTTTGTGCGTCTCTTAGCAAGATGTATCTTAAAGTATCAGTAAGGCCCAAGAGAGGTTATTTTTTGGGTCTGGGAATGCTAAAAACTTTATTCATATAAATTAATAATAATTGCTTTTTGCTTTACACCATTTTGGTTTACAAAGGTTTTCATGGGAATGCACTACTTTTGAGATAGTGGGGGAAACCCATACCTGGACTGGGGACATATTTTGAAGGTAGACTCATGAGGGCTTGCAAATAGGTTGGATGTAGGGAGTGAAAGAAGGAGAGGACTCAAGGACAAATTCTCAGGTTGTTTTTTTTTTTTTAAGTTATTTCAAAGAGAGAGAGCTCAAGTAGAGGGAGGTGCAGAGGGAGAGGGAGAGAAAATCTCAAACAGACTCCCCACTGAGAGCTGAGTCTGATGGGGCTCGATCCCATGATCCTGAGATCATGACCTGAACCAAAATCAAGAGTTGGATAATCAACTGATAGAGCCACCAGGTACCCCAATAATTCTCAGGTTTTTAATCAAGCAACTGGGGAAATGGTGGTGTCATTTATGGAGAAGCGGAAAAGTAAGGGAGAAAAAAATGTGTCAGAGGTTTGGTGAGGGGGAAAGCTGAGAGTTCTATCCCATCCTATCAAATGGGAGGTTTCTCTTGGATGTCCAAATGGAGATGTGGGGTAAACAGGAAGGTGAGAGTCTGGTACTCTAAGCAGCACTGTCCAATGGAAATGCAGCATGAGCACAAATGGGAGCCACATGGGTTTTTTTTTTTTTTTAAAGGAAGATTTTTTAAAATTTAATTTTATTTTTTCAGTGTTCCAAGATTCATTGTTTATGCACCACACCTAATGCTCCATGCAATACGTGCCCTCCTTAATATCCACCACCTGGCTCACCCAACCTCCCACCCCTCTCCCCTCCAAAACCCTCAGTTTGTTTCTTAGAGTCCTCAGTCTCTCATGGTTCGTCTTCCCCTCCGATTTCCCCCAAATCCCTTCTCCTTTCCTTCTCCTAATGTCCTCCGTGTTATTCCTTATGTTCCACAAGTAAGAGAAACTATATGATAATTGACTCTCTCTGCTTGAATTATTTCTTTTTCTTTTCGTTTTAAAGATTTACTTACTTATTTATTTGACACAGAGAGAGAGATCACAAGTAGGCAGAGAGGCAGGTGGGGTGGGGGTGGGGAAGCAGTCTCCCCGTTGAGCAGAGAACCTGATGTGGGGCTCGATCCCAGGACCCTGAGATCATGACCCGAGCTGAAGGCAGAGGCTTAACCCACTGAGCCACCCAGCCTCCCCTGCTTGACTTATTTCACTCAGCATAATCTCTTTCAGTCCCGTCCATGTTGACGCAAAAATTGGGTATTCGTTCTTTCTGATGGAGGCATAATACTCCACTGTATATATGGACCACATCTTCTTTATCCATTCATCTGTTGAAGGGCATCTTGGCTCTTTCCACAGTTTGGCAGTGTTTTTATTTGAGTAGAGTTGATACAAGATATTACATTTGCATGAGTTGTTTTTAAATTCACTAGAAGCTTTAAAGAAAAGGAGGTCACACCTGAGTTGCTCAGTCAGTTAAGCATCTATCTGCCTTTGGCTCAGGTCATGATCCTGGAGTTCTGGGACAGAGCCCTGAGCTGGGCTCCCTGCTCAGCAGGGAGTCTACCTCTCCCTCTGCTCCTCACTCCGCTCATGCTCTTTCTCTACTCTCTCTCTCTCTCGAATAAATAAGTAAAATCTTAAAAAAAAATTTCACTAGAAGCCACAGTAAAAAGGTAAAAAAAAAGAAACATGTGAAATTAATTTTGATATACTTTTGTAATTTAACACATCACAAATATTGTATTATTATTATTATTGTATATTATTCAACATGCAATTAATATAAAACAATTAGTGAGGCATCTCACTATTAATTTGCTAAAATCTAGTGCATATCTCCCTTCTTAGCTCATCTCAATTCACCCTAGTCACATTTTAAGTGCTCAGTGGCCCCCCATGGGTAGTGGTTACTGTATTGGAGGGTGGACCTCTAGAGAAAGTTGAGGTTATAGACTTACGTTGGGGGTTAACATAGAGGAGGCATGGGGTTACCTAGGAACACCTAGGGAGTGCAGATGAGAAGGTAACTGAAGAGCCAGCCTGGGACACTCCAAATGGACAGTTTGGATAGAGAAGGGAGAGCTGACAGGGAGCCTGGGAAAGAATAAGACATGGTAGAGAAGAATTTGGAGTGTGGAGAGTCTAAGAAGCCATGACCAAGTGGTCCCAGGATTCTAGAAGGCTCTGTGGCTGAGCCCCGAAGAAGAGGGAGAGGGCCTTGGTGAATGTCAGGAACAGCAGGAGCAAAGCAGTGGGGCTGCTGGTGGGCACATGAAGGGAATCAGAAGAGTGGATTTTTCTAGAGTAGAAGTGGAGGAAGGTGGAGGGATGAGGGTGTTGAAGCTGAGGGTCTTGGGCTATGCCAAGGACTCAGAGCTACGTTGTCTGGGTCAGTGGTTTAGGCCACATTTACAACCACACCAGGAGTGCTGCGCGCGCGCACACACACACACACACACACACACACACACACGCACTTCTTCTGTCACTCCAGGGTCAGGTATATTGGGCTGTCTGCTAGGGCTAGTCCTGCTTTCCCTCCTACTCAAGAATAAAGAATGAGAGAGAATCTCTTAGGATTAATTGTTCGACTTTATAAACAAAAATTGCATTTCTAAATTTTAGTTTCTATTAATAATGAATCACTCACAACACACCTCGCAGGGGATTGCAACATATTGGTGTGTCCCCAGGCAGCAGCTGAGAACTTCTGCCCGGGGGCCGTGGGGAGCCCTGGGAGTGCTTTCAAACAGGAAGGAGGCAGCTTCACATCTACATTGGAGAGACACAGCCTGGCAGCACTGTGAAAGGTGAGTCTCTGCCCGTTGGCTTCGGACCCCCTGTCCTAGCTGCCTTCTCTGTCCTGTAAGTCCCTCTGCATGTTCTCATCTTTCAGTTTCACCTTCCATAATGAGCAGATCAGAAGCTGTGCCGTTTGGTGGTTTGGGATCCCTGTGTGGTCTTCTCGGCAGGCAGATTGTTAAACAACACGGAAATGCCAAACACAGGAGTCATAGATCACACGCAGAGCCGTGGCAGGGTGTGAACTGAGCGAGGCAGGAGGGCACTCGGGGAGCCTTCTACTGCATTTGTGCACGTCTGCCTAATCTGCCCCGAAGACGACGAGACCCCAAGGGCAGCCACCAGCACCAGTGCCCAGGTGAGATCTGGACTCTTTGGGGGTTTAGGGCCCGGAGGATGTGCTGGGGAGGTGCCAGGAGAGAGCTGGATGTGGTTGTGGTTTGCAGACATGGTCTTCTTGTCATAGGTCCCAGTGGCACTGCTTCTCCTGTATCCGTGGGCTGTATGCTGCTCAGGGGAACCCTGCGATGTTGAGGCCAAGGTCCTGGGCTTCATCTCCATGCTTTATTCATTTCTTCACTCAGTGATATAGGAATATATTATTGAAGGCTTACTCTATAGTAGGCATTTTTTTCTGGTGAAAAAAAAAAAAAGGCAGAGTTCCTGTTCTTACAAAGATCTATATAGTCTAACAGAGGAGGCAGATGTTACACAAACATCCCAATATGTACATTATTTTAAATTTTAAGTGCCATTAAAAAAAAAGTGCTGGATTCTTTTAGAGAGAACTTCAGGGATATCTATGGTCATTTGGAGGAAGTAACATTTAGGTTAAGGCCACTTACTCCTCCTTGGGCCCCAGAGCTCATATCTGGCCCTTCTGCTTTAGGTGACAAATTGTTGGTGGTCTAGGCAGGGAAGGGCGAGCCAACATGGTGGACAGGAGGTCATTGCACTGGGACCAAGAAGATTTGGGTGAACTGAACTGGGCAGTCCAGTTAAAGTCTCAAGGTTTCATTTCCAAGCAGTGAGAAAAGTCTCCTGTAGAATTACCTCTAGGAGGTCAGGCAAGGCCTCGCTGATGAACTCGCTTTGAAAATCGTGTAACACTGCAAAAACAGAAGATGTTATTGCTTATGCAGATGACATTGTTGTGCCAACTCCATGCCAGGAGTTGGAGCTGATTCAATAGTTTGTAAGATGTAACCCTTGTTCACAAAGCCTCATAATCCAGTGAGAGAGCTTGAGCTGCAGATATAAGGCAAGAGCATGTATGTTACGTGTTTTCTCCCAGAACTGGCCACTGACTGCCAAGTGATGCTCTGAGAACACTAATCAGATTGCAACTTCTAGGGATTTAAATCCTTCCATGCTCCTTTGGCCCCATTACCTGCTTCGCTCCAATGCCTCAGATCTTTCTTACCATGGAGCTTTCCTTATTTCCCTGTCACCCTCTCCTCATACTCTGTGTGCTGTTACTTACTCTCTTTTCCATATTAATTCACTTCTCACCTGCGCATCTGCCTTTTTGCCTGTTGCAGGCACTACTCTGAGTATTTCTTTCTATCTGTAAAAGGACTCATGAGTTGCAAGTAACTGAAATCTGATCAAACCAGATTAAATTAAAAAAAATGATTTTGGTTGTTGTGGTTGTTCTTCTAGGTAGTTAATGAAACGAGGAAATTCAAGAAGTGAAGCTGGCTTCAGGTGCAGCTGGATCCAAGGGCATGTTATTAGGATGGTGTCCCTTTTCCCCATTGATGGCTCAAGATTTTCTCCACTGAGCGTTGCTCAGGCAGATTCTGCCTGGTGAACATGGTTGCTAGCAGCTCTAGGGTGTGCTGAAGAGGAGAAAGCTCTTCTTTTCCAATAGTTTCAGTGAGAGTTCCAGACTGACTCAGGCATCTCTGAGCCAGCTCTATAGTTGACATATGAACACTCTGATTGGCCAGGTGTGTATCATGTGCCACAGATGTTAGAGACAGCCAGCTCCAGCTGGAACTAACTGGGCTCACAAGTATGGTTCTTCAGAGGAAAACAGGCACTATTTTTGGAAGAAGGGATTCTGGACAAGCAAACACCATAAATTTCCACCCTGGTCTTACCTTCAAACTTCTTACTTACACAGTATAATCTTTGAGGACAGTCATGTCTTACTGCCCCTCTGTGAGTATCCTGGGTCTGGGACACAATGCTCAGTAAATTTTTGACAAACAAATATATTCAGAGGAGAAGAGACTGTGTCGGAACTGGGGAAGCTATGCCCAGCTGTGTGGATGGAGTTGGTAGGATGTAAGGTGGAAAAGGGTGTTTATAAATCAGGGTCATCATTGGCCCTAAAAATCAGAGCATTTTATTTTTTATTTTATTTTATGGTTTTTTAATTATATTATATTAGTCACCATACAATACATCATTAGTTTTTGATGTAGTGTTCCATGATTCATTGTTTGTATATAACACCCAGTGCTCCATGCAATACGTGCCCTCCTTAATACGCATCACTGGACTCACCCATCCTCCCACCTCCCTCCCCTCTAAAACCTGAGTTTGACTCCTGGAGTCCATAGTCTCTCATAGTTCATCTCCCCCTCTGTCCCCTCCTTCATTTTTTGGTTCCTTCTCTTAATGTCCTCCATGTATTTTAAAGGAGAAACCATGAGAACAAAGGTGTCCTCTCAGAAACAGAGTGCAAGGTAAAAAAGGCCTAGGCCACTATCTCAGGAAAGGCCCCCAGGCGGAGCTGGAGAAGGAAGACAAGGCAGTGACCATGGCAAGGCCCAATCAAAGGAACAGGAGTAGAGGCTCACAGAAGCAGGGAGGAAAGCTTCTTGGAAGAGGAAGTTCAAAATGGAAGTTAATTCCAATGGTCGAAGAGCTTTAGGTCTGAAAAGACCTCCGTGTGTAGCATTTAAAGGGCCATGGGTGATTATCAAGAAAGCAGTGTGGGGAGTCATAGGAGGGTAAGGGGCAGATCCCAGGCAGCTGAGAGAGACCTAGAAGAGCCACAGAGCCTCCTGAACATCAGCCACCAGTGGGAACCCAGCCCTGCAGGCCCGAAGCACCATTGTTCCTTGATGGTGTACCATCATATGGATAAATTAGGTCTCAATTTATCTAATTCTAAAGTTTGAATTGAAATACCAGCTTCTCCTGAACTTAATATTAAATTTTCAAGTGGCTTTGAACTTGGAGCGAAGGGTGGGGAAATAAGATTTTTTTCCTGACACACTTCTCCTTTTGAAGGTAATGAGTGAGGATGGGAATTCGCATTTGAAATCAATATTTTTAGAAGACTTAATGGCAGCATGACAATTGCACATTTGTGGCTCTCAAAAGGGCAGATCTGTGCAAATCAGAGAAGATAGAGCAAAAATCGGTAATTTCGTGTCTTGCTCGAGAAGGAGCACTTGCAGAGAATTTTAACGAGGACTCAGTTGCTAGGAGGGGCCCTCTCATGTTAGTTCTTCCAAGACTCTTGGTAACAGACTCAGGTGCAGCTGTTGAAAAGAAGGTTCATTAATTTAAGAGCTGCAGTGATTTCCTTTTGTCTATAGAAATTAATTCTTATTTTTACATTTTCAGGCCAACTTGCATTTCATATTCTTTTTGCTACAAAAATCCATTGCCCGTTGGACATTATTGGCCCTCATTGCTGGCCTTTCCCCAGCTTATTCCCAGATATTAGTTGGCACCTGCTATGTGCCAGGCCCTGTTTTAGGCACAGGGGATTAAAATCACACCCTTGTCCTCTGTCCATTGCCTGTGTGCCATGATGGAAAGAGCATGACACAGCAGGAAGACCACAGCTCAGCCTGCTGGGTTAAAATCTAGGCCAGTCATGTGCCAACCATGTGATTCTGGTGAAATCTTTTCTCCTCTCCAAGCATCAGTTTTCTCTCAGAACACCAATGGGAGAACACTAACTTTAGTACAGGGATTAGTACGAAAATGTATGTAATGGCTTTGACACATAATTGGTCCCAGTTCACTATTGGCCTCATTATTACTATTAAAATTTCTGCCCCAAATGTTCTTCTGCATTGGGCTTGTACATTGACCTGGAAACAGAACTGCTAAACTTAACACTGTCCCTGTGAGAGTGCATTCTCAAATTGTCTTCTCTGACAAGTGAGGATCTCTGGCTTTATTAATCCAGGGGAGCATAAGACTCTGGGAAAGTGAGAGGGGTGGTGTGATTGGTTAGGTATTGAACCTGAGAGAGAAGTGGGTTCCTGATTAGAAATGGGGAAGCTAAGAGAGAGGAGCTGGTTGGGGGGGGGGGGAAGAGGTAGAGTTAAATCTTATCCAAGATTTCTAGAGTGTTCTCATAGTTCTTGGAACCATCAAGGTAGGAGATGGCAAGGGAAGTTATTTCAATCCTTGAAACTTAAAATTTAGAACTTACTGATCTGAGTGAAGTGTCTGAAGAAGGGTATAAGACATAGATTGCTTAGTGCCCTGATCACCACTCTTGAGCAGGAGACAGAATCTTCCAATGGCCTGTGTTCTCCCACAGGGTGGATTTTGTGGCATGGGTGGGAGGCCATGTTGCATGGCGAACCATGGCTTGGCTGTTATTTGGGTCCTATCTCTGCTTGGCTACGAAAAGAGGGAGGCCTAGGTGTTGAGACTGTGAGCAAACAGTGCTCTCACCTCCCAGCTGGGATCTATCTCTGCCAGGCTTTCTGGCTGCTTCAAACAGGAGCTAGATTTCTTGTCCTCTTCCTCCCTTGCTTGCCACCTGGGGACTGGGACTTACTTCTCCCTGATGTATTTACTCAGAGGCTGTGTTCTTACCAGCAGGTGCTGACCCTCGGTTGATTATGTACTTCCTCTTGAGACACATTTTAATAATACCTGGCACCACAGCACTGTTGTGGTCAGCAAGTGCCAAGAGTGTGAGGTCTAATTTTACCCTCTTGTCAACACTCCTGATGCCCATAAATACATGAATGCCATCTTTTCTAGTCTTCCTGCCACCAAGTAAGGTGATCACAAAAGGACTTTAAGACGGTGTCTATACAGCAAAATGGACAGAGGTGCTGGTGTTGTAATAGGGAAAATATTCAGCAGGCAGCTGAGGAGGCAGACCTGGAGTGTGGGATCAAGTCCCGCTCTGGAAGTTGTCACTGTAGCTGTCGCTGTGGAGAGAATGAGCTCTTGGTGGAGCACGCAAAGGGTAGAGGAAGAAGAGGAGACAGCAGAATTGAGAAGGGAGGGAAGAAGAAGGGCAGGGTCCATAAGGAACCCTTACCCCAACCCTAACCCTGCTCTAGACTGCTATGGAACCAGGGAACAGAGGGTTCTATGGATGTGAAAGTCAAGGTTGATGAAAGCCATTGGAACTTGGGGAGTTGTGACCAAGAAGAAGGGCTCGGAGGCAGAAGGCAGGAGGTTGGGTTGAAAGCTGAGAATGAGGAAGCAGAGGTAGGAAGAGTTGCAAAATGGCATCGTGCCATGCAGCCCGAGAATCAGATGCTCGCATGGAGCAGGGAAGGGCCAAGAGAACTTCAGAGAAGCAAAGCTGCATTCCTGCAACCCACAGCAGGAATCACCATACTTCTAGGACTTCTTGGTTGTGAGGAAACACATTTGTGACTGGTTAAGCCCTTTTGAGTCAGGGTTTTCTGTTTCCTGCAGCCAGGCACATCCTCACTGGTTCCATGAACTACAAGAATGGCAACTCCAGGAAGCCAGGAATCCCACCATCTCGTTCATTCTTGAATACCCAGTGCGTTGAATAGTGGCCAGCAGGTATGGATAAATATCTATTGAGTGACATACCTTTAATAAGGTAGCTCTAATAATATTATTAGTAAAGAGTGATGGACTTGGTTAGATAAGAAAGCAGGTGCGTGCTTCCAGGAGCTTCTCCAAAATAACAGTTTCCCTGTAAGACACTCAGAATGGGTAGGCAGAGGGTCTGGCACCAGCTGTTTGGAAACCAACATTATCTACAAATACCACCCAGTGTCATTACAGGGTCATTTTTCCTGACCCAAAGGCCCAGAACAATGGTTCTTAACCAGAGGTGTATATAAAAATCACTTGGGAGTTTTTTCTAAACTACATATGCCTGCTCCACCTGCTGAACTACAAAAAAGACATTTTTGAGGTAACTAAGGAAATTTGATTATGGGTTAGTTCTGCAGCATCCAATAGAAATATGCATAAACCAAATAAATAATTTTGTTTTCTATTAGCCACATTTTAAAAAAGAAAAAAAGAAACAGGTGAAATTAAGTTGAATATATATTTTTTACTTTACAAAATGTTATCATTTCAATGTGTAATCCGTATAAGAAAATTTCAATGCAGTAATTTACATCCTTTTCATGGGTGACTGTGCAAACCATGAAATTTGAGTGGCCCAGGGAGGGGAGTGCCATGGGAAGGCCCCACCTTAAGAGGTGCCTCTGACCCTGGAGAGACCAGGAGACCAGTAGCGTGCTCCATTGACTCCGGCAGTTGGTTTCCTTCTCTGGACGTTTGTTGCCTTGTCTATAAAAAAAGCTCAATGCATACGGCAACCTGAAGCTTCAGTATGTGGAGTATTACTCCCCCAGTCCACCTGTGAAGGTTCTGAGGCCCAAAAAGGTTGAGAACCTTGCTCAGGTTTTGTAGTTTTCAAAAGTGAGATCCATAGGGAACTCAGGTTTGTCTGACCCTGAACAGTACTTTTCCCACATCGTTGCCCTTTCACAACCCTTCCTTTTTGGACCAGAAACCTCCCAGGAAGTGAACGCCATCCT
Source organism: Martes martes (assembly GCF_963455335.1). Lineage (NCBI taxonomy): Eukaryota > Metazoa > Chordata > Mammalia > Carnivora > Mustelidae > Martes > Martes martes. Next base: position 91,718,690 of record NC_137890.1, on the reverse strand, counting down.
CACTCAAGCATCTTAGTAAGAACTGCAAGGTTCTCCTTTGCTCTCCAGTCCCCCAGGCAGAAACCAATGGACACCGGGGAGAAGGTGCGTGCATAGTGAGCGTAGCAGCTGCCCATAGTTTTTGTCTAAAAATACATGGGGTAATGCAATGTCTGGATGGCCCTGCCTTAGAATGCAAGGGCATGATTTACTTTCCAAAACAAAGCGGGCCAGGGCACTGCTTGATATTTATAGGGAAGACTTCTGTTCGCTGGCAACGACACTGACTCCCTAGCATCCCACTGTGGCTGGACACCGGGAGGAATACATTGATTGAAAAGCACTTTCTGCTATGCTTAGCAGCCAGACGAAGGGAAATTTGAAGGTAAAATTAGCTTGAACGTTGCTGGTGCAAATATATTCTTCTCAATGGAGCAACTGAAACATGGCAATTTAGCAATCAACAGCCATTTCCCCAATAATAACCAAAATAATAATTGGTAATTAGAAGAGGTCTAATAAAGAATTGCATCGAAACCAGACGCAAAACATCTATTCCCTATTTCCACCCTTTACTTCTTTTATTCCCACTGACTCATTTAAATAATTCTCATTTCCTTTTCTCTTACCAAAGGATGAAAGGGGCTATTTTGCCCTTAAGTAAAAATAAGTATAATTTTCTTCCAGCGGGCTTGCCAGCAGTTCACCGTTGACTTACCACAAAAGCCAATTAATAGACAATCACCATCATTTGCTAATATCACATGCCTTACAAGAGGCTGTGGATTGAAATCGAGTTGATCTGAGAAGGGCTGGCCTTGGTCTGGGCTTTTCACAAGAAGCACAATGCCCCCCTGGGGGCATTCTGGAGAACTGGGAACAGGTTCCTCATTAGCCCACTGTGCCCCTGGTTCTGCCTTCATTGCTTTGATGAAGGCTTGAGAGGCGTGGCAGCCCAAGCTTTGAAGATGATTAATTAAGCTCCTGCCATCTATGCTCTGAGCTTCCCGGGCTGAGCCTGAGGATGAAGGGACCTCTTGTGGATGGTGCATTTGCAAAGTAGCAGGAGACTGTGCAGGAGCAGTTAATGTTGCTTCTAATTTCCAAGACAGGTTGGAGGCGCTGAAGGCATGGTGTCCTGGGAATTTATTCTCAATGTTAATGGAGATAATTTGAGAAAACCACTTTCAGCTGTCCATGAGCATGGCTCCTTCCGTTTTGCACTGCCTACACACAATTAACTAATCATTTTTATAGCGGGAGCAACTTAACCTTGAAAGGGAACAAGCTATGTGTTAGAATGCAGGAAGAAGCAAAGACTCTGCGTTTCTCAGCTGTTCTAGAGAGAGTCTAAGAACAAGAACAGGATTGAGGATTGCCCGGCTGACTCTCTCACTTACAGATCTACCTTCTTTAAGGGAGAAACTGGTGTGGCAGGGAGCAGTGAACCTCTCAGTGCTGCATCCGCCCAGGGCCGAGAAGTGAGGACCAGAACCAACTGGATGTGGGGTTGAAGAGGAGGTGACAGAGGTGAGAATCCCCGTGTCCCCAGTATGCATTGCACTGATGTCCATTGAAGAGCAGCAATGGGTAGGGTATACCCTTCTGTTTCCTTCTGGTAATGAAGCTAAGAGATCACAGATCCAGGAGAGAACTTGAGTGCAACCTCTTGGTCTTCTGTCTATAAGTCACTGTGGTTGAAATCACTGGTGACCTCAAAAGTAGCCGATTTTGAACCCAATGTTTCCCCACCAGAGGTTATAGATACAAATACTTATAACTTTACCTTGGAGTTCCAAGCAGAATGCAAGTGCTCCTGGGAGGTATCTTTAACTGGGATCTCTGGGCATACAACTGGCTATGATCATGGCATAGTAAAATGGGACTTGGGATAGATTTTAGGAGAGAGAGACAACAAAGGAATAGACAAAGAGACAAAGTAGTACACTCCTGATATAGAAGTATATGTCAATATTATAGAGGGAAAATAAAGCCAAGCAAGAGGTCAGGGAGAGCAGCGGAGGTGTGTGTTGCTTTGTATTGCATGATCAGGAAAGGCCTTTCTGAAAAGGCGACATTTGAGAAATTACTAGAATAAAGAGAGAGTGAGCTATGTGGATATCAGGAAGGAGGATCCTAGCTGGGAGGAATAGCAAATGAAATAGCCCAAAGACAGGAGGACACGTAGCTTGTTTGAGAAATAAAATGAAGGTCAGCATAATTGAAATAGAAGATCAGGGGGATATGTGTATGGCCCTTGAGGTGGTCAGAGAGTTAGTCAGTGGCCGGCACATGGGCTGCTACAAAGAGTTAGCTTATGTTCTTACTGTTGTGGAAGAGATGAAAAATGGAAGGACGGGGTGATATGATCCCTCTGGTGATAGTGGTGAGTAGACCTCATGGGACTAAGGAGGAGAAAGGTGAGTTAGTATCTTGCATCAGTTGACGTGAGAGGTAATATACATGTAGGGCAGGATAGCAGTGAAGGAGATGATGGGTGAGTTCCATAGGATTTCCAAGGCGGCTCTGACAGAAATTGCTGTCAATTTCTGTCAGAATTGCTGTATCAATTTCAATAAGATACAGGATGCTTGTGAAAGTGTTCATGAAGGGACATACCTCCGATGTCTTTGGCTGCAGCAACTGGTCTCATGGAAATGCTATTTACTAAGATGGGGAGGACTGCAGGAAGGACAGGTTGAGGGGAGTGAGCATTGAGTTTTGGATTGGACACCTGTTAGACTACAGACGGAGAAGTCCAATGGCCACTTAGATATATATATTTGGAGCTCAATGGAGAGATCAAGCTGGTGAAATAAATTCAGGAGATAATCACTTTGTAAGTGGCATTTAAAATGGCGAGACTGGGGGTGATCACTCAGGGAGCAGGCATGGATAGGCAGAAAAGAGGTGTCAGAGCAGAGAGGCAGTGGGAGCCAGTGAGGGTGAGGAGAACCAGTATAGAACACTTTCCCGGAAGTGGGGAAGGAAGTGTGTTAAGCATAGAGAAATTATCTCGAATACAGGAATGATGAGGACTTTGAACTGATCATTGGGCTCAACAAGGCAGGGGGTTACTGGTGCCCCTGACAAGAGTAGATTTGAGATTTGAGGGCATGCTGGGGCAAAAACCTATCTGGAATGTGTTTAAGAGAGTAGCAAGAGAGGAAATGGGGGCAACTTTCAAAAACTCAAAGAGGCTGATGATTCACAGACTTGGACCCCTGAAGCAAATAATACATTATATGTTAAGAAAAAAAAAACCTCAAAGAGTTTTGCTATAAAAGGAAGTAGAATAATTGAAGGTAGCTAGAGGCAGATATGGGGTCAAAAGAAGTGCTTTTTTTTTTTTTCCCCAAAGAGGGAGAAATATGTTTGTGTACTGATAGAAATGATCCAGGAGAGGGTGAAACAGCTGATGATGCTGGAAAGAAAGGAGAGGATTGCGGGACCAAAATCCCACAGTAGGGTAGGTGAGGGGGGCTGTCATCTGGTGCAGTAGCAGAGGACAGATGGAGCAAGAGACCAGACTCCTTGGAACAGGAGGAAGACAGAGGGTGCAGGTGCAGAGTAGATGACAGGTAGAAGCTTGTGATGGTCTCTTGCTGACTTCCCTCTTCTAGTGAAATATGAAACAGAAGAGAAGAAGGGACTGTGGAAGAGTTGCAAATTTGAAGGGGAGTGAATGGACGAGGTACTGTGGCAGCCTTGTTGTAGGGTGGTAGCAATCACCCACAGAGTGAGACTAGTAGGCGTGTTTTGGCCAGCCATATTCAGCTGGCTAGTAGGATGTGGTTGCAGAGATGCAGAGAAAGGACTCAATGAGGGTCAGGTTTTGCCAGGAAAAAAATAGTGAAGGGAAACATGGGTGAGGAATTTGAGGACATATGCATAGGAGTGATTATAAGAAGGCATGAGGTGGTTGAGCGATAGGGCTGAGATGATCTGATCACGTGCATGAATTCTAAGTCCCACAGGAATGAAAGAATTGAGACAAAGAGAGAAGGAAGCATTCAGAAAAATTTAAATTCAATATTATCTAATCAAAATCTCTCATTGCTCCCTATAATGTCTTTTCATACTGTGATTTTTTCAGGGAGGATCCCCCACCATTAACTTCTTCCCAGTAAGAAATCCCAGGTCCTTCCTGGCTTGCTCTCTCACCCCCTGCACATTAAGTCAAGCCCTTCTGGTGATGCCCCACCCAGTTATCCGAATCTGCCCACCTGTGACCCCAGCCCTCACACTGCTGTGTTCCAGACCACCCTGTCTCTAACCTGGATGACCGCAACAGCTGCCCACTGGTTATCTCCCCTCCACCCTTGCTCTGCTGTAAACATCTCTTCCAGCTGGCTGCCATGAGGGCCTTTTAACCCACCTGTGTGACTGAACTAGTCCTTCACTTAAACCCTCCAATGGCTGCCCATGGGACTCACTGGCCTTGAGGACCAAATCCAAATTATTTAATGTGACTTATTTACTGACTTATTTATTTAATCACAATTTCTCTCCTATGCCTTCTTTTAAGTATATTTTTTAAAGATTTTCTTTATTTTTTTTGAGGGAGAGCAAGTGAGAGTGCACACGAGTTGGGGAGGGACAGACGGAGAGGGAGAAGCAGACTCCTCGCTGATCAGGGAGCCCGATGTGGGACCCCATCCCAGGACTCTAGGATCAGGATCTGAGGCGAAGGCAGATGCTTAACTGACTGAGCCAACAGGCACTTCTCCTCTCCCTGTCCTAAGTAACCCTACACCACACTTTCTCCAGAAGTCCACAACTGTCTCCTTCCATATCTCTGAGGGAATTTGAAGCAGGGAAGCCTTGTGGCTTCTTCTGTCCCGCATTCTTAATTTTTATCCCCTTACACTGTTTTCTTTCCCCCCTGGGCACTTACTGTCACTGACCATGGTATATATTTATTTGCTCATTTTCTGTTTCTGCATGTGAAAACATAACTCAAGGAGAGCCTAGTGGGTCAGTTTTGACTCTTGCTGTATTCCCAGAATTTAGCACAATGCTCGGCCCATGAAAGGAGCTCCATAATTAGCTGCTGATGGATCCATTTCCAGCTGCTGACACCATGCACTCCTTCATTCATTGAAAGTGATGAACCCACCTCATGCTAATGAACAAATCAGATAATTTACTGGCTTCTATGACTGAAAAGTGTAAAAGTGAGATTTAAATGTGTTTCTATAGCGATAGCAGGTTCTTTCCCTGAGTAAGCGAGGAGACTTCGGCCAGCCACAACTTAACAGCTTAGTGATTCCAACAGAAAAGCAAAGACTTTGCTGGTGGCTCTAGGGGGAAAGTTCCAGGGAGGGTCCTGGCCAACCAGGCTTGCCCACCTGTGGGAGTGGGGGGTGGGCTAGCATAGGGGCATTGGCCACTGGCTGGTAAGAGGGGTTCTGGAGCATTCTGGCTTGTTCCCCCCTGCACCTCTGTTTTGGCATTTGTAAAGGGAGATGGGAGCTAATGCATGCAAAGACACTATCTGGAAATTCAGTTTTCTGTGGATTGCTGGATCCCTGTAGGGAGGCCCACATCTTGGTGGAGGAGGTAAGAGAACACTTGTCAGAAGGTATTTGATAAATGTGGAAAGACAAGTGTAGGAGGTTGTGGTATTTTGATGGATGGGAGCATATTCATATCGGTGTCAAAAATGTATTAAAAAGATATAAAACGCCAACATCTCTTAATAATGGAAATAAATTAAGTTCAATTAAAATACTTGCTGTTGTTTTTCAAGTGCAGGGCCAAATTACAGAAACCAAAGGATCTTATAAGTCTCAGAAAAAAGAACAACGAATCTGTTAGAAAAACAATTTGCAAAACACTCATTAGTCCAAAAGCGTCCCTGAGAATTCTGCCTCCAGACCTCTAATGGGCCATGAAACTTGAATTCAATAAAAAATGATTTAACCATCAAGCGGGTGAACTGGGTAGACTTCTGCTTCCTTGCTCTCTCATTACAGAGTTTATTTTTTGGAGGCTGTTTGTGTAAATACTATTTGTTTTGCTGAAGTTCAAAGAAGCTTTGCGTGAAAATGGTATTTGGTCCACTGAAGGAGCTGGTGTGGGCTGACCTCCTGTATGTTTTTCCTGCTGCTCTTCTGACCCCTCTCCCTCCTCTGATGGTGTCACTGCCAGCTCAGACCCCAGTGCTGTCATTGCACAGTGAGTCAGCTGGTCTGGGGAATTTTGAGAGCTTGTACATTAGATTCTTGCTTTCCAATCCATTAATTTTGTTGTTCGAGGCCTGTTGGGAGCCCTCTTGCTGCTTGTAAGAATAACATCACTGCAGATGCTTTAGGCGTGTCTTACCCAGACAGCTGTTTTCCAGAAGCTCTGCCTCTGCAGGGTCACTGGTCGTCGCGTGAGTGTGCCTCGTGGTCACGGTTTCATGCAAGTGGGTCTCCTCAAGGGCAGGGTGTGTCTGTACTGTACCTTCTCGAAGGAGTACTCGGCCTTTCCTCTGAGATGGAGGAACATAGAAAATCCTTCCAAATATTTCACAAAGAATCAGAGGAATCCATCCAGGACATGGTGGTTGGGATATTTGTCTGAGGGGTTTATACCTCTGGCCATCAAGAAGTGCATCCAGGAACTTAGCCCTGGGGGGCAGCTTGCTGTTTGCTGGAGGGGCCTGGGGTACTTGGTGGTGAGCACTGTGCTTGGTGGAGGTGGTCAGCAGTGGGCAGGTCAGAGTGGAAGGTGGACATGTGGTAGGCATGGATAAGCAGGCTGGATGGGTCTTGTGAGCTCATCTTTGGTTGCACGGGTTTCGGGTATTTGATCAACACCTTGAGGCCTACTGGCCATCTAATTCAGCAAGGGGAACTCTTCTCTCCTTTCAGCTCTGATGCAGCTGTCTGCAGTGAGCTGGCTGCTCAGTGGGAGTTGGGGGCCCTCATGATATGATTGAGAAGGTCAGGGCTTTGGAGCTGTGTGACATTTGAAAATTTACTCAATCTCTCTGATTCTCAATTTCCTCATTTTTAAATGGGGATGGGGTGCCTGGGTGGCTCCGTCAGTTGAGCGTCTGCTTCTTGGTTTCAGCTCAGGTCATGATCTCAGGGTTGTGAGATCCAGCCCTGCTTCGGGGCTCCACACTGGGCCTGGAGCCTGCTTGGGATTCTCTCTCTCTGCTCTTCCTCTCTGCTTGCATGAGCACACACACACACACTCTCTCTAAAATAAATAAGTAAATCTTAAAAAAAAAAAAAAAAGTAAAATGGGGATAAGAAGACCTACCTCTTTGATTTGTTGTAAAGACCCATTTAGCTAGGATGCAGTATGAGAGCTCTTGGCAGAGGGCCTGGCATACAGTGAGCATACTGATTCTGGGGCTATTGTCTCCCTGTTCCAAATCCACCCTTCCTGATTCTGTGGTTCTGTGGCTGGGTCTCTGCAAACCATGCTTCTGCTTTGCTTGCTGCTCCCTTTTAGGCTTTAGTGATAGGAGGTACTAAAGAGAGATGGGAAACAGGAGGAGGGAGGAGGGCCTTGCTCCTCCCTATTGCTTTCTGTTGCTGTAAGGGGCACCCACGGCACCCACGCAGAGAGTTCCTCCACCTGGTAGAGAGCAGGTTCCAGGCTCTTGCCCCCAGCACTCCCAGGACTGTCCTCCTGCAGCTCCCCTTCTAGGTACTAGCAACATGTGATCAGCTTAGAGGTATGGGTCTCAGCATGGTGCAGATTTTTCCTCTATTCTTCTAGATTCCAATAGCTCCAAGCTTTTCTTTTTGTTCCTCCAGTTCTACAGGTGTTGGTTGCTTCCTGCAGTCACTAGATTTGTGCTACCTCACATTCCGTGTGTGCAGCTGAGAGTTAACAGCAGGTAACCGCTGTCCTTAGAAAGCCTTGCTTACAGGGTTGGCTGTGGGTAGGTATCTGGAACGCAAATGTTGGGAGGGTTCCCACCATTTCCCATAAGAGTGGCTCACGGTGCCTAATCAGTTTGTACAAACAATATGGTTTATGTTGAACACCTGCTTTTCCTCCTGGAGTCTGGGATTTTGGTATATGTTAGGCAGAGGGTGACTGACTCTCAGCGGAAAGCCTGGGTGCTGAGTCCCTAATGTCTCCCTGCTACACAGCACCTCACACCTTTTGTCACAGCTCTCTCCTGGGGAATTAAGTGTGTCCTGTGTGACTGTCCTGGGAGTGGATTTGATTTCTCCAACAGTCTTTCAACCACTGCTTACATTATCCCGCTGTTGAAATATATAGTATGATTTCTGGCTTTTGAACTGGACCCTGAGTGATACAGGATGACATAAGCTGTGACAGCAGGAGCTTCTGATCCCAGGAAACAAATCCTTGAAGAGGAGACCTTGGAACTACTGTGGTGGTGTTCTTTACCTTAAATGCAAGGCTGAGCTCCTGGCCAACAGCAGTGGGATGCTAGGAGTTCCTGGCATGTGGCGGCAAGGAAATTCTCTGAATGATCATCTGTGTTGATCCTGATGAAGTGCCTGTGAAGCAAGGGTCCTGGGGTCATCTGGTTGCCAGTAATTATGACTACAAGGAAGGACTTTGGGTGAGGTGGCTGCTTCTGAGGGCGATGCACCTATAGTAAGAAAATGGCCAGGTTGGGACTTTAAGCTCTGCTCAAGTCAGAGTTAGAAAACTAGAGAGGAGCATGGCTGCCTTAGAATGATGTCTTTTTTTTTGTATTTGCAGGGTCAGGTTTTTTTTTTTTTTTAAATTTTATTTATTTGACAGAGAGAGAAAGAGCACAGCAGGGGGAGCAGCAGGCAGAGGGAGAGGGAGAAGCAGCAGGCTCCCTGCTGAGCAGAGAGCCTGACCTGGGGCTCAGTCCTAGGACACTGGGATCATGACCTGAGCCAAAGGCAGACGCTTAGCCAACCCAGGTGTCCCTGCAGGGTCAGTTTTGCTTGAGACTCAGATAAAGCTGAGAACTTTGAACCTGCAGGCCCCTGCACCTCCTTTACAGGTCCAAGGAGGCTAGCTTCCCCTTGCATGAAGGTCTGGAAGACCTTCTCGGGGGAAGCTCCCTTCCCCTTAAGTCCCACATCAACCACATCAGTGTTGACTTGCCACCCCGGAGGTGGCCTGTGCTGTGACAGGCAGTACCATAGCCACCAAGATGTCCATTTCCTAATCTCTGTAATCGTTGAATATGTTCATTTATATGGCAAAACAAACAAACAAACAAACCCTCAAAAACCTTTGCAAATGGAATTAGTTAAGGACCTTGAGAAGGAGAGATTTTCTCAGATTATCTGGATGGGCCCAATGTAATCATTAGGGCCCTTGAAAGTGGAAGATAAGGTAGAAGAACATCAGAGGGATGTGATTATGGAGGCAAGGTTAGAGAAATGCAGTACTGCTGGCTCTGAGGATGAAAGGGGGTTTGTGAGCCAAGGAATACAGGCAGTTTCTAGAAGCTGAACAGGCAAGGAGATGTTTTTCCCCTAGAGTCTCTGGAAAGGGGTGCAACCCTTCTGACACCTTGATTTTAGCCCAGTGAGACTTGTGTCAGGTTTCTGGCCTAGTGAACTATAAGGTAATGGAGCTGCGTTGCGTGAAGCCACTAAGTTAATGGCAATTTGTTTTGGCAGCTAGAGAAAACGAATACATGCACCCATAGGGTCAGATCTCAGCATACTGTAGGGAATGGGCATTGGATCTGTGCAAGAAGGAGACGCATTATATTCCAAAGTCCGTGCACAGTTTGGCTAATTTCAATCGGTGGCAATCCAAGAATATGCAGAAATGGATTCTAAACTTTTTAGAAGAAGAAGGATGATATTGAGAGGAATTTATTGATATGGGTGCACTTTTAGAGATTTTAGATTTAATGTGTTAGCTTGTGAAACTAGAAGTAGATCTAATAGTTTGCTTGATTGGTTAGTTAAATTACACACGGTGTGGCCTCTTTAAACAAGGTTGAGAAGATAGAAATTTCATGGTATAATGTGGGGAGGGAATCCAGAGCTTAGGCAGTTTGGGATGTTGAAGAGGCTATGTCATGTGCTGTCTGCAGCCCCCTCCCCCTCTCCATCCCCTGAGAGGGCTCAGTGGATAACACCTTCACTAAGGTCTTGGGAAGCACATTAGTAACCTTGAAAATCTTGGTGGTGGCTGGCTTCTGGAGGTCTGGGATGATGGTGAAAGTGCTGCCATTTAGACGGGTACCCTGATTTCAGTGGATTCTGGCATGGCAGGTGCCAAGTGGCATGGCTCACCTGCATGAGTCTGGGCAAGTGCATCTGTCATAATGGAAAGCAGGGATGAGCTGGTAACCAGAATATTCTGACCTGCAGTTATCTTCAGCAGCAAGGTTGTCCCTAGGACAGCAGTAGATGGGCAGTTAACTGAAGTATTACTTGATCTATGTCCTAGGGAAAAGTCTAGGCCTGTTGGCTAGAAACCTACTTGAGTCACCATCACACAGAGTCATAGGGTTTCACTCAATTTTCAGACCTAAGTTGACTCACAGACCCAGAGCCCCTTGACTAAAGGCAAGTCCATGAGTTTTTGGGGAAGGACTTCACAGAACTGCTACAAATACATCCTGTAAATTTTCCTCCAGGCCATTCCCCAAAGGATGCTGGCTTCCTTTACTAGGGTAACTGTTCAGAAATATGGAAAAGGGAGATACCCAGTCCTCTCAGGGATTACCCAGTGTTGGCTGTTATGAATGCAAATTCTGGGGAACCCAAAAAGCTGTGGTCCACCTGTCAGCTCATGGACCCACCTGTGGTTATTTCCCCACCTCCTGAATGTGTGATGTGAATAGATATTGTCAGCAATGACTAGACCTCCACACTGGCCTCAGGCCCATGGAGTGAGGGCCATTATGGCAGAAAGCCTGAGTGGAATTTCCTGGAACACCCCCTTCTTACCTGGATAGAACCCAAAGCAATATTCTACCCTGGGGAAGAAGTCTGTTCCTCATGAAACAGACTCCAAGAGAAGCAGCACAACATGGGCATGTGTCAACATGAGGATATCCTTGGATGCCTTTTGGTTGGACTGGATCTGTCAAGCACAGATCTGTCTCAAGGAAAGATGAGAGCTGAGTGTGAGGAGGCTAGGACTGGACCGAGCAGCCCTGTGTTTGAATTCCAGCTCTACCACTGAACGACGGTGAGACTCGCAATATGGTACCAGGTAGACCAAGTGTCAGTCTCTTCACTGGGAAAGCAGAGAGCCTGCTAGGTAAGAGATTTCTGGAATCAGACCGGCCTCCTCTACTTACTTGGTAGCTGTGTGAACTTGGGCAAGTTACTTAACCTCTCTGTGCCTGAGTTTCTATCTCTCTAAAGAGCTGTTGAATTCTCTACTCACTGGCTTCTTGGAAGAGGTAAGTGATATAATGGATACAAAGTGCTTGGTGCATAACAAGCACTCAAAATGAAGTGCTATCATCATTGTATTAGTTATTTAGGAGAAGGAGCAGTTTGGCAAGTGACAGCTAAAGCAGATGTGAATAAACAGAGAGGAGAAATAGGGCAGTTGCTTATGAGGTCTGGCCAGTTAGGCTTTACTCCCTAAACAAACCAACAAACAAATGAACACAAAAATGCCCATCCTACTTACTGAAATGGTTGTTATGCCAATCTAGTCCATTTGCATGGCGCAGGGTGAGGGGCCCCAAGTGCTAGGGGTGGCTGGGGATGGACGGTGGATGCTGAGACGGATTTATCCTGGTAAGGTCTGAGGCCCTCCCCAGGTCTCTAAAGAGGGCAGGGACCAGTGGGAAATCCTGCCGCTCCAGGGTCTCTGTTGGATTAAATTGCATTTCATGCCCGTCTCAGCATCTTCCCTTAGACACAGCCCGCTGCTGGGCTGATGTGTTCATTGGCACGCCTATGCAGATCTGAGCTTAGCTACCATGTGTACACATGAAGACTGGGGATTCTATAGGCCCTGTTTGAAGAAGCACTGAGTCGGCCCACAGTAGGTACCAAGCACTCTGTGAGCAGCCTCACTCATTGCTGGTTTCTTACAAAGCAGAGCTACTCAGGGGCACCTGGATGGTGCAGACGGTTAAAGGGTCTGACTCAGTTTCCACTCAGGTCATGATCTCAGGGTCCTGAGAAGGAGCCCTGTGTCGGGCTCTAGGCTCAGCATGGAGCCTGCTGGAGATTCTTTTTCCCTTTCCTCTGCTCACTCTCTCAAATAAATAAATAAATCTTTAAAAACAAAACAAAATGAAGCGGAGCTACTCATTTCAACGGAACGAGAGAAAGCTAACGACAACAAGGGCCGGCATGTACTGAGTGGCTGCTACGGGCCAAACCCTGGGCTAAGGACTGTGTTTGGGCTAAGCTGTTTCATCCTTGCAGTGAACCTATGAGAGGGGCATTGCCTTTGTTCCCATTTTGTAGAGGAGAAAGCTGAGGCACAGACTGGTTACCTGGATGGGTCAGGTAAATGCTCTGGCCAGGCCTTTCAGTAGAGGACAGTGTGTTTCTAAAGCCTGATGCTTTGCCAAAATCACTGGCTTTTCCCCAGTGTCAAAGAGTTGGGATGAGTTCCGCCCATGCTGAGGAGTGGGGCTGGGCTCTGGTGGTAAGGTAGGAAGGTGGAAAGGTGTGATGACAGGTGGGCCTGTTGCCTTTCAAAAGAAGGGACTGGAGGGAATTTGTATTCTCCCCGACACTCTCTGTGGCTGGCCTCTGTATGGAATAATTTGAGGGCTTCTTTCAAAATACTCTCTGTCTCCAACTGATCTTCGAGTTCTCCCGTGAGAGCTGACAGGGGCATTTGGGGTGACATGGAGCGACTGCTCTGAGGGCAGAAACTGCCTGTCTTACTCACCGCTTAATTCCCAGCCCAGTGCTGGGCACAGAGAAAGCTCTCAGGAGTGCTTAACTGAGAGTAACATCACCCCTTCTCATATCCTTTTACCCAGGAAGAAAGAAAGCAAGATATGTGTGCACCTGAGCTGAGGTGTGGAGAACGCAGGAAGATGGTGATGTGGCAGAAAGAAGCTGTTCTGCCTAGTAATTAATTATGAAATAATTCCACCGTGGCCCAGTCCCCACACTGTATTCCCAAGTCCCAACCCGTTCTGGGGCCCCTGGGACCCCATGACTGAATCCGGAATGCTCTGTTTAGTTTTTTCAGAGAAATGCTAAACTTGCCAACCCGTTGATGGTGACCACATGTCCTCTGTCATGAGGCCACCTTCGAGAACACCCTGCCCTCCTCCCACCCGTGCCCAACTCATTGTTACAATTTCAGTTTATAGAGTTCATTTTTTTTCCGCTGTCGGCCTGAGAGAGTCAAATACAGTCTCTGCCTGAGCGCATTTTTCAGCTGGCCCTGGTGTTCACTTATTTATTCTCTTCCTTAACACACAAATGCTTCTAAAAAGAGGAGTTTAATTTTGCAGCCCACTGGTCCATTGTGTGCACCGGGCACTCTGGTGGGGGCATCATGCTGTCTCTTATTTGTGCCATCCCTGTCAGGAGACCAGGGCTGCCGTCAGGTATCTGGGAGTGGGGACGAACTTTGAGGACAGACCCCTGGGAGAGGCAGGATCTAGCCCGGACTCTGCTGGTGGCCATTTTGACATTTTGACATTTTCTTATTTGTGAAATGAGAGAATTTGGTGGGATAGTATCTAAGATTTCTTCCCTTTCCAACCAACTTCCACATCATTTTCCCCATGCAGGGACTCTGCTAAGGCATGAAGATGATGAACAAAACACAGCTCTGTTCCCCAAGGTTATAGGTCAGGGATACCTGTAAATATTGCAAAAATGACTGTATAATCAATATAACACAGTAGGTGCTGTCCCAGCAGGAGGTGCACTTCAAGGATACACCTGAAGGACAGATTTGTTCTGTCTGGTAGGACTGTGTGCGGGATGGAACCGGGGGGATGGGACAGGTAAAGCAGGTGGGGAAGGCTGCAGGGGGGTGAGGACGAGCGGACTGGACCTGTATGTGTGGGTGAGCATTTCCCCCCCGCGGTGGGGCTGAGGAAGAGGGCAAGTACCAGGAAGAAGACGGACCTGGAACAGGCAGCTAGGAATCTCCTGTTGAAGAGCTAAGTATCCCATCAAGTTGAGGCTCTGTGATTTGGGCAAAGCTGAAGATCTGATCCGAACTCATAGAAAAAGGAAGGCTTTAGACAACAGCAAACGCCCTTCTCTTATTAGAAGTGCAACTTTAGGATCACACTGCGGGCTGTACTAGAGGTTTTGTTAAAGGGCAAGTAAGAAATATTTTCGGGTTTATGGGCCCTATGGTCTCTGTTGGGATGATTCAGCTCTGCTGCCCTGTACATGATTGCACCTGGTTGTGTCCCGACCAAATGCTACTTACAGAAGCACGTAGTGGGCTGTATTTGGCCTGTGGGCTGTAGCTCGCGGACTTCGGTAGTACACCAACAGGTAGAACTGAGATATAATCTTTAAAATTCAAGGGCTCTATTGTTGGTGCTATTTTTGTGACACTTTTTATTTCTTTTGAAGATTCCACCTATTTACTTGAGAGAGAGAGACACAGAGAGAGAGAGAGCATGAGCACAGAGGGGGCAGAAGGTGAGGGAGAAGCAGACTCTTCACTGAGCAGGGAGCCCGACATGGGGCTTAATCCCAGGACCCAGGACCATTACCCAAGTGGAAGGCAGATGCCCAACCAACTGAGCCACTCAGGCACCCCATGACTACTTTTCTTAACACCGCACCTAGCATTGGCCTTTAAATGTTGTGGTGGGCCTTCAGTAGAGAGTTGGTTGTGTCTACATACAATTTTGACAGAGAGGAAGCTGTCTTGGGGGCCGTGAGCACCCTGCCCCCACTGGGCCCTAATCACCACATGATTATACAATTGGCAACACTTCCTGACTTCCCTTGGAGCCCCTTCCTTCGTTCCTCCTCCTCCTGCAGCCCCTCTATTTTCCCCATGCTGCCCATACCTACATGGCACTTCTGCCACCTCCGACCAGAGGCCCATTCTCTCCCAGGTCCCCAGATGCCAACTTTGACTGAGCCCCTCCTTATGCCAAGCATCGTAATAGGGATTCCATGAATTTAAATAAAGCTTTCATTTGGTCATTCCTTCCCTACGTCCTCGGGTTTGATGTCTTCTTCCTAAGATGTGGTAGAAAAACTGTAGGATCCAAAGGCTGACTTGGACACTAATTGGTCATCAGTGAATGGCTTCTCCTTTCTGAGTCTCTCATCTGAAGAAGCTGGCCTTAGGAATATCCTAGCTAACATCAGCTCTTGTATACTGTGCTAATTATGGACATAAGACCTGGATGGATTATTCTCATTCATCTTGGTAGGAGAAGATGGTTGAAGACTCAGAGCTTCAACTGCAGATGTATTTGTATAAGGCCTCAGACCCCGGTTTATGGCCACCTGTCCACTCCATGCCCAGATATTGAGAACCTTCCTTATTGGGCCCTCAGTTCCTTGGACTCAGGATTCTGTCTTGGGTGGCGGTTCGGAGAGGACCCTTAGGACACCGTCCTGCTGGCCAGCAGTGGTATGTCTGTCTGTCTGTTTCTACCCTGGATTTGAGCTCCTTGGGCAGAGATGGGAGCCAGTATATCCACGTCATTTCTGGCAGTTCACATAGTATCTGGCACATAGTAGGTGATCAGTAAAGGCTTGTTGAAAACTTCATGACAACTTTTGATTGAAATTTTTTGGTAGACTTGGAGGCTACCCCAAAGAAAATGAGCCTGCTTTTGACAGGAGAATTGTTTACCAGGGAAACTATGAGCATTTATGAGCATTTTGTGCTGGGGCTTGGCCCTCATTTAGTTCTTATAACGGTATATATAATTTCTATTTTGTAAATGAGTAACTATATCAAATCAATATGACAGGCCAACTGCTTTTTGTTGATAACATATACTGATTATATGTGCTAGATAGTACACTATTCTATTCTGCATATTCACGTTTATATGTAATTCTAACTGTAACACTGGGCAGTTCATATTCTTCCATTTCAGAGATGAGTAAACTGAGCCCTTGTCTAAGGTCCCTGAGGTAGTAAGTGGCACTGTCTGACTCCCATGCCTGTACTTGATGTGTCATATTTGACTTGAAGCTTCCTGGAAATCAAGGTGAAAAACTTGATGGGTTTCAGAGATTTTGGTTATGAGGATCCATCCTAGAAGGATCTGTCTTTAGGATAAAAAGCTGTATGAATAAGAGAAAACATTCTCAACAACACTTTTACAATCCAGCAAAGAACCAATTTGGATATGGTATTTCTATAAAGACTCTTGATTAATGCTCCTAAATTTCATTTTTTAGAGGAGTGATACTCCACTCTGGTTGCACGTTTAGAACCCCCTTTATATGTAAAACATAATGCCCGGGCAGATCACCGGCCAAGTAAATGCGATCTCTGGGGTCTGAACACAGTTATATTTTTAAAAGGCAGTTAAAAACCTTTGCAGCAAGCATAGCTGGGTTGGGAGGCTTCGCATGCTCCTTCACATATACAGTTCAGGAATATAACTCCTGGCAGTCCAACTTGTTATAAAGGCCACACTCCAGATGCTTTGAAGAGGGAGAGAAGGACATGACCCCTGGGCCTTCTTCCTCAAATGTGATTTATCTTAGAAGCACTTTTGATAGAACCTGGATGGGAGAGAATGCCAAGTAGCACTTGTTCCTGGAGTCGTGGGTGTGGGAGCCCTGAGTGTCTGATTGAAGGTCAAGTGTACAGTTGGTTGCTATCTTTCTTTTCCGGGACCTCTATGATCTTTGCCCTCAACAGCTGCACACACAAGTGGTGACCGTGGTTAGAACAGCGTGTTCAGAGAAGAGCAGTGACCGGGGACAATAGAGGAACAAAAGCTACGGACCCATTAATTCATTGCATTTGCCCAGTGTTTGAAACTTTTCAAACCTTTTCCATGTTGTCTATCTTATTTAAATCTGATAACACTTTTTTTTTTTTTTTTTAAAAGAGAGGGAGTATGTGTGTGCGAGTATGTGCAGCAAGGGGGAGGGGCAGAGGAAGAGAGAGAGAGAGAATCTTAAGCAGGCTGCCTGCCCAGCATGGAGCCTGAGGTGGGGCTTGATCTCATCACTCTGAGATCCTGACTTAAGCTGAAATCAAGAGTCAGATGCTTAACTGACTGAGTCAGCCAGGTTCCCCTCTGATAACATTCTCTTTGGTTTCCCATAGAAGACTCCTCACGATAGGGCCCTGGGTTACCCTTGTAGCCACTTCGCCTGCCTCCTGCCCCAGGCACCTGTGCCTTCACCATATAGAGCCATTGGCAGTCCTTCCTGCCTCCACATGATTACTTGGACTGACTTCCTTCCCTCTGGATCTTTTCACCAATGTCCACTCAGTAAGTTCCCGCCATCCTTCAGGATCAGGTGGACTGATTCCTTCTCCATGGGGCCTTTCTCACAGTTCCTCACAACTCACCGGCTGTGATTCATCAAGGTCGTTCTCTCTACTAGACTGTGAGACCCTCAGTGGCAAGGGGCTGGTTTAGTTCGTTGTTTGCTTGTCTAGTGCTGTGCCCAGTGTCTGGAAAATTGTACATGTTTGATCGAAGTTTGTTGAGTTAGCAAAACCTTGTGGAAAAGATTTTGGAAGAGCAGAAGAATAATTTGCTAAGTTATGTCATTTGCTGTTTTTCCCAATGTGGTACTTTTAAATGGATTTTTTCCATCCACTCAGTGCAAAGCCCAGTATCATGAATGAAAAACCCTAGGAAAAATGGGAATTTTTCCTAGCAGGAAGAAAACCAAATCACTTCATTACCGCATCTGAATACAAACAAAGGCAAAACATGGTCCAAATCACAGAAATGATAAAACGTCCCCCATGCTGGCTCTTACTAGTGACTGAGGCTTTTTCACCAATAAGCTTCAATTTGTTCTTTCCACCTTATGGGTAAGAATTGTCAAGGTAATGAAATAAGGGATTCCTTCTCCTTCCTGAAAGTTTCCCATCCAGAGCCAAGCCCCTCTGTCTTGAACCCTTCCCCAGATCTCTTAACAAAAGCTCAAAACCTATTCTAAATCCTTTCTACCATCCTTTGACTGAGATGCCATTTGTTATGCATTCTCTCTCATTGCAGTGAGTCAGTAGCCCTGCTTTGTTCAACTGCGAGTATGTTCCTGGTCTTCGTGGCTGCAAGACATTGACAGGTTTTTGTTCCCATCACCATCATCATTGCCATCATTATCATCTCTTTCTCTCTGTTGCCTCTCCTGTTTGGATTTAACTGAGATCAGACAACAGCAAGATCTTCCAACTGCAAGTGGGAAATAATAATAATAATAATGATAATACTCTGGCACAATTGAAAAAAAAAAGACTTATTTCCCAGAGAATCCCAGCTGCGCAGTCCTTGTCAATGTCAGCTTTTGCCGAAAGCTGGGCACACCTCAAGTATACTCTGAGCGTATTTTGGGTTCTTTGGGAGTCTCTCTGCAGCCCAAGGAAGCCAAGCACCTCAAAGACTCAGAACGAATCGGCACGGCTGCTTAAAGAATTAGTGCCCGAGTTCAAGAACCTATGAGAAAAGTAGATGGAATATTCATCCTGCCCTTCAGCAATGGCCAGGTGTGACTTTCAGGGGATGAAGGTCATCTCAGTGCAAAGAAGACCCATGCCAGGAAAGGCTTCCTGGAGGCAGAGAAAGGGACTCACTGTAGGCAATTCTTTTCTATTTTCCTTGCCGGCCATGAAAAGAGTTTGAGCATCTTAGCACTTAGGAGTAGTTAGTACTACTTTTTGCTCGCTCTCATTTTGGACTTAGAAGTGAGAAAGGAATTATCGTTTGTGTTCAGGAATAATTAGGAGTTTTTATTGTGGGAAAATGCTAATGCTCTAAAGTGGTACTGACAGGGGGTGTATAAAATATGCCTACCTTATGATTAAAGTTTAGTAAAAGTTATATAGAGAAGAAAATCTGGGGGAAAAGTACTGGAATGTTAACTGTCTCTGTGTGGTGGGAAGTTGGTGACTATTGGACTCTTTTGTATTTTTCAAATGTCCAACAATGAGCGTGTATTACTTTTATAGCAGAAAAAGTGAATGATGATACAAAATGTTCATTTTTGCCCTGGTAGGGTTTGAATGTAAGCATCCGGAAGACTTGCAGGATGCAGGTGATGGCAACTGAGGGTCACATCAGGGCCCAGGTAGCAGGTGCAGGCTGACCCCTGATGGCCGGGGAGTAGAAGTTTCCAGAGGCCCCCACTTCTTCCTCAGAGAAGGCACAAAGGCCCTGGGAGTCTGCTCTTGATATGTAAGCAGAAGATTAAGTATGATGATGGCACCATTTATATGTGGAGGGGATTTCTGGCCTGGCTGAGTTATAGATAACGTCAAGTTCAGCCCTGTGGCCAGTACCCCACTACCCAGTTCTGTGGAGTACTTTTGGTGGCCAGTCTCCACAAGCAGGTGTTCAGGGAGGTTTGAGAAACTTGACTGAGTTCAACTGTGGTACAGAAAGCTTGTAGGATGAGAGATGATGCTGGGTGGGGAGAACTGAGAGCATGGTGGGAAGTGGGGCCATGCGTGGGAGGTGGGTGTGGCTCCCTAGGTGGGGGCGACTCACATTTGTATACCGCATCCTTCTGGGGTAGCGTGATGTAAGGCAGAGCATAAACACATCTTCTTGGAGACTCAGCTTGATTTGATTTTCTCCAGGGTGAGGGCAGAGAAAGTCAAGTAATTTAACTGCTAAGTATTTTATATCATTATTTTTATATTAAACAAACAGATACATTAGGCACTGAGATGTGAAATCTGCATGAATTATTAAAAGATAAAACAGTAGAGCACAGAGAAATTTTGTGCCTGCAGCAGGCTGCGTCATGGCACATCTTCAAACCCACAGGGATTCACTCTTGGCCAGTTTGGCACATATATATATATATATATATATATATATATATATATATATATATTTTTTTTTTTTTTTCCACCAGAAACTGATTTATAGAGCAGAGAATGGAAAACTCTCAGGACAGTGAATTTGGGGACCAATCTCCTGATTCTTTCTTTCTTTCTTTCCTTCTTTTTAAGATTTTAAAAATTTATTTAACAGAGAGATACACAGTAAGAGAAGGAACACAGCATGGGGAGTGGGAGAGGGAGAAGCAGGCTTCCCGCCAAGCTGGGAGCCCCATGCGGGGCTCGATCCCAGGACCCTGGGATCACGACCCTAGCTGAAAGCAGACACCTAACGACTAAGCCACCCAGGCACCCCAGATTCTTTTTTGAAGGGGCTGCGGAAAGAAAAGTCTAGAAGCAGCTCATGATAAATTTTTTGAAACATTTTATTTATTTATTTGAGAGAGAGAAAGAGAACAAGCAGAGAGGAGGGGCAGAGGGAGGGGAGAAGCAAACTCCCCAGTGAGCAGGGAGCCTGATGCGGGGCTCAATCCCAGGACCCTAAGATCATGACCTGAGCCGAAGGCAGACGTTTAACAGACTGAACCTCTCAGGCGCCCCCATGACAAATTTTTAAAAGGAATTAACGTGCATATAAAATTCTGGAAAAAACCACATTAGATCCAGGGAATGGTCTTTTTATCACTTTAAAGGGACGTGAAATGGGTCTTTGCGGGCAGCACAGGTGGAGGAATACAGCGTTTGTTTTCATCACTGAAGCTTTATCTTGGGTGGATCACGCCCCACTTTGAAGGCATCATGCATGAATGCACACGCGGGTTCATTCGACTAAGACTTACTGAGTCCCTACCATGTGGAAATCCCTATACGTCATAGAACAATTTCCCGCTGTCCCAGGGCTGGAGGCTCTGGATTCTGCAGCGGTACAGCCTGGAAGTAAAGCATCCTTGTGGTTGCTGGGAAGCATACCTCGGACTCCGAGCCACTGAGCCTAGATTCTTGTCCAGCTCAGCTAGCGTCACTGATTGGCCTTGGGCCGGTCACGTGACCAAGGGTCCACCTGTGCCTTATGTGTATTTCCTCATCGGTAAACTAGGGACATGGCCAATCTATCTCCGCGGGTACTGCCGATTTCTCAGTGTGGCCGTAGGATTTGCTAACACATACGCAAGAGCTTCATCATCTGCAACATGTTCTACTGGGTTAAGCTGATAATATCAATAAAAAAACTAATAATTTCAGAATGTTATTATCACAGTCATTATACTATTATAATGAGTTTTTTTTTCTTCATCTGCGAAGCTCATAAAATCAAGGTTTAGAGGTGCTTTGGAGAGATAGTATAAAGCAAAACTTCACAGCTAAGCTGAGAGAGCGTGAAGCCTTGCCTTCAGCCTCCACCAGCAGGTCTGAGGGCCTGCAGACCCTCCTGGGGATGTGTGCTCCCAGCACAGCCTTGTCTCCTGCCCTCCCATGAAGAAGCAGAATGACCTAAGCTCTGGGCTTGATTTCAGTGTCATCTGGGGATTGGGGCACAGAATTACCTCATATTCGAAACAAACTCAGTTCACGAGGCGTCGCACCATCCATCCTTTCTCCAAGGAACAGGGTCTTTGGGGGAGTCCTGAGGGCAGGAAGTGGACCATCTGCCCTTAGGGACGATGGGCAGAGGACATCCTGCTCAGTAGTGGCCCTCATTGCATGCTGCTCTCACAATCCGCGTACAGGCAACAGGAGGGGAAGTCTTGGAGGGCTCGCCATGTGCCAGACCTTTGTTCTATGCCCTGGCCCTGGAACGGCTTGTTTAATCCTCACAGTGAAGCGGGCACTATTTTATTACTATTTTACAGTTAGGGACACAGAGGTAAAGTAACAAGGTAAAGTAACTTACCAAAGTCATGTAAGTCATGAGTGGGAGTGAACCTGGATTTTAAAGGCAGAGCCTGCCCCTCAAAACTGTAGCACTGTGGGGTCTCTCAGTGTGCTTCCATTTTCCCATATTAAGCTCTTGTTTTTTGAGAAATTAGTCTTTTTCCTGCACGATTCCATGCCTTTTTTTTTTTTTTGGACTTGAGCTTTACTACTGATGGGGGACCATGGTTAATAAAAGATTCTATCTGTCTGTCTATCCATTCACCCATCTATCCGTCTATCTGTCTAGTAATCACTTATTCAGAGAATATTGAGGGGGCAGACTCATAACACATAGCGGAAAACT